>NC_056428.1:30030000-30386666 GCF_905147365.1 Aricia agestis | reverse complement strand
CAGGGTACCTATTTAAAAAATATAAAGACATTTAAGACTACTAGTAATTGCTACTTTTTTTTCGGAACCTAAACTCCCCTCTCCCCTTCGGGATAATTTAAAGACTCTTCATTTTGAACATCTTGTTAATTCACTGAGAGGATGAAGTTGTTTTTTTTTTCATATGAATCTTGATATCCCAGAACGTTTTGACTTTTGGCGTATACCATACCATACCACCGAGAGGGTCAAAATAGCAAACAAAGGGTCACGTAGTTTGGGTACGTTCCATATCACGCTCTCGTATGTTTAACACTATCTAGAATAGCCATTTACCGTCACCAAGGTCAACTGGTGATGAGTCAAATTTTTAGTCTTTATCAATCTTGGTTCATCCTAAGCAAACATTATATTACAAAATAACTATAATATAATTAGCTTATCTATTCTAATTACATACACGCGAAATGTATCTATGGATGCTTCACACCACGTCAATCCGACCCCGTTGTAAGTACCTGATGGACTTATGGTACGGGTACCAGACAACGGAAATATATTTTATACTTTTATACTATACATATATTTAGGATTTTTATTATATTATACATACCTACATATATTTAATACACATCCAAGACTCAGGATTCAGGAACATTGAAAACATTTGTTCCTTTGGCGGGATTCGATCCCGCGACCTCCGGCTTGAGCTACCAACTCGCCCAACAACTGAGCCACAGAGGTCGTCATAAAATGTATGTCTGTGCATCTACTATACATAGTGAAAATGCAAAGGAGGAAACTTTTGCCACGTTAAAAAGTATTCGTGGAACAAACTAATTGGTTATTGAAATTCCGGGCAATATCTTTATCCCTTGTATATATTCCGTAACTCCGTATATTTTGTAACCCACTTCTATTTTATTCTATCAATTTACTAAAACAACAACCTGAAACCGCACACCTATTTGTTTCGGCACAGAATGTTGTGATAGGTTATCCCAATCAAAAATCGAGTATCTACAATACCAACACAATACTAGTATTAAATAACGGTTAAGACTAAGCTAAAAAAATATTTACCCCATTATGGACAAGCTATTCTATGTTGCTTGTCTGTAAAGAATCTTCAACGTTTCAGACAAAGAGTAATATTAAAAAATTAAAATTATTTCGAGGTCAAAAAAATTACACATTTTACCCCTAACTCTCGTACCTTAAAAATATTTTTAGAGAAATTTTGACATTTAGGTTGTTAGCTACACTATTATAGTCATGAATACCATTTAAATATTCCAAAATAGTACTCAAACCTTTTACGTGTAGTACTTTTCGATATAACTAGATATAAGTATCTACTTCCATATCAATTAATGATACATCGATAACATCAATGTTTTCCGATAAAACATTTCTAGTAAGTTGCAATTTTATCACACGTTTTAAAGGTTTCATTCACCTACACACTTTACTATCGTGTAACTAGCAGACCCGACAAAGGGTTTTTTTGCTTTAAACGTTATTTTGGGAATGAAAAGTAGATGTTAGGTAATTCACATAAAATTTCATCAAATTACTGTTTTTTTACACTTACATTTTACATTATACCTAAACATTCTTGTAGGTATTCAATAAATATTGAATAATGTCGTATAGTCATCTTACGACATTTACCGGGAAATAAGAACCTTATAAAGACCGTGACCTTAAAAGAGCATTGACCTGTTAATTTTCATAATAAAACAATCATATTATTTATATTTTCCCGCAAATACCTACTGAGATGAGATTTAAATACAGTCATTAATATGTTAAGTTATTGTTCAAATTAAAATCCATTCGGAAGGAGCGTTCGTTATGTTGTAAAATAAATTCATATTTTGAATATTCGAGTTATTCATCATTTTAAATGCAGTTTCAAAGTCCAAGTTGTATTTGATACTGATTAGTGATTACGAATGGAATTAATAATATTTTTAATAAAACTATGATTTTGAAATTAAGTTGGGTACAATAAGGAACATCCATAAAAAACCTTGTCCTACTCTTCGACGAATTATGAAAAGAGATATATTTTACTTCTTTCATAATTTTTAGGGTTCCGTACCCAAAAGGTAAAAACGGGACCCTATTACTAAGACTTCGCTGTCTGTCTGTCTGTCTCCAGGCTGTATCTCAAGAACCGCTATAGCTAGATTTCTGATTTTTTTACAGAATGTGTGTATCTGTTGCCGCTATAACAACAAATACTAAAAATAAAATAAATAAAATATTTAATTCTTTTGCTATTTTTTGCTCGATTTCAAAAATGGCAATAGGCACTTGAAATGTTGACAAAATACTCAGTTGTATTTATACTTTAATAATTCATCATGAAATAAAAAAATAAACAATTAAGGGGGGCACCCCAAACAAAGAAACACATTTTTTACCTATTTTTGCTCTATAATGGTACGGAACCCTCCGTGCGCAAGTCCAACACGCACTTGGCCGATTTTATTAATCATAGATGTTAACAGAAATCGTTAGAATTCGTAATATTTTCGTTTTGAACACAATTTACCTCAATGCACAACTGTCATGGCAACCCATTACAAAGCAAAGGGTAGCAAATTTTTGAAGCATAATTATAACTTTACACGATATAATCGGGTACACTTTCTAACGAGGGGTTGACAATACGTAAGTATATTTCAGTACTTACTTATTGTTTTTATTTTTACTATCCTGTGTCGTTTGTTTTCTCTGATATTCTAAATATTACGTATTAGTATGATTCACATTCGTCCAGATTATATTTTTTCAGAAATTGTATGCCATATCATATATGATGTTCCGGACATTCTGAGTTCATAATATTATGAAATTCAGATTATGAATCAGAGAGACTTTATACGGATGCTGTTTTATCGGTCGAAGCTAATTAAAAATCTTATAAACGTGTCTTTAACTTTAATGTGGAGAAACACACTATTTTTCCTTATGTCATCCTCAACTAAACAATATTACTAATATTAAAATTAAACGATCATTCACCCTTGCCTGACTTAGCATGCAGAAATGTAGCTTATGAGTTATGATGGTTTTATAATTAAAAAATTACTTGAATCATTAAAAATTCTTCATTATATTACCGTGCCTGCCTGGCTTAATTTACTTTGATCTTTCATACGGATGAAAATAATTTGTATAACAAAGGAGAATCTCCTTTATACGTCAAGAATTTAGTTTATTAAATACCACACTGTTTCATGACGAATATTCGAATCACTGGTATATATTATGTCTTTCAACGACTTTCACTTGAAGGCTGGGACGCTTAAGAATTCTCGAAAAACCCATGCAACACAATTACATATTTACCTTTTTTTACATCTTTGTACTATTAACAAACATACTAAAATTCAATAAGATGGTAGTGCAATATTATTTACCCAGTCCATTGTCAACGCAATAAAACAAAATCTATTGACTAACTCCTAATGAACAGGGTACGTAATACGGGTACGTTCCCTTATGAATGTGCAAGGCTTAACAATAATGTCACGGTGTCACTATAAAAAATATGTGACACCCTTGTGTGGTGTCTAATGTCCATCCCAGTTACTTAGTGACATTAATAAATGTCCTCAGTGTCACTTGAAATGTGACTCCGGAGTCCGGGGTGGTGCTAATGCATGTCTTTGTTTTAGCTTAGTGCTTATCTAGTTTCATACAAGAATTGTGTGGGTAAGAAAAGGTTTTAATGCATTTACGTAATCCATAGAATACCTTGTTTTTTACTTAGATTTCATGGGTCAGTCAGCCTCCGAAAGAATGAAGAAATTCATGCATTTGCATTTGGTGGAACTACATTTTTTGGTCGGATAATGCCAACGCGTCTTGATCTGTCAACTGAAATTGTTTGAGACAAATTTTGTATTTCCGCCATCTGACAATGAATCAATTACTATGATGCATGATGGTACCCGAAATGTTAAGGAAAAAGTGAAGGAACAAGAGTAAACTGATTTTCCTTAAACTGAACATTCATAATGCTCACATGGCGTTTTGGATATTGGACAGTCCATTCTTAATTGTAGCTATAGTTACTGAACACGAAAACTTGTTACCTATACGTGAAAATAGTCCCCAGTACTGATTGCATATTGTGTTTATATTATTTAGGACATTTATCCTGTAGACACATATTAACATTATTATAGCTACAGGAAAATTGTTTTATTTACTTTAAAAGAATATAGTTCAAATAGAACAATAATATTATCAAGAATCTGTATATAAAGGAAGACGACCATATATATTAGGTACTTAAAAATAAAAAAAATAAAAATAAAAAAGTTTTATTTCTGAATAAATTTGAATCAAATATTTTCAGAATGTTGAACTACATGTTGCCTACCACCGGCTCGATAACTAACCCGGCGAGAAGAACCGGCGTAAGAAACTCGCACGGGGCCACTTTTTAGTAAAAAAGTGGAAAATTTGTCTTTTAAAAAAATAAAATTTACAATGTAAATAACTTAATCTATACAATATGAATACACAATTGTAAGTCACATATAATAAATGTAGAAGCAGCCTTGCAAGCAGCCATCCTACTCCCAAGATGTGCTATCGTTTAGGAAATCTTTGACCGTATAGTAGGCTTTGGCACACAAACGTTCTTTAATTACTTTTTTAAATTTATTAATTGATAGATTTTAAACGTTTTCCGGGATTTTATTGTAAAGGCGTATACATTGACCTTTAAAAGATTTACTTATTTTGCTAAGTCTGATCACTGGTACTTAAAATGTCTTTAATGATAATTAAGTGCAGTCTATTTACGATATACGATTAAACCAAATTGTGAATACTTAAAACACTTCCAAGTTGGGGACTAACGGTTAGCACAGTATAAATATATAACTACATATAGGAGAACAATTCTGTGTGTTCCAAAAATCAAACTCGCTACGTTTTACTTATCTGAAATCGCGTCTTCGTCTAGCATGGTGTGATGTGGTATAATGCCATCACTAAATTAATATACACATTCTATACCTACTGTCTTTGCCGAAGAAAACAAAACTTAAGGATCTCTTAACGTAAGCAGCGCTTAAGTATTGTTGCTTTTTAGGTCACGAGTAAGACAAATGAACGGGGAACATTCCTCCGAGATAACCCATACGGGGCAACGATTAAAGTTAATTCCAAGCAATTAGTGCTAACGTTGAAAAAAATTCTCTGCAACAAAAGTTAATGAGTCACTTCAAACAATATACCGTAGATCAGGGTTTCTCAAAGTGGGGTACGCCATTTGACGGCACGGGGTTCGCGACAAAATTTACGTAATGGTGGCAACAGGAGGCATTATTAGAAATGTCCATAGATGAAACTCTTGAATCTGATTTCAAAATGATGTCTTTGATAGATTTTTGGACAGTTAGACAGGCAGAGTATTTCGAACTCTCGCGCAAAGCGATGAATTGCCTTTTATCTTTGCTATAACATACTTTTATGAGAGTGGGGGGAGGGGGGAGGGGGGAGGGGGATTTCATTAGTTAGTAAGGGGTTCGTTGTCACTTGGAAATTTTAACAGGGGTTCGTGGAGCCGAAAGTTTGAGAAACCCTGCCGTAGACGGTAGACAATCTTCACTAAGCTAGGCATTTGGATCTTTAAATTTTAGAGAACTTTGCACCTCGTTCTGTGACGTCATTGCGGAGGTACCATTTGGAAAAAAATCCTATTTTAAGGTTTCGTACCCAAAGGGAAAGACTTCGTTACCTGTTTGTCTGTACGTCGCCAGGCAGTATCACAAGAACCGCTATAGCTAGACTTCTGTTACAGATTTTGTATAATGTATTATATAATATAATGTATTTATTTTGCAGCTGTAACAACAAAAACTAAAAACAAAATACATAATATTAAATATTAATATACTTACTCCCAATACAACAAACGTGATTTTTTGGCCTTTTTTGCTCGATATCAATAATAGCAACAGGTAGGTACTTGACATTTTCACAATAGACCTTAGATATAATATTATTATGTGTACTTTAATCTATACATCTATACATATAACATATCTATACATCTATACATATAAATAAAATTGGAGTGTCTGTTTGTAATATTGAAATACAGTTATTTACCACATGCATATTATGAATGTTTAGACGGTACATACACCAAAATAACAATTTTTAGAATTTTTGTCTGTCTGTACTCTGTATGTCTGTCTGTTTGTTCCGGCTAATCTCCGAAATGGCTGGACCGATTTTGACAGGACTTTTATTGGCAGATAGCTGATGTAATAAGGAGTAACTTAGGCTACTTTTTAACCGACTTCCAAAAAGGAGTAGGATATGTTTTACTTGTTGCATAAGATATTTATGGTCCAAATTAGATACCATGTTCATAATGTTCATTCTTTGTTATCAATAGCTTATCACATTTTTTTGACGCGGACGAAGTTGCGGGTAACAGCTAGTACTAAATAATAATATTAAAATAAAATTCAAATTTAAGGGCCCATACAAAAAACACAATTTTTGGCCTATTTTTGCTCTATAACGGCCGGCACACCCTTCGTGCGCGAGTCCGACGAACCAACAAGTCCAAGTGCGAACTTGGCTATTTATTTTTTTACTACCTTCGGGACATTCGGAAGCTATTCTCATAACTCGAATCTAGGTTCGATCTTGATGTACGGAGAGGGTGCTAAAACTTAGTTCTGCGGAAAGGTTGCAAATAGGCTATTAATTTCGTATACCATCTCATTTGAGGACAATCTTATTTTATTAGAAGATATAATTATATCTGTATCATAGAAAATTCAGAATATAATATATTTTTATCTAAATCCTATGAATATTTTGGCACACGAACAACTTTTATTGATCTTTTCAGCGCACTGTTTGCACCGGTTTTATAAATGCTTGCAAATACTGCATGTCGCTAAAATCCAATACTTTTAATCAAATTTAAAGTCCAAATAAACCGCTCCCAAATAAATTCATTATCTCCTCAGTGAGTTTAAAAATTCTATGTGTTTCGAATTTTAATATTTACGATAGTTTTTACAGTAATTTTATTTTCGTAATTTTTGTTACTAAATACATTCTTTTTGATAGGATAATATTTTTATTAATAACTTTAAAACCGTGAATCCTACATTGATATACCCTGTATGTGTAATTTATCCTTGTCTGTCAAGCCACTTTTATGACGTATCGAACAAAAACTAAACATTAAAAATAACTGATACACAGTATGAATCTTGTTGGAAAGGGGGTAAAAAGATAAAAAAGTAAATTAATTCGTTTTGCTGCTACACTACATTGTGATTTATATTTTACTAGTTTCTATTTATTATAAAATAATATAATATTATAATATTTACGTAGGAATTCATACATTATATTCCGCAAGCTTTGAGTGTGCGTTATCTGTGGAATTTGAGGCATTGTCAGACAATGCTATAATGCTGAGACGGGCAACGAGCATAGTTTGCATACTTGAAGGTGATGAGTAGGTACTGAAAACGTTTGGTAGTATCTGCCTGCCGCATATTATAAATACAGCCTACGTCTAGTTTTTCTAGCTGGAGCGTTTTGGCCGCTACAACGCAAGATCACAAGCAATATTTTTTTATGTACCGATTCTTTTATAATATACTAGCGCGGTCGTGCCATCTTTTACATATTGATTGATTTTTGTATGGGAGCCTCCCTTAATTTTTTTTTTGTTTTAATATTATTATTAATGGTTGTCTGGAAGAGACCGCTTAAAGCGGTAAGACCGCCAATTTGCGCTCTTCCTAAAAATTGTTTCTCTTTCGCATTTTGTATTTTATTATGTGCAAATAAAGAGTTCATCATTATTATTATTAATTATTAAAGTACACATATAATTAAGACCTTGGTGAAAATTCCAAGTGCCTACCTGTTGCTGTTATTGATGAAGAGCAAAAAAGCCAAAAAAACACGTTTATTGTATGGGGCCCGTCGTATGTCATGTGGTCAAAGGACTGTTAGTGGGACTCGATATTTTTCGAAACTTTGAATGCCTATAAAATCAAAACTACTAGGTATTTTTGACTGCAACAAAAACGAGTGTATTTGTATACATACAGGCTTTACTGTGATAAAATTACAAGCAATTTGGCATACCTAGTAACATTCTCCATTGCTTGTTATCTCGCGGTGTAGCTGTCGCAGTCGACTGGTTAAAAAACCCATTCAATTAAACAGCTAGCCCTTTGACTGAACAACGCCATTCAATCACACGGCTATACGTGATACGTCGTTTAGCCGATTTGTTGACTGCAACGTTCAACACTACAGCTAGGTGACGCTTGGCCAACTGGTTAAATCGAAAATTAACTAAGGTGACTATTAGTTTAGTGCTACTATTACACAAACAAGCAGATTAATTGTATTTTAACTCATTTTGAACACAATTGCAATAAATAGCTTGATGATGCATTTCATAATACCGTAATTTCTCCAAGAATATTAGTTTAAATTTTGATTCATTCGTATGTACTATGTACCCCCATAATTTCTGTCTCTTTAATAATACTTGTAACGTATATTGACAAAAGTTTTGTAAACAAAACGCACCTAGCGCCGCGGTGGTGAGCGCTGAACTAATTCAATCAAACGGCGGCTTTTGAATAGGAGGAATCAGCTTAACATACTGTACACAAAAAGTTTTGGATATTTCAGATAAATCTGACAATATTCGGACATGACGTGTGCAATATGTTAGTTAGATTTTGGATTATTTACTGTATGTGCTAGTACATGGCCCCCGTAAGGGCTACTGGCGCATTTGTGCAAAAAACGGATTTTGGCGCCTCTTTTGGCAAATTTTTTGGGTCTTTGGTTTTGGCGCCCCTAAAGATGGCGATTTGGCGCCCCCAGAGGATGGCGCCCATGTGCATTGCACACATTGCACATATATGGTAGCGGGGGCCCTGTGCTAGTAGCACCCTCTGCTCCGACCTTTGCGTAATATTTACTATTATTGTAAAAGATAACACTTATGTAATTTACAACTGACATACGTACTAAATCAGCTGTTTTTAGTTTTGCTTACACGTTTATCAATATTGTATGTATGATAAGAGATAGCAGTGTATGTACATTGTTTTCGGCGTACCTATGGCACATTAGACAGAACGAACCAGTAAGCCGACTTTGAAGTGTTCTCAAAATTTATACGTTTGACGTAGTATGTCATATGGGCCGGCGCGCGCCGTGTTAATTCAGAGTTCAGACCGCAACGCGACGCGTAGATGCATTTCTAAATTTGTATTTTATTGACACATTTGCAAGACGGCTCACACAACTGAATTCTTTCAAATCCATACAAATTTGGAAATGCATAATATATACGCGTTATACTTACAGCGGGACTACGCGGTACAACGCGCCGATTTGTCAGCTTGTTTGAAATCGGCCTACTGGGTCGTTATGTCTATTGTGACTATAGTGATAAAAGTATTTACTTTCAAAATGCAATACTCTGATAACATAGCGATACTTTTTGCTGTTTTGGAATTAATTTATTTCGCTTATTATTCTACTATGAAATATTATGTATTCGTATTGTTGTGTTCAAACCGAGTATAGACTATAGTTATTCCGATTCGAGACTTATAAAAAGCAAAAAATATATTTAGAGTTTCCTAAACTACTCACTTACAAGAGCTTTTGTGGTCGACTGCTTGAATAGAAAAAGTAGTTTATTTACCTTTACGAACAGGTACAATTATAGGTATTATTTAAACTTATAAAGTATTTAATGTGTTGTGTGTACAAAAATACAGTAATGAATTGCAAGCAGAGTTGCATTTTGCGATTTTAGAAAAATGAATCATATTATGATTCATATCATGGTTCTTCAAAGCGACCATTTTAGCCCCGCAGTTCGCCAAAATTCGTTAATCTCCCGGAAACCGTACCTACATTTATTCCGGGATAAAAATATCCTATGTCCTTTCTCGGGACTCAATGTATCTCCACACGAAATTTCAGGAAATTGTGCGTAAAGAGGTAACAGACAGACAGACACATTCCTATTTATAATATATTAGTGTTGATGGAAATCCAAGAATATCTTTCAATAATCAACTTTAACAACCACATTTTTGAATAAACAATAACGTAATGATCGTTGACGCATCTCAACTTTTTGTCTCGAAATCTTTGATCCCAAGACGTGTAAAACGGTGTGTGACAGAGACGACGCTCTATAAATACGTAAGCGATCTCTTTCTAGTTTCTGCAGATGCGTTTTTGGCCGTTACCTTCAAAATACCATAATATAGAAAAGTGACTAAGTCAAAAAACTGCTTCCACGTTCTATACTAACGGCCGTTCCCAATATTTGATCTATCTCTGGTTTTGCCCTACTAGAGATAGGAATAGCTCACATTAGACATTAGAGACATATATTTTATGTCAATTGTGAGCTATTCCTATCTCTAGTAGGGCAAAACCAGAGATAGATCAAATATTGGGAATGGCCGTAAGGCGTACTTTTAGTTGCCAATTGTCATACTCTGCTCTTTCCGGTGTCCTAGCTACGTACTGAATACAGTAGACAGTAACTGAGGGATTAGGACTTAAGAGCCATATTATTTGAGCGTTCCAACCTATATAGGGTGGGTTATCGTTCCATATAAGGATGGTATTTCGGCAACTGGCTCGAAAATGCCCAGGTCCTACGGCAGGAAGAATGGAGGAGTTTTAGTCGGTATACCTGCGGCACACTTAGCCGGAGGGAGACTAACGTTCTACCCTCCCTCGGAGGCGGTGGGGGATGCCTAATGCATTTAATAACAAAGGATGGTGTATTGATGGCCGTTGCCGAGTTTTTGACAGCCCTACTGCACTCGTAACAGATGGCCAGATGTTGTGAGATTCAAAATGAGTGACTTGACGGGATGGATAATGACCTCGGCGCTTGGCCACTTCAAATTAATTACAATATTATGGCAAAAACGTTGGCATTAATTGTCATTAAAGTTAAACATTTTATTTAAATGATTGAGATTTGTATTTAAAACCCTAAAAAACTTATTTATCAAAAGGCCATTTATTCAGCCTTGCCAAAGCGTAAAAACGGGACCTACTGAGACTTTTATATATTCTGTTCGTCTATCTGTCTTCAGGGCGCAGGCATCTCCAGTCAAAAAAACTCGAAGACCGGACATAAGCCATTGATACAAATAAGTGACTGCAAAGGCTAAGTTAGAAACAACAAGAAATAAAACTCTCAATAATAAGTTTCGAGCAACTGAAAACTACAGGTCGTAGTATCTGAAATTGCAGTTTGAACGCAAAAGAAAAAGGCAGCAAGATATTTTCCTTAGCAAAAAACGAATGAGAAGAGAGATAAAATGGAAACTTTGAACCGAGATGACAGTGTTTATATTGATCGCAGACCTCTTTTAATATTCATTACTCAAGTGTTCTTTATACCCAGACCTTAGTCTTTGGTCTGAATTTAATATGCGTCTGCGCGAACGCGCGGTGCAGCCGCGAGATCACCGCGCTTTACCACAGCTTTACATACAATTGCTTGTGATTAGGGAATGCAATCCCGCAAGAAAATTTCAATCCCGGTATTTGCGGGACTGAACCATCATAATCCCGCTTAGGGCCTTTCCACACGACGTATTTTTTGCGACGCGCGTTTCTGATGCGCTCGCCTTCTGCGCGTTTTCATCGCGTTTTGGCAGATATAAAGTTGAAAACTTCCTTGCGTTTGCTGAGCGTTCAACTTGCGTTTGTATGGATACAATGAGCGTAAAAAACGTCGTGTGGAAGGGCCTTTATGGATGTATGGATGTTTGTTACTCTTTTACGCAAAAACTACTGAACGGATTTTAATGAAGCTTTACAATAATTATATAGCTTATACATCAGAATAACACATAGGCTACAGATTTAACGAAAAAGGAGGAGGTGTTATGTTCGTTTCTTTATGTTTAGCGATTAGTCCGCCGTTTGTGAACGGATTTTCATTTTTTTTTCTTTTGGTGTATAGGGCTTCCTATTTGGTATCGATGTTCACAAAAGTGGTGACATGATGAAGGAATCCATGAGTAATCGAAGGGAACTCTTCAAAATTTATATTGAAACAAGTGCTGACTTCGGTTTCATGAGAAATATTCCGAGCATATTAAGCTACCAACAAGTAAGATTTTGGACCCAGCGACACCCACCCATGGTTTATGGCAATATTTGGCACAGATATAGAGTAGACCACGTTGATTTATTTCTGTGAGACCACGTAAATGTCCCTTAAAGCTATATTTTTGCGAGAAAATGTACTCACGGTTTCCGTAAAATTCCTAATTTACGCGGGCGAAGCCGCGCGGGACAACTAGTAATGTAGTATAATATTAAACGAAAATAAAATGTTTGTGAGTGCGACCAAGGTGCCTGTTCCTGCTCTGTAGTAGAGCAAGACAGTCGAGAAGAAAGTGAATAGGTGTTTCATCCTCCTCTTCACAGAATCTGCAAGTCGTTATGCTACACTTACCCATTCTGTTTAGGTGTTTGTTGAGCTTGCAGTGCCCAGTTAGGCTTCTGGTAAGGATTCTTAATTGGTTCCTACCCAAGGTGAGCACTAATTGTGATAGTTTCTTGTTGAAGCCAGGAATTAGTACCTTGGAATGTTCAAGGCCAGGGTTCTCAGCCCATTGCTTCCTGCATAGTTTGTGACCCCATTCCTTGAGCACTTGCTTTGTGGTACTGCGAGGTATACCACAGACCGGTTCTGCGCCATATATGAGACTCTCCGCCCCAAGTCTAGCCAGTTCGTCAGCGGTTTCATTGCCGGGGACGTTATTGTGGCCCGGGACCCATACTAGGCGGATGTTGTTGTTCCTTCCCAGCATGTTTAACATCTCAATGCATTCCAGAACTAATTTGGACGAGACTTCTGCGGCATTCAGTGCTTTAAGTGCAGCTTGACTATCGGAGAAGATAAATACTTTTTTATTAACTAGGGCCATCTCCAGGCTTTCTAGTGAACAACCGAGGATAGAGAAGACTTCAGCCTGAAACACGGTCGCAAACTCCCCCAAACAGGCGTATTTGCCTTATGGTGACCTGCCTCCGTAGAATCCGGCTCCCACACCGTTGTCTTTCCTTGTTCCATCCGTGAACCAAACTATGTCGCTAGGGCGGACATCGATTGGGATTTTTCTTTCCCAGTCCTCCCTAGAAGGTATAAAAACGTGGTATTGCTTCGAAAAGCTATACACCTTGATCATGGCATCTGATGGCATGGCCATGACAGGTGATTCACTGAGAGACTGTTCCAGCTGTCGAAATGGGGTGGAGGCCCAATTCGTCCTGCCCTCCGTCCTGGCCCTGAGAGCCGCCTTTCTTGCCTCCATCTGAACAAGCAGAGGAAGCGGAGTTAAGTTGACCAGAGCCTCGATGTCGAGGGCAGCGGTGTCCCAAGTCCTTAATATTTAACATAAATCGAAGCTATTTTAAAATATTTCAATTGCTAATATCGTATTTAAATTTTCTGCTACATTTTACGTTTGCCTTGAAGGTAAAAATTCTAGCGAAACCAATAATTATCCTGTCAGGGAAAATAACATTCGACAGCTTCCAGTAAATTGAAAATTACATTTATATTAAATTAATGAATTTTCTATGAGTTGTCTTGGCGTGTTACTGATTAGATAGGGAAAATTTATACATGTATCTAAGTATAAGATGAAAAAGAATAAAGATACATAACATTATATTCCATTCGCATATTGCATCGTAACTATTTCAACAAAAATCAGCAAACATTGTTTATTTACTGCTGCAGCTATTTATAAATTCTGGCAACTAACATTTAAAATACGATCGAAAATAAAACTTTATCGTGTGTTTTGTAAGCAGCTGATATGAACATAATATAATAAATACGTGATACGTCATAATAACTATATAATATAATGTATATTATCACAATATCCGTGACCGTGACGGTTCGCTAAAATACAAATGACTCAGACTTTGTGATAAACACTCATGCATGATCTTTCACTAATCTCAATATAAAAATGTAAATAAAAAGACACTTTGTATCGACATATTCTGTGATCGACATAATATTTTGGCCGTGCAGTTTTGAATTCAGAAATTAAAAATTCATCACTTTGCCCATTACATTGCTATCTGAACCGACCCTTATACTAGGGTTACACGGTCAGTCTGGCATCTGTTCAGTTCATCAGTCTGAGACTGATGGCCGGAAAGTACATAGTAAAAAAAATGATCAGTTCATCAATCAAGAGGTCAGCCTAGATCAGACTGATGGACAGAACTGATGCCAGAGTCCAGACTCCAAGACTGACCGTGTAACGTTGTGCATAGTATTGTAATTTACAAATTACAATGCTATCCACAAAATAGTGACTAGAGTTTTCTAAGCTCGAGGTTCAAAAGAAGTATTGTAAAATACCGAATGTTATTTAAAATTTTAATATCAATTTCGGGTAGCAACAAAAGGAGACTATTACGTTACTCGTATAATTTACTTCATTTTGATAAGACGAACAACATTTTATTTGCGAAATCTCGAAAGTGGTAGCTAACAGAGATAGAAAGGATTTCATACATTGACTTGATGGTCCTAAAATATGGATTGTTCTATTTGTAGGACAATATTACTTTTAAATTATATGACTATTAATCTATCTTTATACAAAAAATCAGCTCGTTAGGGTTCCGTTATAGAGTTCTGTATTCAACAAAACTTGGTTGACTTTGTATTCAACAAAACTTGGAGGACCATCAACTCAAAGTATGAAATCCTTTCTATTGTTTTCTATTCTATTGTTATTCTATTGTTCGTCTTATCAAAATGAAGCTATTCACAAAAATTAAGCTTGATAGTAATCAAAAATATAACCCGGGACATTGTATAGTATTGCCTCCCGTACCATACGATGAGCAAATATTTATGAAACTCATTTTGTCTGTTGACAACGAGAAGCGCAAGCGGCTATCATGTGTTTGTGACGTCACAGCTCACATATTATAAAATAAAGTGATTCCCGCAGCTTCGTTGCGCGGTGCGCCATAATGATCGGGAAACGTACCCTTTTGCGGGATCTACGTACTTTTTTTTGAAGTCGGTTAAAAAAGTGGCGCGATGATGACCGACATCAAAATGTCTGAAATATCAGCGCAGACCGCTACGCGTTATTCAAATACACAATATTCTAGAATTTCATACTCTCGGGAGTCGGGCCATCAGCGCCGACGGTCAGCGAGAAACTATATTTTATTTTACAAAAAACTGACTTCAAGAGTATTTTATTGTTGTGGGACCACCTTTAAAATATATTCATTCCAACTAAAAGAATCATTAAAATCGGTTCACAAACGTCTAAGTTATCCGCGAACAAACATAAAAGCATGCACGTCGAATTGAAGCATCTTCTCTTGTTTAGAAGTCGGTTACAATTTATTTTACAAATCAGCCCAAAGTTGACCGCAGATTTGTCCGCAACGTACGCGCCGCAAGCCGGCACGCGGCAAGCCCCGTTTCCCAAAAATGAATTCGTTGTATGAAAATATGACGACACAAAATTTTCACGTACGCGCTGTATTTCGTATCTGACGTCATTTCAAACAAGTTACAACGTACTATGTATTCTAAAATGTGGCGCGTACGGTGCGGACAAATGTGCGATTAGCTTTATACGCGTCTTTTGTTTGTCAAAATCCGCCGTGTGCTTTAGGCCTTATACCTACCGAGTAGCGAGACTGCCCTCAGCCGAGCACGTCCATATTAAACACATCGAGTGATGGGCCGAGGGCACGGCCACTCGGTACACGTAATCAGGCCAGGCTACTGGGTACGGGATAGCGAGATATCGGCAGAAGCTGTTAATTAAACTCAATGTCCGATGACTCACAGCCAGGTTACAAACAGACTGACTCACTGATATTAAATTCCTTGTTTAAGCATTGTTGTTGCATGAACGTAGGTCGTACGCGTTCAGTTGTGACCGCCGACTTTAATTATGCAATTTTTTGTATGCATTTTTTTGGTGTTGTACTGTATGCTGCTGTAGATATATTTGAGTTTGGCATTTTAAAATCTTATGATACTAGATACGGACTGTTTTTCCATGTTGACCTTGGTGGTGAAGGCTGGTTATTCAGCCCATACCCTTTATCTTATCTTATATCTTTAAACGAGCAATTCTTGTATATATATAATTGGAATCTCGGAATCGGCTCCAACGATTTTCATGAAGTGTAGTATATAGGAGGTTTCGGGGGCGATAAATCGATCTAGCTAGGAATCATTTTTATAAATTGTCATTTTCATCGATTACCGAGCAAAGCTCGGTTAAATAGCTGGTAATTAATAATTGGTAGAGATTGAATGATATTCAAAATGTAAAGCCACAAAACAGTCTAAATTAAAAACTACTACTACAGTCTACAGACTATACTCAGTACTTTTAAACATTTAAATATACTTAAACATAGCAATCAAAATATTTTAACCACATTGCTTAGATATTTTAACGGGTACTTATTTGATAACTGGAAAAAATGCCATTATGCAAATTGTCACCTTAGACATCCTATCATTGGCGGTTCACCAGTGCCTTACGTGTAAGCTCGCGACCGTCCCCACAGAATACTAATCAAATATTACAATAGTATAAACTATGTGGTCGATGCCTTCTTAAACGATGACGGTTTTATTTTTGAGCTGGCCATACACGCCAATCCAAATAGCGTGTGCGTCCCTTGAATGGTTAAATCATAGCACTGTGTTAAAATGAGATTTATAGATAACAATAATTCTAGCAGATCTGGCTATTGCAGTTTTAAACACGTAATATTTGGGATAAGCAAAAAGATCACCGATTTTCCTAAACGTGCCTGATAAGTACTCAAAACTGCATCAAAATTGGCCAGCCCTTTCAAAGGAGTTGGGCAACAAACACCACGAGAATTTTGTACAGGTTGGTTACGCCATTAAAAATACTACGCCTTTCTCGGACTTTACTTCAGACTCATTAAACACCACTTATCATCAATCTATATTCTATATCTATCTTTTATCTATATATATAAAACTCAAAGGTGACTGACTGATTGACATAGTGATCTATCAACGCACAGCCCAAACCACTGGACGGATCGGGCTGAAATTTGGCATGCAAGTAGATGTTATGACGTAGGCATCCGCTAAGAAAGGATTTTGATAAATTCCAACCCCAAGGGGTTCAAATAGGGGATGAAAGTTTGTATATAATAATACTTCTTAACGCGAGCGAAGCCGCGGGCGAAAGCTCGTTAATATATAAAACTCAAAGGTGACTGACTGATTGACATAGTGATCTATCAACGCACAGCCCAAACCACTAAACGGATCGGGCTGAAATTTGGCATGCAGGTAGATGTTATAACGTAGGCATCCGCTAAGAAAGGATTTTGATAAATTCCAACCCCAAGGGGTTCAAATAGGGGATGAAAGTTTGTATATAATTATACTTCTTAACGCGAGCGAAGCCGCGGGCAAAAGCTCGTTAATATATAAAACTCAAAGGTGACTGATTGACATAGTGATCTATCAACGCACAGCCCAAACCACTGGACGGATCGGGCTGAAATTTGGCATGCAGGTAGATGTTATGACGTAGGCATCCGCTAAGAAAGGATTTTGATAAATTCCAACCCCAAGGGGTTCAAATAGGGGATGAAAGTTTGTATATAATAATACTTCTTAACGCGAGCGAAGCCGCGGGCAAAAGCTCGTTAATATATAAAACTCAAAGGTGACTGACTGATTGACATAGTGATCTATCAACGCACAGCCCAAACCACTAAACGGATCGGGCTGAAATTTGGCATGCAGGTAGATGTTATAACGTAGGCATCCGCTAAGAAAGGATTTTGATAAATTCCAACCCCAAGCGGTTCAAATAGGGGATGAAAGTTTGTATAATAATACTTCTTAACGCGAGCGAAGCCACGGGCAAAAGCTCGTATCTGTATAAAGAGTTTACAGAGTTTCACATATTTTATAATACCACTAGAGTCTAGATGAGGCTCGCAACTCTACTCGTATTGAGGTATTATCCGTTTATAGCGCGGGAACCGTTCATTTTCCGGTATCCCATGTCCTTTCCCGGGACTCAAAGTATCTCCATACGAAATTTCAGCAATATCGGTTTAGTGGCTTGGGAGTGAAGGGGTTACAGACAGACAGACACACTTTCGCATTTATAATATTATAGTATGATCAATCATGGATCGCTTAGTTCTGAATTTCGGAACCACTACCAAATCATTAGGAACCCATCGATTGCGAAGGGGTGACACCGCACCCAAAATTATTGGGGTAGCAAATAAGAGGCAATTAGGTCAGGCTACTCAATCGGGGGCTTAAAAAATTTATTTCCGGTCGCCGGTCGGTGGTTAGTTGCGTTAACCCGTTTCCCGGCTAACCCGGTTAGCTAATACATTACCGGCTATTTTTAGGTTAAGCAATCGATTAAAATATAACTCTTGAAAATCTTTCGACTAAATGAGTCGAAAGTAAAACCTTCTTTTTTTGGAGTCGGTTAAAAATACATTACCGGCTATTTTTAGGTTATACAATCGATAAACTCTCTCTTAAAAAATATTTACAGCGAAAAGAAGAACGATATCCTTTATGAAGTCGGTTAAAAATATCCAACTGCTGTGTCACTCCATGCTACCAGGTCCCAAAAGCAAAACCCTTTTTGACCGACTTCCAAAAAGGAGGAGATAGCGCCTCTAAAGCTCAGGCCGACGTTTTTCTCTATTTTAGAGCATGATTTTTCAAAAATATACCCCTTATTCTGGCGTCGGGAAAAGAGAAAAAAATCGGCATGCATCGATACAAATATCTGGATATTGCAATCAAGGTCGTGGATGGATTACAGTTACAATAATACAATCGAAACGCATGGGGGCTTTTACAATCCGTTGGTATTATGTTTCATTTGCATCCTACCGTCCTACGTGCTCTTGTAAAAATAATATTTCCGACTGAGCACGATCTTTTTCAATGGATATATTATCATTTATCATACACTAGTTGACGCCTGCGACACCGTTGCGCCAAAATTAGTTTATAGAGCGTAAACCGTACATTTTTCCGGTATAGAAGGTATATCCTATGTCCTTATACGTCATAAATGGTAAACCTTAATTTAACTTTCATTAAATCAACTGAAATATAAAAATAAATCAAAAAACTCTTAATTTCATTAAAATAAACCTTATTGCTACTGCGGAACCCTTCATGGGCGAGTCCAACTCGCACTTCGCCGCTTTTTTTTGCATAATTTCATTCAAGTGCACACCAGTAATGCCGTTTACATTACTCTAAAGGCCCCTCACCGCGAGCATTCACGAGTATAAATGTAACATTATAGATTCGTTTTTGAGCATTACATTACAAAAATACCTCCCTGACCGACGAGCATTCAGTTGTAATGTGACATTAATTAATTTTCGACATTGAGCGTTACATTACAATACTACCTCCTCGACTGACGAGCATTCGCGTGTAATTTAACATTCGACTTTGAGCATTCCATATAGCTAATTGACGTTACAAGTTATATCAAGATATTACACACTGTAGTCTGTATCATTACAAGGTGCGCATTGTAATGCTCGGCTCTCCTCCCTCACTGATGTAATGCTCGACTTTGTAACGTTACATTACAAGCGAATACTCCCGGTGAGAGGAGCACCTTTATAGCAACTCAGTGCTGGATTGGAATGATCAATGATGTAAATCGGCCATAAGACTTAGTTGAAAAGTTTTTCTCACCTAAAACTATATTACTCTTAGCAAGAAACATAATTAATATTAAAATATCCATAGACACTTACTATTATTAAATTACATCTTCAGCAGTTTCACCGTAAAGCGGTAACAAACAAGCAGAAAGAAACACTTTTGCATTTATAATAGTAGTGGATAGTTGGATACTATATTCTAACTGAGCTAAACTTCCCTCGTATTGTCCGAAGAAATTGCTCATAATCGAGTTAGGACCCTGATAGTTGACCCCACTTATTAAGTTAGCCACCCCTCTTGCTATTGAAAATCGACTGCAACTAAAAGCGTATAACCCGCAGACGAACAAAGATATGCCACAGTATAAATAATGTACAGTAGGCCAAATATATTTTGACATGGGCGATGGAATGTGGGAGTTCAGGACAATCTTTTAAAAAAAGCGTGGAGTCAGTCTTTCTCTTTCACTGTTATACGTTTCAATTTTTTTGCTCTCCTGGAGTTGGAGTAGGCGTAGCAGGATGTAGTAGAACGAGAGTACGGTTATTATACTGTACACATATATATTTGTATTGTGGATATAGTTCCGTCGATTCCAATAAGTTTAATTACTGAACTGTGGAGTAATAATGCAGAAATTCTATTGAACAAAAGATTCATAAGAGTTTATTGGTTTTGAATCTTTCACTTGGACCTAAGTAAGTATATTTTATTTTCTTTGTCTTTCTTAAAAGAATAGCCTTTTCTAGTTCTATTTCGCGTTAAGATTAATAGTAAATGACTAAATGATTCATTATGCAACAACAGAACAATCATAATTTGGATTTGTAGTTTCTCTAAGTATTTTCTTGATCAGGTATTCAGTAACGCCTCTGTTGTCTTAACTACAAAGTTTAAAGATTTGACTTGGATTAAACGGAATTTGACAGAGTTGAAAAATGTTGTTTCCAATGCAGGCCTATCAGGAAAGATGCGTTGGATAAGCATGTAAAAAACGTCCTACGTCTTGCCAGACGTGTTGACCATTCCACTGGGTTATAACTTATAAGAGAACTGGAAATGAGATTGCTCTTGTATACGCTCTTGGGCACATTCGTCTCAGTGTGAACTTACCTTTAGACGTAATGAACAAAGGATGTCAACAGGTGGTTCCTGTAGGCATTACCGGATATTACTAATCCGTCCACTGTGTATTATTAATTGTCGCTTTGAACTGCACTGCATCCAGAATTACCGTTCAGGTAATTTAGAGATACTAATAGAGTATTCAATAATCCCCTTATCAAGCTGACTATAGTAAGATATCATAGTTAATATACGAAAGCCATGTATTACGATACCTTAAATAATCGGCCAAGTGCGAGTCGGACTCGCGCAGAAAGGGTACCGTACCGTTATAAAGGAAAAATAGGCCAAAAATTGTGTTTTTGTAAGAGAGCCCCCCTTAAATTTTTATTTTATTTTAATATAATAATTAAATATTAGAGTACACATATAATAAAGGACTTTGTGAAAAATTCAAGTACTTACCTGTCGCCGTTATTTATATATAAAAAGACCGAAAAAATCAGGTTTGTTGTATCCTTAAATATTTATTTTATTTTCAGTATTTATTGTTATAGCGGCAACAGAAATACATAATCTGTCCTAATTTCAGAAGTCTAGCTATAGCGGTTCTTGAGTTACAGCCTGGAGACAGACAGACGGACGGACGGATATTAGAGAAGGCCTACGTTTTCCCCGCACTATGTGGAACAAAGTGGGATAAGGGAGATCGCAGACTTCAGACTTTTTTTGCGATCGAGTCTGCGGCGTTCATACAGTTGGCATCGTGCGGCCATGCCGACTGTATGGACGCCGCGCGCAGACTCGATCGCACAAAAAGTCTGTCGTCTGCGATCTCCCTAATGCTTACTCCTCGCGCCGGCAGTCTTCTTTCCTTCCGTCTTACGAAATTTCAATGTGGTTACGTCCTGACGTATTTATTATTCATTCTAGAAAGTGCATAACGCCGCTAAGGAGTTTTCCACTTCAAAAACCGTCCCACCAACTTCTCCTGTATCGAATTTCACATTCCTACTGTAAATCACTGAATGCTGTTGCTTACTTCATTTTGAACATCTTAATAATTTTTGGCATAGATGCTTTTGTCTTCCAATCAAAACTTGCATATCTGTGAATTTTAACTTGCAAGCGAACATACATAACATCCGAAAGTTCCACAGTTCTTTAAGTCCACGTCGTCCAACACTGGTGCACGTAGGTGCATTTATAAATTTATATGGATTTGACAGATTTTTAAGACGTCTCATGCAATTGAAGTCTTGTCAATTCAGTACAAAATGTCGCTTTGTGGTCTAAATTGACCCTTATGAGAAATTTAATAGTTGACACTCAACTTTAAATTAATAAAATATACCATGGGGTTACGTCAACATTTTCATTAAATTATAGTAATCAATTAAAGTTTCCGATTGCGCCGTTATTGTTATTATATC
Organism: Aricia agestis; assembly: GCF_905147365.1. Taxonomy (NCBI): domain Eukaryota; kingdom Metazoa; phylum Arthropoda; class Insecta; order Lepidoptera; family Lycaenidae; genus Aricia; species Aricia agestis. Next base: position 30,364,358 of record NC_056428.1, on the reverse strand, counting down.
TGTACTTTGCTAGAGTTGCGAAGTTTTTAACGGAAGTGAACATTAGGTTGAAATTACAAATTGACTATAAATGGACGCTGTTAGCATTCGTGTACTAAGTCTTCTAACCCACAAAAAAATTACGAATTTTTTAACAAAAAAATTTAGAACAAGACTGCATTCAAAAATAACAAAAAAATCGTGGGTTAGGACATTAATGCTTAACACTTAATAGCGACCATTTATGTATGTCTGAGTAAACTTCAAATAAATTATATTTTCTGGTAGTACAAGTTTATACAGTATTGCAATTTGTGCGGTTACATAAGTGATCGACACAATCGTACTTATATTAATATTATCGTATAATATATTATGATTCATGAATGATTCACATACTTACAAACTCTTGGAATGGCAATTCTTAACACGTAGTCACAATTTCATGGAATAAGCGCCTTTTAATATTAATAAATATAATACATTTCCTCTAGATGGTCCTTGAGATACTTTTACGCCGTTTTCTGGTTAAAAGACAAAATATATTTAAAAAAACTTACAATTGAGACGCAGAAGTCATCTAACCCACAAAATGACACTTTACTTAAATTATTGTCTCTTTGTTTATTGCAATTCATAAGTAAGCAAAAAGTCACCAAAAATCCCAATGGAATAAAATAAACAAAACACAATATGAAGCATTGTTAGAGAATACTCGAGAACATATTTTTTTTTAATATCTATGGACGCTTCACACCACGTCAGTCTGGCCCCGTGCTAAGTACCTAAAGGACTTGTGCTACGGGTACCAGACAACGGAAATATATTTAATAATTTTATACTATACATATATTTAAGATTTTTATTATATCATACACATATTTAATACACATCCAGACCCGGGAACATTGAAAACTTTTTGTTCCGTCAGCGGGATTCGAACCCGCGACCCCCGGCTTGAGCTACCAACGCGCTCACCACTGAGCCACAGAGGTCGTCAGTATTATATTTTGTTTTCCGTTCGGAATCCATCTCTGCAGGGATTTTTAACTTTATTGAGTTGAAATCTATCTATTACCGCTCTCCATTTTATGAAGGTGGAAGTGCTGGGTGGGAAGGTTTTTTCAATAGTAAGTATATCCGCAGTATAAATAATATACAGTAGACCATATTTATACCAGACCACCCAAAACGAGAGTACGCGTTAGAAAACTTGTATCAAAACAATGCATCTTCACTTCGTATAAAACGTACATGCGTTATAAGAGCTTGATTTTAAGGTGAAGTCACTGTACTGTGTAATACTTATACTGTGTTATTGGAGAGTCTTTGAGTTCGTTAGGAGTTACTGAGGAAGCCCCTAACTAGAAACTTAGTTACTTTAGGTTATTCCATATTCTGTTTTGATCTTGCAATCGCAGTTAGAATCAACTGTATGAAGTCAGAATTGGTTTAAAAGTTTAAAACTAAAACTAAGGTTCACATCAGAGTGAGGCGTGACTTAACCATATTTTAATAGCGACAATATCTAGAAATCAAGACGAGTATTTTGCTGTTGTATATATTATTTTGTTGTGTTTTCTGCAAAATAATTATCTGAATTTCGATAAAATATGAACCAAAGTATGTACAACATCCTTCAAGAATGATTATTTTATTAACAAGTTGTCTAGACTAAACTCGTTAGAAATAATAATGTTTATTCCGAAATATACGAAAAACAATTAATTTTAAATACAATACTCATTTTGATAAAATATTACCTATGAAAATATTATTACTGACTGCATAATAATTCAATGAGAATCGAGAAAAATAAAATATTATATTTTGTTCGCTTCGACCGTAAAAGTATTAAAATATATTTCATTATTATTGCGTTCATTATGCTGCATATAAATATAATTTTATTTTTAGTGAATGGTATTACTTTTAAGTAATGGTAAGTACTTGTATTAACACTGCAGTACACGCGTGGACTACCATGGTAGACCAGGGTCACTTTTTCAGCGATATTTTTTCAGTATTGCTCGCTAGAAACTTGCCATTCCAGGTAATCCTCATTTGATAAATTTGACAAAACCTCAGTACCTCCTGTAACCTGATAGTCAATTAAAATTATAGATATTTAGCATCAAAAACGCTGGACTACCATAGTAGTCCGCGCGAGTATTCGTGTACTAAATTCAACCAACATATATTTTGTTTCATTATTGATTTATAATGTTTTATTGTGTATGATTGTCTATTTTATGCATTTATACTAAAGACATTTATGATAATTTGGTTACTAACAGTTATAAACACTAAAATTTAATTTTTCAATAAGATAAAGTGACCTGTACAGATTGACGTCGTAACCATATTATGACTAACCAGAAACATAGGAAATCTCACCAAATCGCAAAAATATAATTAGAAAATTAATAAAAAATTACACATTTAACTAGTGTAAAGTATTTAATTAATCAATAAATAAATTATTTTGTAGTTTTCACAGTGAAAAGTTAGCGCCATCAATGCCGGTTGTCTAATTTCCTCGTCAGGCTTTTGATGTGAATTTTGAAATGGAAAATTGTGATTTAAGTTGGCTGCTGTAACTAAATAAGCGATCAAGAGTAATACAAGTGATAAATATTGACCAGTTTTGTAAACCCCAGTCTAGCACTCACACTTGTATGAAAATGAACTAATCCGGTGTGTTCTGAAGTTTAGGGTTGTTTATTCGAGTTTTTAGATTCTTCTCATGCGGCTGACACATTATAATATTATTATCAAATATTTAGCTGCGCTTTAGTGTAAAATTAAGGTTTTTAGATTTAGGGCTGAGTATGTAAGGTTGGAAACTTGGCTCTACATGAGATCTCACAACTTTTTGATACGACGAACTATAAAATTATGTTCTCATCTTGGCAACATTTTTACATGAAAATGTTTTTGGTTGGATTTCATTTCTTTTTGGAAGCTGGTCTACGTAGTTTTTTCTTTTAGTTCATTTTTTAGGGTTCCGTACCCATAGGGTAAAAACGGAAGCCTATTACAAAGACTTCGTTGTCTTTCCGTCTATCCGTCTGTCTGTCTGTCTCTAGGCTCTAACTCAAGAACGGTAATAGCTAGAGAGTTGAATTTTTCACAGATTATGTATATCTATTGCCGCTGTAACAAAAAATACTAAAAATAAAATTAATATTAAAGGGGGGCTCCCATACAACAAAAGTGATTTTTTGGCCTTTTTTGCTCTATATCAATAGTGGCAACAGGTACGTACTTGAATTTTTTTCAAAGTCCTTCATTATGTGTCTACTTTAATATTTAATAATAATATTAAAATAAAATAAAAAATTAAGGGGGGCTCCCATACAAAAAACACAAATTTTTGCCTAATTTTGCTCTATAATAGTACTGTTAAGTTGGGTTTGATATTTTTTTTGATGTTTTAGTAATAATATCATGTTACATACCAAATTTCAGCTTTCTAAGAGGTCAGGAAGTACGATTTTTTTTTTTTTTTTTTTTTGCGCCCGGAAAATGCTTTTAAGCATCTTGCGGGGGATGGGGTCCTATCCGCAAGTATGTGGGTCTCTGCTGCGTCCGAAAGATGGTGGTGGACGCAGCCCCTACCCACTAAAAACTCGGCGGTACTACACTATGCGCCTTGGGAGGGCCGCGGGATCGCGTGAGCCTACACCACGTCAGGAAGTAAACAGTTTTGATGATCGGTGAGTCAGTGACCAAATTGTGGGTTTTTGGACACCTATAAAATCTAAAGTATAATAGCTACGATATTCAAACTTTGCGCATTTCATAACTGTACCCATGTCACTATATCCTAAAAATTTCAACTATCTGGCATTATTCAAACCAAAGTTACGAGGGTTCAAAAATACGACGAAACGTTTCGAGAAAAGGTAGGTAGTGCCCATGCGCGCTTCGCTTGGCTCATCTTGGCGGGGGCACTCCCGTGCCCCCAGATAATAAAAAAAAATTAAAGGCTTTTTATACCATTATGTCGGCATCATAAATATAATATGCATTCATGCCAAATTACAGCTTTAGTCTCTGAGAAAAACCGCGGACAGACAGACGGACAGACAGAAAAAGAAAGCTAAAAACTAGCTAGTGTATTTCTAAAAGCATATTGATAGTTGAAACCTGTTGAAACCCAAATGGTGAACAGAGCAGAATTTCAGTGGAAAAGCACTTTTGATATTTGACGAATGAAATGTAACATTGTAGTTAGGTGAGAATGTCCGTCATATGACCGCTGTGACATTTCATCATGGAATTGTTTCATCATTCGTGGTTACCAAAATGACATTTCTAGTGGAATGAAATTATTGGAATGCTCGGAATTGGATTCCGAATGATGAATATTTGGTATTCACTTACCGGTTTTACTCTACATGGTATTTGTTACTGCAATGTTTTCGTACTAGCAACACCAGCATAGTGAGTAAACAAAAAGTTTCGTCCGACGTGTGACAAGATTTCTGTCAATATCCTAAAATGACGTGTGCGTCATGTCCGATTTAGGTCAGAATAATCTAATATTATAAAAAATAAGTCAGGTTTTCCTTCCTGACGCTACAACTCCAGAATGCACGAACCGATTTCCACGGTTTTGCATTCGTTGGAAAGGTCTCGGGCTCCGTGAGGTCTATAGAAAAAAATTCTGAAAAAACTTCAAGAGGAAATAAGGAAAACAGGGAAAATCATTTTATTGTAAAACAACGTTTGCCGGGACAGCTAGTATTGTATATTATGCTAGTAGCGGCTTCTGCTGCGACCTTTGCGTATGCTTAATAAGTATTCCATAATTGAAGTCGTGAGTGGAAGAATCGAACAAGTAACATTTCGTAACATACGGACAATAACTCATTTTTCCCTAATTATTTTCATAAAACTTGTGACTTATCTACTTCATAACCAAGCTAATATATGTGGCTACACATAAATTCCATACTTTCTATTTCAAATATTTTTTCCGGCCCTAAAACCTCCATTAAAACAAAAAAAAAACGGGAAGCTTTTCATGTTACTTACCCTATCCACTCACGTCTTGAATTATGAAACGAACTCATACCACTCAAATAACAAAATTAACTTATTTCAAGTGTAAAACCAAACCAACCAGATTTAAAATGGGTTTCCATTTAAACAATCGGATTATTGCACATAATTGTTGGATTTTGGTCAAATAATGCAGTCTGCGCTATATGGGTTTTAACTTTTAATATGTAGAGCTAGCTACTACATACTACTAAGAAAATGAATGATTCAAGCAAAGCCAATCTTGTGCAAAGCTATCAACAAAAGTTGTATTCGAGTCTGAAAGCAGTTATATAATACGATATAATACGATTATACTCTGGAAATATTGAGTTGAAATATTCTTGAAGTGTTACATACGAGTATATCCACATTCCCGCGTTGAATTCATACTTTACAATTTCATGCATGCTCGAAGAATTTATACTTCATTCAAGCAAAACTGAACTTTTTCGTTCGCTGTTTGCACTAAATTCTTAGCAATGTTAGATGTTCAAAACATCTAACTTAAATCTAATATAATAGAGAAAAAGGTACGGTTTTTAGTCAATTTTCGATCTTATTTCTATCATTAAAGGTACAACGGATGTAGACGTTTTTTGGTCAATTTTAACTGATATTTTTGAATGTGTTGTGTCCATAAAAATGTATATTATAACGGTGTGTAGGTGATGTGCAATCTATCACCTCTATCGCTACATAGCCATACCATCACATCCTACTTCCTACTTCCTACTAATCCTACTAATATTATAAAGGCGAAAGTTTGTTTGGATGTGTGGATGTATGGATGTTTGTTACTCTTTCACGCAAAAACTACTGAACGGATTTTAATGAAACTTTACAATAATATAGCTTATACATCAGAATAACACATAGGCTACAATTTTAACCGACTTTCAAAATGGGGGAGGTGTTATGTTCGTTTTCTTATATTCAACGATTACTACGCCGTTTAACCGATTTTCAAAATTTTTCTTTTGGTATATATTCACAAAAGTGGTGATCTGATGAAGGATCTATAAGTAATCGAGGGAACTCCTCAAAACTTAGAGGGAAACATATTGTGGTGACTTTGGTTTCGTGAGAAGTCAGAAGTATTCTAAGCATATGCTACCAACAAGTAAGATTTTGCACCGAGATATACCTGGTACACCGTGGTTCGGAAGGTGCTGAGAGAACTCCTGATTCTTTATAGATACAAGTTTGGAGGTTTCGGCGTTGTTTTAAGAACAGAAAGCATATGCTACTATGCAAATTACATTCATCATCATCATCATCACTACCATATTATACCATTTCATAGTCTTTTAGATCGAGACTCGAGTTTGTCAAGCGATAATTTAAAAAAAATCTATACCTACCTTATATTATAAACCTGAAGAGTATTTTTGCTTGAACGCGTCAATCTCAGGAACTACATCCGATTTAAAAACTTATCTCAGTGTTAGATAGATCATTTATCGAGTAAGACTATAGGCTATATTATATAATCACGCTAAGACTAATACGACCGAAGAAACTCAGTAAAATGTGGGAAAAACGGGGGAAATATTTTTTATGGGAAAATGTACGGTTTCTGTAAAATTCTTATTTACGCGGGCGAAGCTGCGCGGGACATCTAGTTTAAGATAATGTCCTGCATTACCTAATCTACAAACTACTCTTTCTACATAATTATTTCTTTGCTTTGACCACTTTTCTTCTTAGCTCTAAAGCTAAACTCTACTAAACTCTACTAAAAGTATTTTGGGTCTGGCCTGGCCTGGTTCCATCCCAAAAATTTTAATACAGGTCCAAAGTGAATTCCATGTTCATTCCACGTGCAAACCCGTAAATAATTGCATCAAATGCCCACACTAAGCCCATATTAGGTGCATTAAGGCATAATCCAGTCGATAGGAACTGGGTATTAAACGCTCGTTTGATGCAATTTGCGGGGCATCAACGCGGCTCTTGATGCCTCTAACCCGATAATAACCTTTAGAATTTAGGCTATTGGTTCCGAAAGTGGGCTCCACGGTTCCGGGAGCCAAGTCATTGGAGCCCCATTTAGACGTGGGAGAGCCTTGCTTCGGCACGAATGAGCTGGCTCGACCGGAGAAATACCACGTTCTCACAGAAAACCGGCATGAAACAGCGCTTGTGCTGTGTTTCGCCGAGTGAGTGAGTTTACCGGAGGCCTAATCCCCTACCCTATTGGCTATTCCCTTCCCTACCCTCCCCTATTCCCTACCGTTCCCATCCCAACCCTCCCCTATTATCCTATTCCCTCTTAAAAGGCCGGCAACGCACCTGCAGCTCTTCTGATGCTGCGAGTGTGCATGGGCGACGGAAGTTGCTTTCCATCAGGTGACCCGTTTGCTCGTTTGCCCCCTTATTTCATAAAAAAGCCCTCCGTTGCTGAGGAATCACGTACATAGATTAGCAAATTTTTGCATCGCGGATTATAAAGTATTGTCCAAACTCCAGACTTATAATGCGGCGGTCGCTTTTACTCAGCGACCACATTTATGTGGTCGCTGCTTTTACTGCTCTGCAACCATTATTGTTTTTTTTTTTATATCTGTTCTCATTTCATAAAAAATTCGTGCTGTATTTTTTTTTAATTTTTGACAATGATAGTAAAAAATATGACTACATGCCGCGTGAAAAGGTTTGGGAACCACTAATTAGGCTAGCCTGTTGGTGCGATAAATCAATTGTTTCGAGTTTCATCGGATCATGGTTCCTCAGAGCATCACAGCAATTCACACCTTGCGTCTCTTGTTAAAAATGTAAAAAATATCACGCTATCTGAACGGCTAAGCCTATAATATTATTAACTGTCTGAAATGAAGAGTCTTAGGCTACAGATATTTTAGATCAGTAGGCTTTTCTCTATTTGCACATAGAGTAATCTGTGAAAGTATCTATAGTATAAGAATTAAGACCTAATAACTTAAAGACGTCTGCACTGATATTTTCGACTTGGCATCATCTTGCATGAAATATTTATGATGGTATTCTACTTTCACAAATCCCGATCTTTTGTTTCTAAAACTTTTTGCTTTTGAAACATAATCATCTCTTAGGTTATGTCATTGTACTCGTACTGGTAATGCAAGTCTGCCCACATTAAAGATCCACACCGTCTCTAAGGTCACATTCTTACGCCTACACTGTGTTTAAATTTTATTGAACCTTAAATTTTAGATTGAGGCGTCTCTAGCTCTAACATTTAAAAAATAAACATTCAATTTTTTTTTCAAAACAAAATTTTGTGACGAAAATATTTTCGTTAATACTTTTTTGCAATCAATCTTTTTTATGAATTTTTAGGCATCCTGCGGAGCTTTAAAAGAGAAACATCATCCGTTATTCAATATTCACTCGTACCGACGACCATTTTCTGAAATTTTTATAGTGATCCATTAGGGTTTTTTCGTCGTTTTTACATATAGGTATGATTTATGTAGAATGTTTGCAAATATCAAAAAACAAAACCGTTTATATCCAATATTTATTAATTTTACAGATTTTTACTAAATTATAAGCAGAAAATCCCTACCTACCTACTCGAAGACATAATAACTTACGTTGTTAAACTAGCACTTAACAGTAGTAAACTTTTGAACAAACAGTCATATGTAATTGTCACTTTAAGGACGAGGGTCGTTAGGCCCTAAGATCAAGTAAATTGGGAATGAGAGCCATGACAGATCTGCACCTTAGCGGCGTAAATATCAATGGGTATAAAAAAGGGTACGCGTATAAAACGTACTAGTTCAAAGGGGAGTACTACGTTGGATCACTGAACTGAGACGTATAAACTTATAAATATACGACTGACCGTGCCTTCCCCTTCTAACGCATAGGCGAGAGAGAGACAACAACATTCACGGATATTATCAAAGGGTTGGACCAAGGGATTTAGGACGCGATATTTATAAAGAATAAAGATGTGTTCGTAGTCAACGCAAAAAAACACAAATTCTTATCCCCTTTTTGTTGATTTGTTTTTAGAATGACCAATGTTTAAAAACAAGGAATTTCAGAGAGTGTCATGGATTGTGTGTTTTGTAAATAGTTAAATTAGATTCATCATTTTAATCCCTGCTGAGCAGGAACATGTTTTTTTGGTACTAAAAACACGGAAGCAGAAGAAAAACATTGAAGTAATACAAAAATCCATTCCACATCGGTTTATCTAAGTCCCAAGTTTCGACTTCCAAAATAACTATTATCACTAATTTAAAAGGTATTCATAAAATAATAAAGTCGTAATTCCAACAGACGTCAGTCCGACACGATAGTTTACTTCCTCTAAGATGCATCATGCAATAATCCATGTAGATAGTAACTGTCCTGCATCAATAACGTTATTCAAAACTTTATTCGTTACGTTGACTCAATAAAAATTAACATAATACGCACATAACTTAACAAAGAAGAGTTAGATAGGACCTCCGGTATTCGTAATGTTAGTTTTGAAGGCCTTGGCGATTGGCATGCTGAAGAGATTACGCCGTAGAATAAGGTTTTCGGCATTTCGGTTTATCGTCCTTTTGATAAAGGTTGTGGCAAATGAGCATTCCTGCCGAGTTATCGCTGGCGCTATTGGGTGGGGGTATTAAGATTATATACAGTGATTTGACCGTAAAAATATGTACACAGTACACATTAAGTGTAAGTACGTACCTATAGGCATGCGTGTATACAGGTTGAGGTTTATTTCGCGGAAAAAATGCTAAAAATAATAATATTCTAAATTTTAAGATATGGATTTCTGCCAAGTAGCGCCTGACTCTACGTAAAAATTTTTATTAATTTTATTATTTAGGAGGTTTTTAGGTTCTAAAAGTTTTTATAAAATTGAGGATAAAACTTCATGGGAGTAACCGAGTAAACGAAATAAAACGAAATGTGAGCTGCAATCTTATATTTTGTGATATTCATTTTTTAACCCCTGAATTTTCAACCCCCGAGTGAAAACATGTTAAATGTTAAACAATTAGTGAAAATCACAATAAAAACATTTGTGGTCTTGTGACTAATTTAAAGTTCAGTACGATTAAATCTTGTGCCAACACCAACAGCTAAACTTTATTTTAAATTTTTACCCCTAATATTCAAAGGTTACGCTGTTTATTAATGTATCTTCCTCTGTCTGACTCCTTTGGAGTAGCTATTTTACACTTGAACTCGATGACAAAACCATTTCAGAATAACAGCCACATGGATTAACATTAATAATTATTATGTTAGTAATTGTAAGGTAGACTCTTATATTTTACAGCCTACACGTAGCAAAATATATTTTTTATGAACCACCTAACCTAATTTCGTTAATTCGAGTTGGTTTTTTACAGCGACGATAATATTATAAGCATAGCGATGTAACAACAGGTGAAAAAAGATAATTTATACGTTATTATTCGTGACCGAGTCAATAATTAGGCCACACCCCTAATGACATCATCGTTCTGCTTTTAGTCGACTTTTAAAGTGCTCGGTCGATACTTAGGCCGGCTACACACTACCCGATTCTGATATTTAATCCTATATTAGTGCACCTTCGTACTCGTCCTTAAATTACGTCAAACTAACGTTAAGTGTCTAAACACACTAGGCCGAAAATACGCGGCCGAAGTTCGGCATGATTACGGCTAGTGCAATGCGCTTCGCATACAATATAACGCGACGTAATTTCGGAGTGGTATGTCATCAGCAATTTAAAATACATTGCAGGCCTATACAGGCGTAATCATGCCGAATTTCGGCCGTGTTTTCGGCTTAGTGTTTTCAGACACTTAACGACAGATTTTTTAGTTTTGAGATCTAAGTTCTAACTAATTATTTCATATTTTCAATGGGATTTGACATTAGTCTTCGTCTGTGAAATGTCATTTAGCGGTGACTTATGTCAAACCGCATACATTTTGATAACGAATTTAGCCATCGTTCGAAAGATACTTTGTCTAAGGGGCCAGGAGCCTAATTCACGAGTTCATACGAAGGCGTCTACTCTTTACTGACATCAAATTCAGCTATAAACATACGAGTATTTTTATCCCTACAGCGCGTAGGGATAAAAATACTACAGCTGACCTTGTAACTAAGTACGATGCGTTCAGAATCATTTTACCTTTGACAACAATAGACCCTCAATTCATAAAGATACGTTAACATAATATCGACTTGCCAACCATTAACAAGGTACGAGAGTAAAATACGTGTGGCGGTGTGGCACTCGAGGACTGCGCGGTAAAGGAGTGAGCACACTGAGACGGGCCGTGCCGGGGCTCAGCGTGCCGCATCGCAAAAATACGCCTTCATACAATTTGTATGGAAGCGGATTTTTTTTGTAACGGGCAAATGGCCTACCACACATTCCCACCACTGCAACTCCTGTGTCGCCAGGATCAACAGTGGTAACCAACCATGAAAACCCTTTGATATGATCTCAGGGATGCCCGAGGGACAAGCTAAATCTGTCTTGGGACCCGCAACGAAATTAATCAGAAGAAAGGTAGGAGGAGTAGGAGAAATCCAGTTTCCCTCCCCAAGCAAAGCGGGAGACAGCCAAATTTTCGTGACATTAATGTCCGAACAAAGGGCACCACGGGAAAATAATTAAATTGTATTAAGCCTACTTAATAAAAAAAAATGACCTTTACTTAAACTGACAAGCTTGTTTTGGATTGTTTCCAATAGTACAAATATTATGACAAAAACGTTTAAAAGCACGGAAATTCTTTGCGCTGCCTACGAGATCATCGTAATATACGACTCTAGAAACACATTGGAGGCCGTTTTCACATATCGGTTCTTTGCTCGGCGGATTTCCGTCAATGCGACACGGCCCGACAAGACCCGCTGCGCCCCGGCAACAGTGTGCTATAGCAAGCGGCGCGCGGATGTGATTCGATGCGGCCCGGCAAGCCTCGGCTCAAAATCCGTCAATGCATTGCGCGCTTACCCGACCCGGCAATAGTGTGCTATAGCGCATTTTGCGCTGCGCTGAGCCCCGATCCGCCCCGGCACGCGCCGACAAACTGTGCGCGTACCAAGCTTATATTGTCGGCCGGAGTGGGGTGTGTAATGTGTTAGTTTTAATCGTTACCTGCGGAATTTCTTGACTTAGGGGCCGCGCTCAAAGCCCGCGATAAAGGCTATTCAATAGCTTAAAATCTTAAGTATAACTGTTATTTAAAAAATCTCAGACTCCAATTATTCTTATTATCAAACATTTGGGGTGGGTTGCACCAGAGGCGTGGTTATGTTTACAGTAATTATGGTCAAAAATATGGATTTAACTTTAAAATTTGCGTTTATGCATGATGACAGCATTAGTTCCTTTTTTCGCCACGTTCATTTAAAGCCTTGTCGAGCTCTATGGTTATCGTTAAATATGGCGTCCATTATTGACTTTAACCAAGGATTTGAAATTTTGCATTGTAGTTATAGGTAGTTATAGTAAGTTGGTGCAGATACGAAAAGGCCGATTGATCGGATCGGACCGATCGCAGGCAGACCTGACTGGAGTCGTGTTCACACACATGACACATGCACAAAACAAGCCTCATATTACTGATACTGTTATATATTTTTTTACCTCCGAATTCTTCGAAAGTCATCCTTATATCGTTGGGCTAAAGCTGACGGTATAAGCAAAATAAATTCCATTGGACTACTTGCATCATTGCAACTGGATGTCCTTAATACACTGATAAATAATAAATTTGCTGACCTAGTATTGTAAATCCCTCGCCGATACTAACGGGACATTTCAATAAAACCAGTGCTACAATGTATATATGTATGTACAATACAATGTATTGTATTTTATTACAATTTACACTTACACACAACACTTACACTTACATATACAATTTATACTAGACTTACCTTTTCGCGACTTTGCCTGCGTTAAATAATAGGTATTCTGATTTAAGAACCGTGGTGGATTTTTTTAATTATATTTTGTGGTTCTTAATATTATTGCGGGAACACGTGTGTAAAATTTCAAGTTTCTGGGTCTAAACTCTAAAGATTTGGCTTTTGCGTTGTAGTACTCAGAAAATATTATATAATAGACTGTATTTATGTATAATGTACCTTCTAAATTAACTCGATATAATTTAAGGTTTCGGTTAAAATCTACTGGTTATGTTTTTGAGTATATTACAAACGTCATTTTACTGCGAGTTTGGAACTGCAGACGTAGTATTAAAATTATTTCGAAAGTAATATTTGGTTTACAACTTTACAACGTACGGCTGGCGTGTAGCACTTTTCGATCTTGTTACCATGCCATAAAGCTCAAAGTACAGAATCGAACTTCATTATAAACAAGGGCTAACCTACCATCAAAGCGTATAAAATGTTGAAATTAAACTAGTTGTACGTTTGAGTTCAGCGAATGTGATGCGAGCATACATGATACGAGTTGCCTCTCCCCTCTCGGGTTTGAGCGACACTAATATTGGATTAAGTTTATATTTACAATAGAGCTTGGTTATGAAATGCAAAAGTTTGTGTGTATTTCATTAAGCCGTTAAACAGTTCCGAGGGAATTTTGTGCTCATTCGGAATTCTGGTTGAAATCAAACCGCAGCTTGCTTGATGGTTTGAGTGTTAAATTATTAACCTGAATTCGATAACATGTCTAAATAAAATGGTGTATTTGTTGAATGAATTTCAATTCAACGAGCACGAACGATTAACTTTTTTTGAGAACGATTTGTGGATGCGCATAATATGGTTGCGGAACTGCTCTTTAGCAGAAAAATATTTGTCACACTTGAAAAAAAATTGTCTCTACTTCTCCATGGAATATTTTTTAGAGTTTGACAAATATTTTTCTACTAAAGCCCGTTTAGCAAACCAAAAAGCGCAAATTTTAATCAGCGGTAAACGCAACCTTGCCGATTACAAAAACTTTTTATCATTTTTCAATACATTTTTTATCAAATTTGGCACCCCTAATAGTTTTGTCATGACATAATGTTCAGATCCATACCAGCAAGTTATTCTTATATATTTCCGGAATTATTTCAAAAATAACTACGATTAACGAATAACAATTTATACTTAAGGTATCTTTGTAACAAAGAAACTACAAGGCAAAGTATTGTAACCCACTTAGTCAGGGTTTCCCTAGTATAGGAGCCGCATGGGAGTGTAGACAAATAAGTCGGCCGAATGGGAAAATCGATTCCTCCACCCTTCTCCCGTCGCTCTTACACTGCCTTAACTCTACCTTGTGTAGTCTAACTACAATCACTACTAATGAATGAACGAATGAATGAATGAATGAATTTTATCTATTGCATATTTACATTTTAACAAATTAATAAAAATTTAACTTAACTATAATATTCGCGTAGCCTAACGCAGTGGACGGTAATAGGATGATGATGATGATTAGCGTAGTTAGTTCAATCGACTAGCACCACAAACTTTAGCCGAAATCTACCCATTATTTCTCTATTGCTAAGAGATGATTAAAACTACGGAACCCTAAAAACCATAGGTAAAATCTACCTATCTGCCTCTAAAGGATAATCTATCAAAGAAATAATCCAGAAGGACGTAAGAGTTGAACTTCATAATATAATTAAGATACTTAATTGAAAAAATAGACAACGTAGATCGTGGAAAAACGAGACACAATAGAATTTCTATTGTGTCTCGGTCACCGGTGATCGTATGGGGCTTGATGAATTAAGACCCCCTTGCACAGAACTGGGTTAAGTTGACCCCGGATTAAACGTTATCTCTTTCGTAAAATATATGAAAAATGTAAGAGATAACACACTATAATTTAACCCGGTATTAACTTTAACCTGGGTCTGCGTAAGTGGACCTTAATTTATATATATGTAATAATAATTAATGTTTTATTTGCTTTTTGCGAAGTTTATTATGTAATATGTTGAAGTTCAGATAATAGTTTATTTTGTTCTGCTTGAAATGAAAGTTTTTAATAAACTCCTAAATAATATAGACACCTTGGCAGATAGCCAGGTCTCGAACCTAACCTCAAAGAATAGGCTAGACATTATTATTACGCTGAACAAGTGGGCCCTGAATCCAGTTATTTGTTAGAAAAGCAAATTGGATGCTAAAATAAGTTTTTTCTCAATCCATCCAGGATCTAAAATCGCATGGACCGTGTTAAACGTATTTCAATAAAGCGAAAAATCTAAAATATATTAAATGCAGTATTATATTTTAGATTTTTACTCTATAATATTAACCAATAATTATTACAATAGATTCAAAATTCAAATTCGGAGGCAGAGAGCACACACTGTGATTTTCGTTTATTTTACATAAATAATGATACTTAATTGTAATTATTAGGAATAAGGTATTTAAGATAAGTAAGTCCTAGATTTTGTTCAGAAACTAGCACTGCCCTAAATGCCTCGACGTGTATCTTGCTCTGTTTTATACGTTTTATAATTAAATAACATTTAAATATTGCTAGTTTTCTTTTATTTTTGACAATTTCTTGTCGAAAAATCTCAAAAACCGGGTAAAAATCATCTAAATAATATTTTTTTTGAGCAGACGAAATCATCAAAAAAAATTGTTAATCTAAAAATCTACTTCACTGTGCTTGTTACAGTTAAATATTAATAAACAAATATGAAATAAACCTTGTAAAGAGCTGTTGGGAATAAAAATATTTTACCTACTAAGTACAAAATTAATTAAAAATATTTTCTTTATCCATATAGTACGTTTTTGTCTCTATTAAGTATTATGTTGTTGAAATTGAAAACATACAAAATTTAATTACCTACCTATTAGAAAAAATATCGAAACATTTTATTTCCATTAAATTTATTAATAGGGCTGCGCTTAATGCGTTTTTAGGGTTCCGTAGGGTAAAAACGGGACCCTATTACTAAGACTTCGATGTCTGTCCGTCTCCAAGCTGTAACTCAGGAATGGTAATAACTAGAGAGTTGACATTTTCACAGATTATGTGTTTCTGTTGCCGCTGTAACAACAAATACTAAAAATAAAAATAAATGAAATATTTATGACGACGTACTTTTTAACAAACGTGATTTTTTTTTTTAATTTCTTACTCGATATCAATGTTATGTTAATATACAAAAAACACAATTTTTGATTATTTTTGCTCTATAATGATACGGAACTTGAAGCGAGTGCAAATCGCACTTAGCCGATTTTTCAATTTTAATAGCCGAGATCATAAAGTGGCATTTTATTTGATTTTTTGTCGGTGATGACCTGGTGATATATTTCACCGGAATACCATGATGGCTCAAACGCCGCTACCGACTACATGTATACAGCTCTATAATAGATAACGTCCGTTTGGTTGCGCTCTATATCTACATTCTACATGTTTCGTTGGTAAGAAGTTGGGTTAAGTAATAGACCCCTAAAACAGCAGCTGCAGAAAATTCATTGTTAATCTTCTCAAACACTGAAATGGTATTTATTCTCTTATAGATTCATTACACATTTTAAGATTTCTTAACCCCCGACAAAAAAGAGGGGTGTTATCACCAATCGGAACGCATGTTTCTTTATTTTGTCATTTTATGACAAAACTATTTTGTTACCATACTCTAAGATTGATAAAGAGTCACTTTATTTTTCAAAGGTGTCATATTTTGTCCCGTCGATATCTCTTGCAAAAACTTTATAAGTAATTTGGACTTATAATTTTACTAGTTCAAAGTATATTCACGCATATATACTCCACTCGGGCTAACTTGTCGCTAGCGGTCATTGACTTCATGTCAAACACTTGTCATTTTCCATATAAACCGCGATTGACAATGAAGTGTCAGATATTGTTTATTGTGGTTTTATATGGAAAATGACAAGTTTTTGACAGGGAGTCAACGACCGCTAGCGACAAGCTAGCCCGAGTGGAGTATAGAACTATTAAAACAATTATTGTACCATGCAGGTAATTGATTCCTAGATAGTTATCTACGTCATATTGTGGTCGATGTCAATTCAATGTTAGCTGTGTTCGGTCGGATGGGTTTGACTTAAAGCGACCAAATTACTTAGGTCCGCCATCTGCCTAGTAATCAACTTCTCTGATAGTACAGAACTAATTACCTCTATAATATTATGATACTATAAATTTTACTAGTTATAATGGCGTACTCTCTACTCTATCTTGTAATATTAGTGGCTAATGAGAATATCTTGCAACACCTATCTGATATAATTAAGTACACCACTGGAGGTATCATTTTACATGGCAACACGATATCTACATGAAAATTTCACACCTTGCTAAGCTCTAGCGACCTGTTAAGAAGCTAGCACTATTCTGTCTCGATAGTCGATACCAATTTATTTCTGCAATGTTTTAACGCTAGATGACTTTTGCATTTATAATGATAATATCATTGACTTATGTTGGATAGTATGTACTTAAATAGTACTAACTACGTAAATAGAGGTTATACAGGTTGCAATTAAACCTTCCTGCCAAATTTTGATATATTTATACTTGTTTAAAATAAAAATATACGTATTTTTTCTTTTATAATCACTCAGTACTAAAATGTTGAGAAATAGCTTCTGAAAGTTAAGTTATCATTCCCCCGCGCCGCAAGTGACCGTTCTGCAACGATTTTAAATAGGATAAAATATGTCATTGAAAAAAAATAACACCCAATTTTTTTTTTTGGTTAAATAAACTCTCCTAGTGATATCTAAGCCCTGGAAAAAATTTGGCAGGAAGGTTTAAATGCACCCGGTATATACAATATGTTATTGTTGATGGTGAATGTCTTTTGTTGACCGTGTTTGCTCAACTTGATTTTCACCCATCATTACATAAGTGCAGGTCAAACTGTATCACCAATTATGGCGAGCGTCCACTCGACCTGACGCCTCGCCTGTCCTTATGTGTCTTCGTCGTGAGCCATTGATAATTATTGTTATACTACACTGGGTTCTTCATAAACTGATTTATGAATCCATACTAATATTATAAATTCGAAAGTGTGTCTGTCTGTCTGCCTCTCTGTCTGTCTGTCTCTCTGTTTGTCTGTCTGTTACCTCTTTACGCCCAAACCCCTGAACCGATTTTGCTGAAATTTGATATTGAGATTCCTTGAGTCCCGGGCAAGGACATAGGATACTGCCCGAAAAAATGTACGGTTCCCACGCGATAAACGGATTGTGGCGCAATCTTGAACATAATACAGTGAGTTAGTGTAAACACCGTTATCCTTGAAACCATCAAATGAACCCGTCAAAATGAATAACTTTTTCTATGAGAACAATGCTGGGAACTCAAAAAAATCCGTCGTCATACCCATACAATTTGTCGATGGATATGAAGACGGCATTTTTTTATGGTTTATTGTTTTGATGATTTCAAGGATAACGGTGTTCACACTAACATCTTGTATATTGAACGTTTTCGTAACAGTGTGTTGTATTCTAGCACGGCCATTAAGTCAATATACCTAGCAGAATAGAGAAATAGAAAATAGAAAAATTTATGAGCACGGCTGAAAGCGGGTCCACACAGAGCGAGCAGCCTCGCGAGGCAAGCGCGCGTGCCTCACATTCCACCTGGCTTGAACACGACGACCGAAGCTCAGAAGACTGTAAGATAATGGGTCATTCTGAACAATGAACATACTTACTAATATTATAAATGCGGAAAGTGCGTTTGTCAGTTACCTCATCACGCTTGAAACGATGTACCGATTCAGATGAAATTTGGCACGCAGATACTTTGATTCCCTTTGTGTCCTATGTTTGTAATTTAAAGAGGACAGGCCAAAAATTTGACAAACTGAGATGGGACAAAAATGGGACAAATTGGCATATATGGATAAAATGACCAAAAGTGGTGCAGAGGACACGTCCGAATGGGAAACGTGAGCTGTATGAGGTTAGCTGAGTTTTTTAAACGATCTTGCAAACCATGCCTACACATCTTGGTAGTTGGCGTATACGGCAGATAAGAGAACTTAACCCATTGTAAGCGCCAGGTCGCTTAGCTACGTCCCTTTTTCTAACTTCGCTGCCGAATTTATGGACTAGACCAGCTGAGACTGCAAACTATTCCTTATCAACGTGTCACTTTTCTGAAGAATTCTTTAATGATGTCATAGACGCACCACCAAGTCATATTTTCCTTTTAATCCTGACGCGTATTTAAAAATATAAAATGCCCCAAGCCTAACTTGGCGCTTTTGTAGAATAATCACCACAGCAATTTCGTGATTACAAAATTTTATAGACCGACAAGGATTTAAATGAAGGAGGGCGGGGAGCTGTCGATAAACGAGAATTGTCATAAATGGGGTTTTTGTATGATGGCTGCATTATATAGTTCCTTTTTTTCCACGTTCATTTAAAGCCTTGTCGGTCTACAGTGTGTAACAAAAATAAGTGATAATACTTTAGGGTGTGTACGTATTCCTTGTAGAGAGTTCACTGTGAAAGTAGCAGCTCTGAAAGATGAATTTTTTTTTCACTTTTGTATGGACAGAGGCCAGAGCGTCACGAGTTTCCCCATACAAAAGTGAAAAAAAATTTTGGTCTTTCAGCGCTGCTACTTTCACAGTGAACCCTCTACAAGGAACACGTACACACCCTAAAGTATTATCACTTGTTTTTGTTACACCCTGCATATGTCGTGTGCGACAACTGGCACGATTGCCATTGGTGTGCCATCTTTGGCCTAGAGCCCTAGGCTATAGATGATGAACTTTTAGCAGGTGCACATTATGTCGTGCTCAAAAACGCCACCTTTCCCAATTACAAATAATTAAATGTCAGAAGCCACGACCTTAGCATTAGTGTTAACGTTCTGAGTCATTCATCTCAGCTGATTAAAATACCAGATGTCATTGCCGTAGGATTGGGTGCCCTCTTTCTGAATTTCAAAGTTCTTTACGCATATTTGACATGAACCAAAGAAGAATAGGCATTAGCAATATGAGGCAAACGTAACTTACTAATTCAAAATTAAATTTAAATTTAAAACTGTGAAAATGCGAGCCCGGCGGGGCTAAAATGGTCGCTTTGGAGAATCATGACTGTTATGACTCATTTTATTATGATTCATTTAAAAAAAATCATAAAATGGTCACTCTGCTTCTTGCAATTAAAGTCTAGTAATTCGTACTAATTCGACATTCTTTGGTTTGACAGTTTTGACAATTAATTTGCTGAATTCATTGAGAGGAATTGCTAATTGTGACCATTGTAGACCCGCTGTTCTTAGTCAAGGACATACATCAAAAGGTGTCAGCGTCTATCTATCTAGTGCTAGGATTTATCAGTTAGTAGTAGACTAGGTTAGTTCCAGAATTTACTGTTCTGACTAGGCTTTAGAATTTATCAGTTTTATCAGTTCTGAGTTCTTACTAGGCTAGTTCTAATAAAAATGAGTTAGATAACGAAACAGGCATTTCGTCATTACAGCATATACGGAATGCAGTCAGTTTTTAACCGACTTCCAAAAAGGAGGAGGTTATAATTATTATATGACGAATAATAAAAACTGAGGAAACGTGTAACTCCCATACAGTTTTGGTTTCTTTCGAACTATCATGTAACGTCAGCCTGATACCGCTGAAGGCCACCTAAATATTGCAAAAATGTGTATACATTTTTGACGAGTATTGTAGAACATGTTTTTTGACGGAGTTGTTTTTATTAATCGTAGGTTGTGGATATTTTTTTATTTTACCTGTCAACTTTACCTATCGAACAAAAGTTTCTCTACTTAAATAGAGTAAAACGTTTTCAGTATAAAGTATGCAACATGAGGTGGGAAGTGAGGAAACTCTTCTTAACGGCACACAATAGAAAACGTCTGAAGTCTAAAAGCTTTTATTTCTATACAATTTCTGATGTCGACTGATCTTGTTAGTCACTTCACACTTGTCACTGCACAGTGCACTGGTACTTTTATATAAAAAGAACCATTTAATATAAAATAACTTGTTATATCAATTATAAAGAAGTCGTGTAAATATTTGTTTCTGAATGTTGTATTTTTTCAGAAACATTCTACATAACATGCTTGCACATTAAATAATTTTATAAAGTTCTAAAATATATTTTAACACTGTCGGTACGAGTTTAAACTATAAGCTTGCGTTGTTTTCCACGCATTAAGCCCTTCATACCCCACGACCCATATTGTATCGTGCTCAAAAATCGTATGAATTGAGTTAGTACTGAAATCGTTGACAACTTTCGACAACCAACAGACTTGGGGTTATTGTATAGCGCGGCACAATAAAATGATTACTATTACCAGCATGTTTTTTCATACTTCATTTTTAAGACGTTATGTACCTATCACTATTAGCACGTCTAGTATCAAGGCTCTCAATATAGCCAGCATAATAAAGGGGAGGCCTATCGATTAGTTCGGACTGATCGCAGGTTACTGGACCGTGCATCTTTAATTTGATAGGTCATAATGATTACGACATAAACGATACGTCTATCGATCGTTTGGTCGTGACGATCTCGTTGGGCTGTAAGTAGTAGTAAGAGACCCATTAGAGTTCTGGGAAACGCGTAATCCCTCGTCCTAAATACTAATAGGATACGTCAGTACGACTGTCACGAGCGAGATTAATTTTTACTACGCGAGGATTCCTCTTATTATTAGGATTCCGTACCCAAAGGGTAAAAACGGGACCCTATTACTAAGACTTCGTTGTATGTCCATCTGTCTGTCTGTCTGTTTGTCGCCAGGCTTAACAACCGCTATAGCTAGACTTCTGAAATTTTCACATACTGTGGATAAGTGTTGCCGCTATAACAACAAATACTAAAAACAAAATAATATTAATATTTAAGGGGGGCTCCCATACAACAAACGTGATTTTTTTGGCCTTTTTTGCTCGTAATCAATAATGATGATAGGTAGGCACTTGAAATTTTCAAAAAGGCCTTAAATATAATATGTGTACTTTAATAATTAATAATAATATTTAAATAAAATAAATAATTAAGGATGGGAGCCCCATACAAAAACACAATTTTTGGCCTATTTTTTCTCTATAACGGTAAGGAACCCTTCGTGTGCCAGTCCGACTCACACTTGGCCGATTATATTTTGTACGCTACGTTACATCGTCGGTAGTAAAATATAAAAATTATACAATGGCAAACATATATTATGTATATATACTCACTTTCATAATAATCAGCTATTTCAGTAAAAACTGCTAAAGAGCTTTAAAAAGAGTAAACCAAGTTTTAGATTTAAGCATGTTATTCCAAAACTAACTTCAAACACGAAGAACATTAAAATACCAAAAAACTTTACTATCCATAAGTAATATTTCAATTTAGCGATATTCACAATTTGACACTAACATAATATTATTATACATTTCCAAACGTATCTTATAATTTTTTACAAATTTGAAGACATAAGTGGATGAAGTGAATAATTTTATAATACAAACATAAGGACAATTACTAATTTTTTCCCCTATAATTTGAACAAACCTTGTAACTCGCCAACTTTCATCTTCTACAATATACATCTAGCTAGCTATACATATTAAGTACATAGAATCCACTTTTTTTCAAATAATTTCCTAAAGCCTGCATTTATGCAAAAAAAAAAAAAACATCAGCTATCAATTTATAATCGTTTCATCCATTCCTGTCTTCATTTCTTAACATTAAAACAGCTACACATCCACATTCGTACGCAGGGAATTTGGCAACCCTCTACGCAGCAGTCGATCGATATCCTGATTTATTATACGGAAGAAACCGACACCGATGGGACTCAAATATTTTGTTAAGCATTTTCTCCATTTTGTATAATATGCGCGTTATTTTGGCCGTCTGCCAGACGAATGTATATTGTAATCGTTAGTGAATACGTCAACACTAATCTGACGCGGTATTTTATTTGCTGAAATCTTGTAAGTTGTTCGTATATTATGTTCTACCTAAATTATCTACCTAATTGTTTGCTAACTTTTACTAACGGTATTCGGTTAACTTTTTAACCGACATAAGGGGAGGCTTGACGTTGGTCTGACTTGGGAACACTATTTTGAAGTTAAATTAATCGAGAATGCATTGACACCTACGAACAACGATATATTATATAAAAATACGAATAATAAAAACTATATTCGTAGATTGACACTGTGAAATTATTTATCAGAATAAACCAAGCTGCATTGAATTAAATTAAAATGCCCTTTGACAACTTACGGCTTTAAATTCGAAAATGATCTGCCAAGTGCTATTCGTTTTGTGGATTGTGTTCGTTGTACAATTCCGTTTTAAAAGGCCAATTGATATTTTATGAGAAAATAAAATTTCAACAGAAGCATATAAAAATATATTGCTCCTTTTTACACACTTCTTAATTTAATCAATGCGTTCTGCTTTTACTGTTACCAAAATATATTCATAGTAGTTTAGGAAAGAGCGTATATTATATTATGCCTAAGCCAAGACTTTTCTTGGCTTAGGTATATTAAAATACTTTGGTTTTTCGAAGCAAAAAGTAGTATCATGTATTAAAGATCCAAAAATATTAGAACACCGATCAAAATCTTAGCGCAACTTTTTCAATATAAACATTAATCACACACTTTTGCCTTATGATCAGGGCCCCCGCTACCATGTATGCAATGCACACGGGCGCCATACTCTAAGGGCGCCAAAACCAAGGTTCAAAAAAATTTGTCTAAAGGGGCGCCAAAATCCTTTTTTTGCACACTGGCGCCAGTAGCCCTTACGGTGGCCCTGCTTATGATTTTAGTCTAAACATAAAACTAAGGGCTCATTTAGAAAACAATAACATTGTAGATAATCAGTCGTGGAAGTGAAAAGATTAGAAAGCTTGAATCTGACCCACTTAGTAGAAAGAGCAAGAGACAGGAAATGGAAGGAAAAATACTATTTCCCTCTGCTAATAGACACTATAAACGTAGAAATATTTTTGATAGAGGGGCTCTACGTAAGTATAAAAATACTAATTCTTGTTTCTTTAAAGTTTGAGATTCTCTACCTCTGAATAAATTAATAGTAAATATTAAGTATACTAACCGAAAATTATCGACACAGGTATCTAAGAATTAGTGTGCGTACACTCAATTTTGTTACTATTACAATTTTATTATATTCATTACGACTTCATTAGTCTTTAACAAAATTATTATTAACCATAGAAGTTTCCTTAAAAGCATATCTTTATAAGAAAAATCGGCCAAGTGCGAGTCGGACTCGCGCACGAAGGGTTCCGTACCGGTATAGAGTGAAAGTAGAAAAAAAAATGTGTTTTTTGTATGGGAGCCTCCCATAAATATTTACTTTATTTTGTTTTAATTATTAAATTACAAAAATAATTAAGGATTTTGTAGAAATTTCAAGTGCCTAACTGTTACCATTACTGATTACGAGCAAAAAAGGCCAAAAAAATGACGTTTCTTGTATGGGAGCCCCCCTTAAATATTAACTTTATTTTCTTTTTAGTATTTGTTGTTATAGCGGTGACAGATATACACAATCTGTGAAAATTTCAGAAGTCTAGCTATAGCGGTTCTTGAGTTACAGCCTGGAGAAAGACAGACAGACGGACAGACAGACAGACAGACATCGAAGTCTCAGTTATAGGGTCCCGTTTTTGCCCTTTGGGTACTGAACCTTAAAAAGAAAATTAGATGCAAAAATTAAATATCTATCCTTAATATTATCAAGCATAATAAAAATTAAAAATAATACTTTAAATCCAAAAAACACGCTTTCAGCACGCACTAAAAATTACAAAATAATTCGGACATTAATTAGTTTCATGACTCAAGAGTGTTCTCTTTGCCAAATCTTCATTAGATCGCAGGTAAACATAAACAATTTCAGTCCGTGGCGAACGATAATTTACCTATGCGAAATGGTTATGAGCCGGTAATTATCTTTATTAAATATTTACCATTATATGCATGGGCGTACCGAGGGGGGAGGGGGGACCGGGGCGCAGCTGCCCCCCCCTGGATCATGTTGACGTTCCTACTAAGTATATTATCTAGTACTTTTATGTATAAAAATTAAAAATTAAGAACGAATTTTTCCCATTTGTATGCATACAATATTTTTACAACAAAAAATTATTTGCCCCCCCCCCTGGCACCAGAACCTGGGTACGCCCATGATTATATGATAATATATTTTTAAAGTAAGCGTGGAGCGTTTACGTAATCTTTACTCTTAGGCAAAACGCTCCACGTTTTCTTTCAAAATAAATCATTATAAATATTTAATAATTTCGCGTAGGTCAGGCAATAATGTGTAATAGCATTTCCCGACCAAAAAAAAAAAAAAAAAAAAGGTCAGGCAATAATAATTATTTATATACGCTAAGTGCGTGCTTTAGCGCGCATTTATTGAATTACAAAACGTTAATTTTGCTTCCTACGCCTTCTATCGCAGTCACACTGAGCGGTCAACACAATTATTATTTGAAAGCTGAAAAAAAAATTGGCAGTGCCGAGTTAATCTCAACTTTACCAAATTCTTTTGTCTAACTTATTTTAAAAAACTATTCTAACTACTCGTAGAACGAGCCACAAAACCAGCTTTTGCATTTATATAAATTTTCTCTCGCTTTGTCCACCCAGAAACCTTTGACAACGAGAAATATTAATTTAAAAGCACTTTTATAAACGGACAACAATTTTTTAATATAAAAATTTAAAATGAAGTACACAGACTGCTATATTCAGAGCTGAGCTATAACAATGTCAATCTTTTCGTTCCAGGAAATAAAAAAACTTAATGGGCGTTTCTCATAATTATTTTTAACTAGAAATTGTAATTTATCATGATGAAACTTGAGCAAGTGCGTCTTATCTACTTTCAGGCTTTCAAGTAGGTTTCTTATAGAGTGTAAATGTGTAGAACAGGAGTTGAAAGTATGAAAGTCCTAATTATATTATGTAAGAGACTTAAAATATGAAGTATATACTATAGATTGTGTGAATATTATGTCCACTCTTTCATAAAATACAAGTGACTTAAATTCTACGATTAATTTAAAACCAAACAGATTTATAAGCTTTAGCCCCAATTTTACCAACGACTGTTAAAGTTAACGCTCGAATTAGTATCACGTTACCTCTTTCGTTTTTCTTGTGAATGAAATAGAAGACATGACATTTTAACAAGCTGATAACACTAACAGACGTTGGTGAAATTGGGGCTAAATAATTTAAATATCCTTACATATTTAATACTGAAATACCGCAAAATGATTGTTTACAGGCAATATTACGAAGTATCGCTCACAGCTGGTACGGATTTGTATCAACGGAATTATAATTGCAAATATTAATTAAGACTATCCGAGATCGGTTCGCTCGCTTGTAAATAATATTATCCGTAATAGGGCTGCCAGCGATGAAGCAATTCTAATGCTAAGTACTCACATACGGTTTTGCTCGATAGTTTTACTCCAAATCGAGCAATAACCACCGTGTGGACCGCTAAACTGACAGCTCGAAGGCTCGCTTCGAGCCGGCTCGATGGAATTAAATATATTGTCAAATATGTCATTTCCTGAGATTCGGAGTAAAACTTTCGAGCAAAACCGTATGTGAGTACTTAGCATTAGGGCCTGTTTCACCTGTTCCTGATAAGTGCCGGATAGGCTATCCACCAATTAACTTGACAGATAAAGTATGCAGAATCTGTCAAAAAAGTCGTGGATAGCCTATAAGATATATAGATATAGATAGTCTAGAAGTCTAAACGATGCCTCAGAGTTGTTTTTTCCTAAATATATGCCGATGCATTGATGTGTATGACTTTGCTGGGATGTCATCTGTGATTTGTCACCAGTTTCACATCAGTACAGTCATCTGGTATCGAATTCAAAACGTCATGAGTCATGACCTTTGAGTAAACTGGGTTAAATTTTTAAACAAACCCAAAAGGGAATATATTATTATAGTTGTCAGGCCGAAAGTTTTGTGCATCCCAGTGTGTGCACAAATATATTATTAAATATTACGGTTGAATAATGATATTATGTAATAAAACTAAATGAAATCAGGGTTTGTAATATAAGTTCATTTAAGTGTTAATTTTGCTGTACTGAATTTATTGTCAAGCATCGTAAAGCTTGTTTTATTATGTATTTAATTAAATTTTGTTATCATTAGTTTGTGGTGGCATAATGAAAATTCCTGAACCTTATTGAAATGTAAAACTATTAATATAAGACCAGAGAACTTAATCATATATTATAATATTTCAAACCGGCAAACATTGTTTTGCGATGTACGTTATTTTAGATATGAAAAAGGAGTTTGCCGATTCTCAGATCTATCTGATAAACAAAGAAAAAAAATCCTCGTAATCGTTTTAGAATTCCTATGAGAGTTTGGCACCAAACACCTCAATACGAGATTTTATTTATTAGAGAAACCTAGTAAATTCTAGATCAAAGTCTGCAGAAGTTCAAGGTAGGTCATGTAAAATGTATATCATAATATTATACACTCTCATAGGTACACTGTCTAGTCAACTTCTTAACTGTTTACGTATGGACTATAGACACGCTAGACGAACTTTAACGTACTCTTAAGTTTGAATAACTTTCGTGGCCAAATTCTAGCATGCCTTCTCAATTTTTAAAGATACTTAACAATAATACATATTATTTAGATATTCATAACATCAATGACTTTAGTCAAGCTGGAAACCACAAGCGTATGGAAAATTCAGACTTTATTTAACGCATCGCTAATAATTGAGACTCAAATCTCATAAAATATCATAATAATAATACGCGAACGAAACACTTTGTAAGTTGTAACCCTTTTTACGAAAAATGGGGAAATGTAGGTGCATGAAATTTTGCACAGTTATTGTTTATATGGTGAAGGAGCGCATCGAGCATTATTTCAAAATAATATAATAATATTATTTTGAAATAATGCTTTTATCATACATTTTTTTAACAAATAAAACATTACACACACTACAACACACGTCACACACACATAGGAAAGATAGCAGATTTTTGAGTGACAAGCCTATACATACGAATTATACTCTTGTATTTATGGTTGAAGTCTGTTGACAATAAGTTGACAAATTGAAAATGGATTAAAGATTTTTTTATTGAATCTTAGATACTATTAGACAATGCTTACACGGCCAGTCTGAGATCAGCAGCAGTCAATATTTTTTACAAAATATAGGTAGTGTCGTTGAAACTAAGGCCGAATTTCGACCATTGGGCGATCTCTAGTATTAATCAATGTCAATCATCAACTCCATTGCGTCAAAATTCGCTTATCGCGAGAGAACCGTACATTTTTCTGGGATAAAAAGTATCCCATGTCCTTTCCCGGGACTCAAAGTATCTCCATACCAAATTTCAGCGAAATCGGTTCTGCGGTTTGGGCGTGAAGAGGTAATAGACAGACAGACAGCCGGGCAGACACATACACAGACAGACAGCCAGACAGACACACTTTCGCACTTATAATATTAAGTATGGATAAAATAATTATCAGTATCTACTAACCCTATCCGCAACCTTTGTTATCCTAGCGTAACTTCTAACTGGTAGAATATTCACAGACGTAAAATAGACATTCAATATTATTTTTATTATAATATACGATTAGTATGATGGTTACTATAATTGTATTATGGTCGCCTGCTCCTCAAGTACCATAATTTCCCACACCATGTACCTATCACATTTCTACGGAAGAATAAACGTGACACATTGACAAAGGCTATGTCGTATTATTTTTCTAAAATTTGTAAGAATTTTTATTGTTTCGTACTTCAACTCTGTAGTTATGCTAAGACATTGTACCATTTTTACTACTATCCGTCTTGATCTCTATTATACTCGTATAGTACTATTTATAGGGTAGGTTATTATATTTTCAGGCTGGCCGCATTACAAACGTTTTCCGTATTCGATTTCCTAATGTGTAATCACGATTTGGAATTCCGCGAGCACCAGTTAATGTATTTTCTACTGATTCAATGCATTCGGATTTCCGAATACGGAAGCCTTAATCTAGATTCTAGACGCTTGTGAGTAAAATCCATATTAATATTCAAAACTTAATAAATTTATTTATTTACAGGTAATAATCACAGACGGCTGGGAAAAGTATCGCCTGAAATATGCGTGTACTAGTTGTATGTCTACGAAGAAGGTACTTTTTAAATATTTTTCATATTAAATAATATCTATTCCGTTATTCTCTAATCGTAATAACGAAGTTATGGATACAAAATTTGTTTAAGTTTATACTAAAGCATAAGTCTTGGTAGATTTTTGTGGTTTTATGACCACAAAAATCTAAAAAGTATCTACAGTGTGTAACAAAAATAAGTGATAATACTTTAGGGTGTGTATGTGTTCCTTGAAGAGAGTTCACTGTGAAAGTGGCAGCGCTGAAAGACCAAAAATTTTTTTCACTTTTGTATGGGGAAACTCGTGACGCTCAGGCCTTTGCCCATACAAAAGTGAAAAAATTCTTTCGTCTTTCCGAGCTGCTACTTTCACAGTGAACTCTCTACAAGGAACACGTACACACCCTAAAATATTATCACTTATTTTTGTTACACACTGCATAAGCCCATGACCAAACTAAAATTCGATGTAGAAAATACTTAGAAGAGAAAACAAAATGTTTTATTAGTATTAATGAATGGAACGACAGTTTCGATACTAACGTAATGTCTGTACATTACATTATTAGCGAAACTATCGTTTACGTTTAAGAGTTTAGAAATTATTTTCAGTAGCACATCCATCGTGGGTATCGCAGACACAATATATTTTTAATTGTTATGCGGCAGCCGGCTGCTGCTTGGGGATTGATGGGTTAAAGCACTTTATTCGTGGTTTCAACTTAAAACACAAAAAGCATAATTATTACATTTAGGGCCTGTTTCACCACTTCCTGATAAGGTGCCGGATAGGCTATCCACAACTTATTTGACAGATTCTCCACACTCTATCTGTCAAGTTAAGTTGTGGATAGCCTATCCGACACTTATCAGGAAGTGGTGAAACAGGCCCATAATGTTATAATGTTATGGTTTACATTAATCAAATCCAGCACTGGATTGGATCACTGGATTAGAATACTGAAAACTGGCCATTATGGATTCGTAGCCGAATTTTGACGGAAATGCCATGTTGAGGCGAAAACGCTGTCAAATTAATGGCATTTAACTGCAATTTGCAAGGGGCTTTTTATGATATTTGAGGTTATTTCGTTGATGAAAATGACGTAACTTATTCATAATACGAGTCTTTTTAAAATGTAAAATTATATAAACTTCTTGCCATTTCCTAAGTTTTGAAATCTAAGTTTCAAGTTGAAACTTAGATTTCAACCCATAAATTGTACGGTAAAAATGTGATAGTTAGCTGTGCTGATAACAAGACTTTCAGCTTCCAGTTGTTCTAAATTATCGCGTACCTGTATTTTAATTGGCATTATAATTTCAAAAGATATTAACCCAAATTATGAGGTGAAAATTTTTATTCCGTTTTATGCTGCTTAACCTAAATCTATCACTTGCAGTATAAAACGGTTCAAGGTAAAATCTTTAATTAAAATTTTTACTTAAGTATAAAATAATTTTATGTACCTACTACCTAGTATAAATCTTTAATTTTATAAAGTATAAGTAAATTATTATTAATCAAAGTTTGTAGTATATTATTGTAATAATTATAAATCTACCTTTATTTGATAGATATTATTATTATTATTTATTATATGTCGATAATTAAAGGCCGGCAACACTTTTGATGTTGCGTGTCCATGGGTGACGGTAGTTGTTTACCATCAGGTAACCCGTTTGTTCATTTGCCCCCTAATTTTATTAAAAAAAAGCTATGAAACACAACTAGTTTTTTTTTCAAAATGGTGCGAAACAGGGTGCATAACAGTCTTTAAAAATCATCCACACCTCTTGATAAAATAAAAAATGCGTTGTAATTTTTAAAGCAGCTTATACACAGTGTGCTTCGTTAACGAGCTTTCAATATATTGAACGTTAAGCTTACAATGGGCTCCCAACATGAAAGGCACATTTTATGAAAATCTTCTGACCTTTCAAAAGATTATCTCGTTCCGCTATTGATCTGTTTATGGTAAGCTTCGATGTTTCCATGGATTAATCGTTGCTATTATTATTTTAACGTATTTTACTGGATTTTATACGAAGTATAAAAAGTCCGAAAGTTTTAGATACTAATGAAATATTTAACAGGCATTTTAGTATTTTTTTTTATTACTATCAAGCAAATTTTTCGTGAGTTCATTTTGATAAGACGAACAACAATTTCCTCTATGTTAAATCTCGAGAGTGGTAGCTAACAGACATAGAAAAGAATGTTCCTTTCTATCTATGGAAGGAATGTTCGTTTATATCCTTTCTTGGGACTTTAAAATCTCCATACTAAATTTCATCAAAATCGGTTCAGCGGTTTGGGCATGAAGAGGTTACAGACATACACCCTTTCGCATTAAGAACCCATATGACCCTAACTTGACTACATACATTAACCTAGATCTCAAAATCTGTAAGGTCTAGAAAACTGATTTTTTTGACACAAGTAACTTCAGTTCATAAATATTAAATGCTCAAGACGAAAACACGATTACTCAAAAAATGCTCGATAGTTTCTTTTTTACAAAAAACCTTGTTTTAGACACATTTTTGCTTGGATCTTCGAAGTTTGCTGTCTTTTCGTTAATATTTTTTAATATCTAAAAAGGTATTGATAAAACCTAAATTTGCTCAAAACACTTTTTTCATAATCATTATAGTTCGTCTTTTATTCAAGTAAAACTAACTCGGCGATGATTCCGCGCCGTCCTTTTTCACCTGGCATATGAAAGACGGGCGTGAGTGTGAAGAGAAAAGGACGATGTTTGATTTTTAGAGTCAGGTGAGCTCTTAATTATAATATTATAGTGTTATGTGTTGGTTCTAGTGTTAATGAATAAAGTCTTCAGAGGAAGTCAGGGTCTTTCTCGTCAAATCCTTTGAACCCTAGCACGTAACAGGGACCGTACCACGAAACTCTCGACTCAAACAATCGTACGAGAATGCCGCGTCCTGCTCTAACAAACGTGAAATGACGTTGTTAGAGCAGGACGCGGCATTCTCGTCCGATTGTTTGAGTCTCAAAATTGTTTCGTAGGCCTACAGATTAATTGATATCAATACCTAGTTTATTTAATTGTTTTCTTAAGGTTCGCGCTCACTTTATCGGCGCGTGCCGGGGCTTGCCGGATCGGGGCTCAGCGCAGCGCAAAATGCGCTATAGCACACTATCGCCGGGCCGGGCCGCATCCGTGTTTTAGATTCTACCGAAAATCTACCTCAAATCAAATCTACCAAAAAGTGGAAATATATGTGAAGTGTGGTCACACTGTTGCCGGGGCGCTGCGGGTTTGTCGGGCCTTGCCGGGCCTTGTCGCATTGACGGAAATCTGCTGCGCCCCGACACAGTGTGCGATACGCGCATCCGCTTCCATACAAATTGTATGGAGGCGGATTTTTACGATGAGCCCCGGCACGCCGAGCCCCAGCACGGCCCGTCTCAACGGGCTCACTCCTTAAAAACGCGCTTATCAGTGTGAGCTGACGCTAATAGTAATTTTAATAATAATTATCTCGGTTGACTCATTGTACTCAACAATGGGTATAGTAACGTGAAGCCAAAACATTCCATCAAAGTATCCACAATCAGTGGTATTGTGTTTACGTGACTTGACTTCGCTGCGCATCCACAGATGGCATTTTGAACCTTACGATAAGGAACTAAAGCCTCATTTTACATCATAAGTCAGTTATGCGATTGCGTTTGCCATTATTTTAAAAAATCAATGAGCTCGTAATGTCTTACGTATACGTATATTGATGAGGTACTGTATAAATTGTTATTAATAGGGACCAATTAAAAGAAATACAGTCTTTAGGTTCAATGGTAGAGATTGCTTAGTAGTATGTAATAAGTTTGCCTTTTGTGTATCATTATTCATTAGCCGACTTTGACCGAGCCTTACACGGTATCCGATGAAAATGACATTTTCTAGAAATGATTCCTAGCTAGATCGATTTATCGCCCCCAAAACCAATTATATATATATATATATATATATATATATATATATATATATATATATATATATATATATATATATATATATATATATATATATATATATATATATATATATATTATACAAGAATTGCTCGTTTAAAGATATAAGATACATCTACTATGTTTTTTGGCGGGTAATAAAGAGTTTTTGTATTGTCTATCAGATTTTTTCTGCTAAGGGTTAATTGGGACCGCAACGCGACGCGTAGATACATTTCTAAATTTATACTGAACTAGGTGACGTCCGCAACTCCGTTGCGACAAAATTCGTTGATCGCGGAGAACCGTACATTTTTCGGGGCTAAAAACTATCCTGTCCTTTCTCGGGACTCAAAGTATCTCCATGCCAAATTTTAGCAAAATCGGTTCAGTTGTTTGAACGTGAAGAGGTAACAGACAAACAGACAGACACACTTTCCCATTTATAATATTAGTATGGGAGTATGGATATGGATTGAAAGATTTCAATAATGGCATGGATGGATAGCCATAATTGTCAATTAAATAGCTTGTCAATAATATGCACACTCAATGGCAATTAAAGATTTGTGATCGCCTGTTTAATATGTTATGTCATGGGTAAATCACAAAGGAAACAATCCTGCACGTTTCCTTTTTTTCCGGTATAGGTACGTCTTAACGAATAAATAGTGGCGCATACAGTGTGTTTGGAATTATTGACACGTCGATTGTACTGCACGATTTCTTGCAGTACAATCGATATGTGAATACTGAATGTTAAGAGTAAAAACGTATACTGCAAAAAACGTGCAGGATTGTGTCGTGTGAACCGAGTCTAACACTACAGAACACTACAGATTTTTTCAAAATCATTTGAAAATCACTAGCGTGTGCGCTTCAGGTGTTTTAGTGTGAACTGTGATGATAGTTTACTGTTTGTATTTATATTGTGACGCGGGAAATTGTATCTACGAAAATATAGAGGAAGAGGTCGACCGGGCAGACTTGCCGTCAGTTTCATGAGGCAGCAAATCTGACCTACAATACTATTTTGATATTGGGTTATCTATATCCCGGCCTCGAAACGTCAGGTTAGTTAACTGAGGGTTAAATTTGTGACGATCCAGTTAGATTTAGAATACTTGTTTATGTTTTCATCAACTAAGAATAAAATTTTGTTGTAAAATACATTCGCTTAATATTCGTACCTTTATTGCGAATACGAATACGAATATCGAATAATGGGCGATTATTCGCGAAATAGTCTCCAAAACTACGTGACCAATTTTTATGAAAGTTCACATAGGCATTAGGCATGTGTAGAGTAGACCACGGGGGTGGACATAAGAATATACTTTTAATGGGGATTGTCCATTTTTTTTAAATTTTGCTCATTACAAAAACATTTCGAGGAATAAGGTCAGTGATCGTTTTTCTGTATATAAAAGAAAACAATACCCATTAGTTACTTATATTTTTGAACAAATATGTTTAACCTTTGTTTGACCTTCAATGGCGTTAAATTAGCAATAAATTCGACCAACATTACGTTTCGAACTTTTGGTAAGCTTCTCGTATCAGCTTTCACATAATGAGAACTTGCATTTGACGAACCAGCCATTATAAATAAGATTAAAAGGAAATTTAAAACACTGCAGAGGACAATTAGCCGCCGATGGTGACGTCAGAGCGAATCTTTAAAAATTTATTGAGAAAAAACTAGCCAATGAATTTCAAAATTATTTAATTTATATTCTTAAAATACCCTATTTTAACGAAAAAAAATATAAAAAGTACATGTGATTTTTTTTGGACAATGCCCATTGCTGAAAACTGTATATGATATGAATTATGATGAACTGGATATGATATCGTTTTGTGTTTGGGAAGAAGTAATAAAGACTTAACAGCAAACATAATCATTGATTCATTAAAATGATGATTATTTTATTTAAATTTTAATGCTTCATACATTATTATCATTAACTTTGTTATCCGTTTCGCTTTCGATTGGCGCAAACTTTTCCCCTTGTATTCGGGATCTAAAAATAATATTTTGAAACTTTTTATTGATCTTTTGACTTTTGAGGTCGACGGTAAAATGTTATCATGATTGATTGCACATCTCTTTTTCCGATATTTCAAATCTTACATTACAATAGGAAAGGGGATTAAGCCATAAATCTTTTGTTTTACATCCCATCCGCGAAGCTTTATTTTTTTGCTTCAATTCTGTTAGCACTGTTTGTCTTCATATCAATTCTTTTCAATACAAGCAAGGAGATATTTTTATGCTATTCTAATATTATATTTCTAGAAAACCAAATATATAAAAAGACAGACACTAAGGCCGGTAAATAATTAGTCAGTACTCAAGATGCATCTCGGTCTCAAGACACGGTTCAGGCTCTGTGATTGGTTGGCTGTCAAAATTTGGACCATACACAGAGCCGAACTGCGTCTTGAGACCGGGTCGCATCTTAAGTACTGACTAATTATACCGGCCCTAAAATATACGTGGGAGAGCCATGCTTCGGCACGAATGGGCCGGCTCGACCGGAGAAATACCACGTTCTCACAGAAAACCGGCGTGAAACAGCGCTTGCGCTGTGTTTCGCCGAGTGAGTGAGTTTACCGGAGGCCCAATCCCCTACCCTATTCCCTTACCTACTCTCCCCTATTCCTTTCCCTTCCTTACCCTCCCCTTACCCTATTCCCTCTTAAAAGGCCGGCAACGCACTTGCAGCTCTTCTGATGCTGCGAGTGTCCATGGGCGACGGAAGTTGCTTTCCATCAGGTGACCCGTTTGCTCGTTTGCCCCCTTATTTCATAAAAAAAAACCGCATATAAGCGTGCTACTCTGTTACGCAAACGCTTGGGCACTAACACCCCCTCACTGCATAGGACAAGCTCAATGAAACCGGCAACCGTAACCGAAACCGAAACCGGCGAAATAAAGTGAGGGTTAAAATGAGTAATTTAGCGAAACATTTCGGCTACATTAACATTCGCCGTTTGTGCGAACCTGTCCCGTGGCATTCCAGCGTTACGTAACTGTGTACACGGGTTTTCAAGGTTTTAAACCATTTAAAATTTAACCGTCGCTTTAAACTTTAGGCACGTGCAGGACTAAACAAGCTCTCGTCAATAATTCAAACACAATTTTATTCACAAGCAAGATTACAACGTTACAAGTTACAACTTACAACTAAGGGTCAATTTAGACCGCAAGGCGACGAGGCGAGGCGCGGCGCGGCATTTTGTATGGATTTAACAGATTTCCATTACGTGAAACGTCTTGCGAATCTATCAAATCCCTATAAATTATTTAGAAATGCATCTACGCGTCGCGATGTGGTCTGAATCAACCCTTAAAACCCTATTTTTTTCTCTTTTTTAATGGACTAGCAACAACTACCTTTAGGTGGCGTCAATCAATATTTTAAATAATATGTCATTTTTTCTCTATTTTTCATTTAGCTAAGGACTTACTTATAATAATTTATTTTATTTAAATCTTATTCACTATATTACAATAGGGAATATGCATTAATTTTTTTATGACTTTAATTAGTCCTTTATATCTTTATAAAGGAGAATAAAACATAAATAGGCTTTAAAATATTTATTCTTTAAATTGAAATTTAAAACATTGATTAAATTGGTACCGTTCAAACGCCGGCATTTAGCGCGCCATGTTGATGACGTTAGATGTTATGTCCCGTGTTTGTTTCATTTAGTGATTCAGTTACTTCGTACTTATTTTCGGGTTTATTTGCTATTGAGATCATGAAAGAGGCTAAAAATCCTTCTTACAAGTATTGTGTGATACTGAAGTGCAAAAGCATTACTAGAAACACACCTGACAAAGTATTTTTCGTATTCCAAACGATGTAAAAATACGAGAACCATGGTGTAAGATGATGAAAAGCAATAATGTATTTTTTTTATGAAATAAGGGGGCAAACGAGCAAACGGGTCACCTGATGGAAAGCAACTTCCGTCGCCCATGGATACTCGCAGCATCAGAAGAGCTGCAAGTGCGTTGCCGGCCTTTTAAGAGGGTATAGGGTAATAGGGGAGGGTAGGGAAGAGAATAGGGTAGGGGATTGGGCCTCCGGTAAACTCACTCACTCGGCGAAACACTGCGCAAGCGCTGTTTCACGCCGGTTTTCTGTGAGAACGTGGTATTTATCCGGTCGAGCCGGCCCATTCGTGCCGAAGCATGGCTCTCCCACGTATAAATTCTCTATCTCCATAATCGTGTTTATTACTATTGTGATGATCATTACAACGTAAGTATGCTACATATAATAAAGTCGTAAAATCAAGATTTCATGCCAAATATTCGACGGCCTCCGTGGCTCAATGGTTAGAGTGTGTGGCAACTCAAGCCAGGGGGAAGCGACTGGCAACCCTGGCACGTTGAACATACAGTATCGCATTGAGTTTAATTTAAAAATAGTAAAAGTGGAAATATTGAAAGTTATTTGTTCGCAAAGTATAGTGTGCTGAACACAGGAGCTGTGGTATTATTAACAAATAAAATTTTTCACGCGGCGTATCAAAATCAAATAGAAACAAGTGATAATTATCTACCTTCACTGTATTTACAACCAGACAAACGTCAAGAAGCATCGCGGATTACCCTCAACTCAATCATCTTATAACTGTCAAAATCAACTGACAGCTGTCAAATTTGAATTTGACATAGTCATAGGGTTGCAAGGTAGTAAATTTCGAGCTTAAACTGGTAGAGTAAGACAAAAAGAGAGTTAACAACTGAAAAAACATCTTAGCATCTGAGCTTTTACCAGTGAAAACCCTTTTTGGAAAAGTTAGAACGTTTATATCTCGGCTCCCAGATATCGCAGAGCGGCGAGATTTTCAACGTTTTGATTGGAAAAGCTATTTGAGTCATCCAGCGAGCAGCAATCTCCGGGATTCGGCAGCAGATAAAGTAGAGAGACGCACTGCTTCGACCGGGACTGCTGGAGGAACAAAAAGATAGACATTACACCTTACACCACGCAGATACTGACCGGTCACGGCGGATTCGCCTTCTACTTGAACAGATTCAAGCTGAAGGAGGATCCGTCGTGTCGGAGTCGAGGAGACGGTTCCTCACCTGCTACTCGAGTGTCCAATTTTTGCTAGCAATAGATACGATATTGAACAAAAATTGGGCACATCGATAACGGGTGAGAATCTGCCATCCATCCTGGGGGGGAAAAAGCGGGACATCTTCCTAGCTTTTTGCAGGACGATCGTGGGTGTAGTTTATAAGAGAAATAGCAATATTATAATCTGTGATACTAATTAGGTTCTATTGATAGGTTAACAGCTGTGATATTAGGATAGTTTTTGGATCGTGCCACTGTTTTATTGAGTTTTTACTATTGATATTGTATTAATTTTAGAAATTTTATTTGTAGTATTAATTTGAAGTATTAATTTGAACATTGTAATAAATTGGCAATTTTAAATTATTCATAAGTAGATCGTAAACAGGAAATGTATTTGGGAAAAATTGTATTATGTGAATTAACAAGCCCTGTTAGGGGGAGGAACTAAATAAAAAAAAAAAAAAA
This sequence comes from Aricia agestis, assembly GCF_905147365.1. Classification (NCBI taxonomy): domain Eukaryota; kingdom Metazoa; phylum Arthropoda; class Insecta; order Lepidoptera; family Lycaenidae; genus Aricia; species Aricia agestis. The sequence goes on along the minus strand of NC_056428.1, from coordinate 30,325,601 downwards.
ACTCAAGTCGCGGGTTCGGTTAAATATGTGTATGATATAATAAAAATCTTAAATATATGTATAGTATTAAATGTATTTCCGTTGTCTGGTACCTGTAACACAAGTCCTTCAGGTACTTAGCACAGGGCCAGACTGACGTGGTGTGAAGCGTCCATAGATATTATTATTATATTATTATTATTATTCTAACATCATAAATGCATTTATTAATTTTCGGTAGATAGTCCGATTGTGCTTTGATAAAACCTAATATACTCATATAGATTCACTATAAATATAGATTCACTAGAAATCACCACTTTTAAACTATTTTTCGAACAAATACTATAACCACAGTATGAAAATCGACGCCGATATGTAACAACTGACGTCACATTTCGTTTCGACCAATGGTGGCGCGTTTAGTATGTTTGAATTTCCCTCCATTAATTTTCATTTTTTAAACAACATTTTATGGGCTTAAATGATAACTAATTAAAAAAAATACCTTTTGATTATAATGTGAGGATGATAAACATTACAGAAAAATATATTTGAGATGGAATTATTTTTTTTTGCATATTCCCTATTGAGTACATTATATAAAACATTTCACAAAGCAGACTATGAAGTACTTATCCACAGAAAACATTATTTAAAATATTATCTTATTCCCCTAAACTAACTAAAGCTTAATTATTGTAAGCTTAATAGAAAGTGTATATTTTAGGCTTACGTCCTTTGCTTTAAAATTGGGGAACCGGCGGCGCTGAAAACTGTAATTAAAAAGGAGATAGGATTTTTGGGCAAAATTCAGATGTTAATTAGTCCGAATAATTAAAAATATAGCAAAGGATGGGGAAAATTAACATACAGTAATACAAAGTAGCTTTTTTGGCGTGAAGCCCAGGATCCGCCTGAACCCGATGTAACGATTTATTTAAATAGCGGTACGGTCGCACTGTCCTTTACATAAAATATCTTGAGATCTCGTAGTGTCAAACTTAATACTTAATAAACGGAAAAAAAAATAACGGTTAAATACATTTTTTAAAACCTATACCAGCCGGTAAAAAGAAATCGGTAAATGACATTTGCATAATTAAAATCAGTAGGCGCTAAAATGTGTCTGTAATTATTAATAGCATCCTTAATTATTAACGTTGTTCTGTAAATAATTGAAAATTGTGTTCAACATAGTATAGTATAATATCACACAGTAGAGTAACTTAGCCGTATCGACGCGCACGTTTTTGACATTCAAGTGAGATTTAAAAAAATTATGGGTTGCTGTCATTTGAGTTTGTTACACGAACTTTGATAAATGATACTCGTAATACAAATTAAGTATCTCAAATAATAAAGATCTCATATATTTTGAATACTTAAGCTTGCTCTCTAGAGAACCAAGTTAGACAAAAAAATTATAAGATTTTACATACTGTAGGGTACAATTAAATTTGTTTGTGGTGTTAATTTTTTTACAATACCATATTTTATCCCACTTAAAATCGTTGCAGAATGGTCACTTCGCAGCGGTGGGTAGAGCGAGGTTGATGCGGGGGGTGGCACCAGGGGAGGCGCGGGTGTCCATTAATTGTGGTGTTTTTAGGAAATCTTTCAGAAGCCATTTCTCAACATTTTATTCCTGAGTGATTATAAAAGAAAAAATAAGTGTATTATTATTTTTAACAAGGATCAATATGTATCGAAATTTGGCCGGAAGGTTCAATTGCACCGTGTATATTAATATTATGTCACTTAACGATGAGCTATGTGACAGATCAAATCCCATACCTTTTTATATATTTTTTTTTATTATTATAAAATTGGGGCCGTCTATAGACTGTTCGTCCCAAGTCCATATCCTTTTTTTGTTGTTTTATTATTTAGATTTTTCGCACCAAGGATAATTGAAATAATATTATGAATTTTAATTAATTGTGGTCCATCACGCCATGGACACTTTTTTTTTTTTATGTGTATATGTATATTTAATAGAATAGAGTATAATATGTTATACATATAATAAATAAATATATACATTTATTGTTTTATAAATTGCATAATAATAATATTAATGTTTTGAACGGTGAGGTCCCAGTCGGTGTGGCGGCCAGTAGATCCGACATTTTCCGATTTCCTTAGATTTTATGCTGCTCCACCCTTTGCCTTTAGATGTTGTGACATTGGCTTGGTGGAGAGGGGTCACTCAAGCTGGGTGGAGTTTCTAGGTTGTTAAAAAGATATCGTTCTGTGTCGAATCTACCCGCCATGTGGCTTAGGACTTTATCGTTCCTGTCTTTTATAGCCATTTTTATATTATAATCTTTTATGTGTTCGGTTGACACCTCCGTGGCTCTTTTTATGAAGCTTGCCACAGCGTCTCCATCAGTGTCAGTGTAATAGACACAGGTGTTAGTGTGCCGGGATATAGCTACAACTGCATGAGGAACGCTGTCATGGATTGCCAGCTTTCGGGACTTGGTCTGTATGAGTATCACCGAAGGACTCGTTAATCCCTGAGCTTCATGGATTGTGAGGACGCGAGAGTCCGTTCCCGATCCATAGCCTGTATTAGTGAGGGCTGCTTTCTCCTCTTGTGTGTGGACAAGATACAGGGTATTTAGATCGGTTTTAGGTATTCTCGCTCCTGTATACTTCATTAGCTTTAGGGACCGCACAATTTCCTTCGATGAATAGATGTTATTATAGACCATGTTTAAGGCGTATGCCACATCCATAGGGCTCCTGTGTGTGCAAGACAACTCCTGAGTGATGCTGGTTACCAGGTTTGGACGAGTGTAATTAAGTTTAAAGAGGTTTTCACGCTCTATAAACGGAAGTTGGTTAATATCTCCAATGAGGATGACATCGTTGGCGCCTGTTAACTGATTCGCCATGACGATTGAGCCGAAATGGTTCATGAGGGCCTCGTCAACTATCAACCTTTTGTAGGTTCCTTTTGTCCCATTTACCAGCAAAGAGGCCATGGTATGAACTTTATCTTTAACTTTGTTGCCAGTTCGTAGCGATAGCCTTTGCTTTAGATCCTCGGCTGCTTCGATTGTAGTTGTTATTATAACGTCTGTTTCCTCATTGAAGTTATTAATGATCCAAGTTGTCTTCCCACATCCAGGAACCCCATTGACCCACGAGTAGTTGATAGGTTTCGCGAATATGTCCCAGTCCATGCTAGATTCGGGGTCCCCAGATAGGACTTCTGCCATTTCTAGTATCCTGTCTTCCAGCATTATTCTGGTACATTCCGCTATTACCACTATTGGATCCTCAGATTTTGTGATAAATTTGAGTGTTCCCGTGCGTTTTGTCTCATCCTCGTCCAGAACCACGAATCCGCAGTCGGCACTTAATGCCGCCATATACTGCCCTGTCATCGCCCCGGCAATTATTGTGGAGGTGACATTGTCGTATATGGCAGCTTTTGCATCCTCGAGTCTCACTTCTAACAGCTTTTGATTTTTCCGCTGATAGGCCTGCATGATCTTATTGCAGGTCAAGAGCTTTATGGTCTTGTTTGTTTGTTTCCAGGAAGGCATTTATTATATGATCTTCGGGGCTCTGGGCCAGTCTGAGTTTTGGCGGGAGCACTTGCCCGAGATCGGCCCTATATCTTTTGTTTTTATTTGCCGGTGTTTGTGTAGATGGTTCCCTCAAAAAAGCCTCCATTGCTAAAGCCTGCCGATTTGTTTGTGACCTTTTTTATATTACGAACTATCCAAAGCGATCTAAGTATCCTATTCTCAAAAACTGTCACTCTCATGTATGCGTGCCCCTATTCGGCCTTTCAAAAACTAGTATGAAATATCCTACTGCATATCATTTACACTGTGTGCATCTGTCACGGCAATAATACGGGTTAATTCGATTTTGGGTCCAATTAGGTACATAGAGCTGGAGCGGAGTCACGATTTGCGACCTATTTCGCGTATGAAGTGTTAAACGCATTAACGCTGGATGTAATTTCATACAAACCACACAGTGTCCGTAAAGTTTTACCTTAAAGGACTTCAGATACTATGTTGTGTCAGTCATATAACTTAGTGTAATATGGAATACGTATCTTCACTTAGGTCTTAGGTGTTGCAGGAGTTTAACTAGACTATACTATATATAAGGTATATAAATTATTATTGGTTAATAATTAATATGCATAATATTATATTCGGTCGGATTAGGCTGGCCGCATAGACGTTTTCCGCATACGATTGCGCTAGTCTCATGGAATTCCGAATACGGAAAATGAATTCGTAAGTCGCGTACGGAAAACGTATGCATACGGCCAGCCTCTCATATATTAGTAATATAAGAGTACAATAATAACGTGCATCCTTTGGTCTTCAAATCAATTTCACTAACGCGGACGGTACAATAGACATCTTCACAGGTACAATATTATCTGAAATTGTCCACATTATTATTCGCGGGTGAATAAAAATGATTTTGAATTTTATATACGCACGGACAAACCTTGATGATTGCATACAATTGACTAATTATAATTATCGTGCAGCGTGCTATTGAAACACATACGTGTCGGGACTCCCTATTAGCTGAATCGCAACATCATTTCTAATGTTTTAACGCAGCTTTATTAACTTTTCGATCTAGTTTGTACTTTGTATCCTATCAAACACCCGTCTTCTCATATACGACAAACAAGTCTTTATGAAACATTTTTTTAATTTGACAGTAAACAGCAATAATTATTATTGTTGTACTATCAGAGAAGTTGATTCCTAGACAGATGTCAGACCTAAGTAAAGTAAGTGTCAAACAAACTCATCCGACCTATTACAGCATAACATTTAATTGACATAAGCCAACCAAACGTCGTAGGCAGAGTAGACAGAATTATAGCGTATGCCGACTTAGAACTGATGTTGAAATTTTTAAATTTGACGTATTATGACGAAAATCGTCGCTAAGGTTGTTAACTTGTTACCTACGAATTTAAAACTATGACATATTCGCTGGGCGTGTTCCTCTTTGGTCGTATTGTTGTTTGTGTTTTGGCACAAGCGATTAAAATTGTCAGAATCCAATTTTGAAATCTTTATTTTAAATATTTAAAAATAAATTATATCAGCCAGCGCGAGGCACATTCCGTTCATAATCCTAGTGAAACCCGACGAATTTGACAGATATTGAAACCTGTCCGTGTATGTGTATGTATGTCTCTCCAGTCGAACTACTGGTAGTTATATCTATTGTAACGTAGGTCCGTCAACTGCTTAGGAATCAATATCCTCCATACATCGATTATACAGCTTTGTTCCGTTTTCGATCTAGCCCGTATCTTATCAAACTCAAGTACAAATCAGTATACTCATATTATACCTATATTATACAATGATGAAATTACCATTTTGACTGTTATATTAAACAGATTGAATCGAAATAGAAACGAAGCTCCATTGTATTAGTAGAATTCAGGTACTAGTACAATATCAAAGAAAGAAATATTTGCCGATCGGAAAATGTAGTAAAAGTATTATCAATCATTTTTACCCAAAATGGATAGGGAAAATTGTGGATGTAGCGTGGCCTTGCACTTTCATTTTTAACGTAAAATCAATGGGAGAGACAGGCATAATTAAATTCGCCGGTGTAGCCTCTATACCAGGGGTCCCGAAACTGTGCGCCGTGGAAAGGCAAAAGGGGCGCCGTGAGTCGATCCTCCACCATTATCCGAAACCACAAATATTATAAAATTAAATTATAATATTAATTATTATGTAAACCAGGTAGGTGATTAAATATTATTTGTTTATTATATAATATAATATACCTGCTTAACAGCTAACTCTAATCATTAAAGGTATTTATTAATTATGTATTTTTTTCTAATAGCTAAGTATAGTAGGGCGCCGTGACAAAATATTTTATGTGTAACTGCGCCGCAGGCTGAAAAAGATTGGGAACCTCTGCTCTATACCAAGGGCTCCCAATCTTTTTCAGCCTACGGCGCAGTTATACGATACGTATTTATGGTATCGACTCACGGCGCCGCACTTGCCTTACAAGTTACAACGGTGCACCAGGGCGCCGCGGCGCACACTTTGGGAACCCCTGCTCTGTACTATTAATTTACTCGTTTTCGACATCGATACAGGAATATTTTTAGCGAGCATAATATTTTTATTAAGTAACGATTTTAACCTACTTACTTCAAAAAAGAGGTTTCTCAATTCGAGCGTAAATATTGTTTTTTTTTATGTTTGTTCACGGATAACTTCGTCATTTATAAACCGATTTTCATGTTTCTTGTTTGTCAGAAAAAGATCATAAATATCAAAAGTGGTCACATGATTAGAAACATAATTGTTTGAAGTCGTTTCTTCTGTTAAACTAAGTATGTACAATATTTTCAAATGCACCTTGTGTGCAGAACTAACGATGACGAGAAAATAGTTTATTATATTGAATAACAATATAACAGAAATTTCCAAGTTTAAAAAAAATATTTTTCAAAATTCCATTGCGCCGTTCAAGGGAATCAAAGTTTGTATGTTAGAAATACAGGTAATTTTACGCGGTCGAAGCCGCAGGCAAAAGCTATTTGATAACAAATCCCTAGGCGTATCACAGCAATAAGTCTAAAAGCCTCGTCTTTAATAAAAACTGAACAAAAGTTAGCCTGCTCACTGCTCAGTCAAACCCCTCATCATTCTGCTATTTAAATTAAACAATACAGCTTCGATTTTTGGGCCGTACCACGAAACCTTTTTGAGAGCTGAGACTTAAACAATCGAACGAGAATACGCGGCATTCTCGTTCGATACTACTCTAACAGACGTGAATGACATTGTTAGAGCAGGACGCGGCATTCTAATTCGATTGTTTCTCAAAACGGTTTCGTAGTAGGCTTCCTTGTTCGATTAATCCAGATAATAAAAGAGCCTCTGCTCTTTCAATGCTATTATTATATTAGTATTCTTCGTCAAATGTAGGATGGAAACTGAATTGTAAGATTGTAACTCAGAATTGTTACCCCGAATTGAAGAGATTGTTACCTCGTGGTTACCTCGCACAAAATAATGCTCATTTACGGTCGAAATTCTGTAGTTTCGACCGTAAATGAGCATTATTTTGTGCTACTACTGTTAGTAGTAGCACAAAATATTAAAGCGATCCAATTAGCATCTGCCTTTCCCTGTACCGTCGAGGCTCCTTCATGTTAGACTCTCGTGGTACACTAGATATATGAAGGTGTGGTTAATTAGTGAGGTCACTGACTGTACATGATGGACTACTGGCCAACAACGCTCCTCTTTGTAACGCCAATTCCTGAATATCCGAAGCCGTATATTTAAACTGTTTCCGAACAGTTTCGAAACGTTTATGCCTTAACCTGACTTTCCATTAAAGGGTTCACCACCACGTAAATACTGCAAGGGCTTTCTAAAACCAAGGGTCACAAGTTCTTAGCAGACAGAAGCACGAAGATCGTAGTTGACGGTTAATGATCTGATACTCAATCTGTTGATGCTGGTGTCCCTCAGGGCTATGTGCTTTCGTCTATCCTGTTCCTACTTAATATCAGTAACATGTTACAGAGCAACGGAATCATTTTTTTTCCTAAAGGCAGGTCAAGTAGCCCTGATGTCACTGCGGCCCTTGAGGATCTATTGTGACTTGAATCTATTGTACTATCATCCGCATATCAATGGAATCATTGATATGCGGATGTACCTGTACTATACAGGTGATATCCTCTATAACGGCTCCTTGCATATTGCCGCAACGAACTTGTGTCAGAATAGAGAATTCATTGGAGAAAGTCTCTGAATGGTGTAGACTTTAGACGAAACTTTTTCCAAATTAACCCCACCAAAAGTCAAAACAGCACGTTCAACACAAAAAAGTCACCAATGATCGTATTACCTCGTTTTGAGGGCACCACAATGACAATCTCTCCCAGCATTGAGATACTTGGTGTAAGCATTTCGAATGAAATCCAGTTCCGACGTCATCTAGAAGATAAAACCAAGTTAGCCTCGAAGAAACTTGGTATTCCTAATAGAGCGAGACAGTATTTTAGTCCGATCCGACGCCAACATCACTATCAAGGCGCATGTTCGGCCCCACGTGGCCAACTATTCTCATCTCTGTGCAGGGGCGCAAAAATACCAACTCTCTCTGAATCGTATCCAACGAAGGGCCGCTCGGATTGTTGACTGCCATCATTTCAAACATGCAGGACCCCTTGGAATTACGCCGAGATATGGTTTCGATCTGCATCCTTTATCGGTTGTGCCACGGGACATACTAGGTACTATTGCATACTAGGTATTTTCTCCGTTTTAGTAAATTAGCTATTTCGTACAAAAGTGATAACTGATAAGGTTCCTTAGCGCATAAAATTAAGTAGAAAAAACGATTAAATAATAAAATTAAGTTTCAATATAATATGTCCGCAAATAAAACGTTTCTACTTAATTTTTTCTCGCTACGTACTTGTATTATAATATTTTACTCAATTAATTGATGAAATGAAAAAAAACAGGAACAAAACTGAGCAGTTAGTAGTGAACTTTGAAAATACGTAGCTGCTGACCTACCCTCAGAGAAAATGTTTGACTAACAAAAACCTACCACCGATTTAACCTCGATAACCGGCGAAACAACGCCGGTTATCGAGGTTAAACCGGTCGATATTTTAGCAAATTTAAAAAAATATCTTCAGCATAAAGCAATAGGTACAGGTAATAAATCGCTAACAACACGGTCTTTACTCATGTCAGCGTTTAGTAGAACAAGGACATAGGTTATTGTTTAACATAGTCATACACTGAATCTGTTGTGCTTGTGCCCATATGCCTCGTTACTAGTGCTGTTAAAATCGTACCATCAGAAAAAAATTAAAGGCTGGATTTATATGTGTCCGCCCAAGCGCGTGGTTTGGCGGCTACACCGCGAGATTATAAGCAAATGAAAGCGCGACCGTGCTGCTATTAAGGCTGGTATAAATAGTCAGTGCTCAAGATGCATCTCGGTCTCGAGACACGGTTCAGGCTCTGTGATTGGTTGGCTGTCAAAATTTGGACCAATCACAGAGCCGAACCGCGTCTTGAGACCGGGTCGCATCTGAAGTACTGACTATTTATACCAGCCTAAGAGCGCATTCACATTACGTCACAAGCAGTGCGGCAGCAGCGCTGCAGCCGCGCGACTTCTATACAAAAGAGAGTCGCGCGACTATCATTTGTATAAAAGTCGCGCGGCTGCAGCGCTGCTGCCGCACTGCTTGCAACGTAATGTGAAGGCAGCCTTACATAAATCGTTTCATACTTGTGATTTCGCGGCTAAGCGGCCAAATGGCGCATTCGCTCCGCCGCATATAAACCCAACTATTGGCTGGCCGTTATCTGGTTGGGCTATGTCAAGGCAACATTAAAGCTGCGTTTCCACCAGAGATGTGTTGCGAGTAACGTGTTTTTGAGAACCAATAGAATCGCTTCATTGGCGTAAGCTTGCCGTTACATCGCTCTTAAAAACACATTCCTCGCAACACATCTCTGGTGGAAACGCAGCCTTAAAGTTGACTTGACATAGCCCAACCGATTACGAAGGTCCTGTCTATATAGGGACTATATTTGATGGGGGAATTGCTTTACCCATTTTCGGCGGAATGGGGACGTCGGCCGGGGTATGACTCCCCAAATCCCCAGGCGTGGGGTACCCCACTAAAACTCCATGGTCCTCCGCTTCCCACTTAAGGTAGAGTCGCGGGAACGATTAAGCCCAAAACAATCTACTCTATTTCACTTCATTTTGTTCTTAATGTAATCATTTTAGAGAGGCTGTATAGGCATTGTCGAAACATATTAAAAGCATAAAATTAATATACCTAGCGGAATAGAGAAACAAAGGCTTGAGCAAGTGAGATGTCACTAGTAATACTGCGTGGTACAAAGAGACGTGTGATACATGACAGCAGCACTCTTTTTTGACGTCCTGTCGGTACGTGCCACACGTTGACAATTTAATCTCATAGAATTCATGTTCAACCATGCTTGTGTAAGTGTATACGTACACATATTTTTCACACAGATGAAAACAATTTCGGTTTCGTTTGACAGCTCGAGATTGTTGCTCTATTCCGCTAGGTAGGTATATTAACTTTATGGTTGAAAGTGACATTTGCGCTCAACTCGCGTATATTCGCCCGTTTGTCCGTTTTTTTGACATCAAGTTAGGTACTCCTTAGTTCTGTCTACTCTGTCAATAGCGTTGTTCATTGGTTACACGTTTGACGCTAGCCAATCAAAATCGCTAGAGATTGATTTTTTTTCAAAAATCATCAGAATCCAGAAAGCTAAGGATATCAAAAATCAAAATACATATTCGCAATCCAAAAGTCAGAACATTGGAGAAAATACAGAGCATTGAAAATAGACCTCTCAGCTCACACAATAAGATTGATAATCGAAAAGGAAAACGTAAATGAAAGTAAAATCCTGCCCGTGTAAAAAGCCTCGTGTATCAACTAAAGGATCGATAGTTGATTGAAAATAGTAGAAAATGTAGAAAAATATTCCCTACAAAAAGATATTTACCACGGAAGCTTTGCGGAAAATGTAAAGCTTAGTCAAGGTTGCATTTTGCGGAACAAAATAAAATAGCTTACATAATTCTAGGAAAACTGTAGTGTCGGTACATGAATTTTACGGTCGTTATGTTTTTAAAACTTAATCTAGTTGTATTCGTCTTTTATTTAACAAGACTAGCTTGTTAGCATGCTGAGCTGGTCGCTTTGAAGAATCATAATGTGATTCATTTTTCTAAAATCGCAAAATGCAACTCTGCTTGCTATTCATTTCTGTATTTTTGTACTGATTTGACATTTGTCAGTTTGACAGTTTTGACAATTCATTTGCTGAATTGATTGAGAGGAATTGCTAAATGTGACCATTTTAGCCCCGCGGAGATCCATTGTTGATGTGACAATTCACATAATATAATATTGTAATATTATGTTACTTGTGTTTCTGTTTGTTTGCTACCTCGTTTTTTCTTATAGGTTAACGTTCGACTTTGAGCATTACATAGCTAGTTGATGTTACAATTTGTATCAAGATATTACACACTATAATATCATTACAAGGTGCGCATTGTAACGCTCGGTTCTCCTCCCCCACTGATGTAATTCTCGACTCTGTAACGTTACATTACAAGATCTTCAAGCGAATGCTCCCGGAGCACCTTAATATTGTGATGTGTAAAATAAACGTATACCTATTCTTATTTTGCTTGCATACTGAACGATTAGGATTATGCCAATCAAAAAGCGATATGGAATAGATCAACTTCTGTCAGAAATGGCGGAAACCATTTTTATATTCTTCTATTATTCATATTCCAGAAAACGGCATACGAAGAAAGTATAGTTGCGGGCGGAAGAATTTAATTTTGCTATATTTTCCTTCGTGCATTGATGTCAAACTAAAAATGGGGTCAATTCAACTTCTTTCTTTAATTAATAGAACACAGATAATAATAGACAAAAAAATTAATGAATAATTGTTTTTGACTGAGACTCACATTAAAAGGATGTGAAATAAAAATAAAAAATAAAATAAAATATCTTTTTATTTAAAATGGGTATCATGATACACTTTTTGAAAGTCGAACGAAGAAACTACGTTGCCTACCACCGGTTCGGGAACAAATCGGCGACAAAAAATTATGACCCCAGCCGAACATATTTTTATATCACTGGTTTGGAAGTCGGTTAAAAATTTCTGATTTATTTCTGTTGAAAAAATGAGCAATCAAAATTTTCATAATAATCTTTGTTATGTTTCACTGAATCGAAAAACTAATTCAACATCAAACAATATCAGTTTATTGAAATAAAAAGATTGCGCGCAATCCCTACGGCCTTTGGCTCTCATAAGTAAACTGTGAACCTAGCAAGTTACTATACCAAAGGACGGTTTTGCAACAAAGGTTTCGCCTACTGTAACACAATAGGGTTACCTTACAATATTTTCCTTGCAAAAGCTCAGATTTCCTCGGAGATTTCAAATTTAATAGGATTTTGTTAGCTCTATTTTCAATCAAATTATATGTAGTCGGTTGATATTGCATAGTGAATTCTTGTGTTTACTTACTTCTAAGATCCAGGAATTGCGACTTAGACCGCGTCTTGCAGATAACTGGAAACGTGAGAAAAATGCAAAATTGTTGAATAAAAATCGAAGAAGGTCATTACACGAACTCCACAGTCTACACTTCAATAAATATTTCCAGACAACGCATAATTTAGTTACAACCTACAAATTAATTCGTTTATCTAAAACTAATCTATTAACCGTCTATTATATTCGTTTGGCCAAAAAACTTTCAAATCCAACTTTACTTTAAGACGTTTAGCTCCAATCAGCCCAAAAAGACCGGCCATTCCGATAGAATTTATAAAATAAATCGTTTCAATTTCAAATTTTCGCACTGTATTATCAGAATATTAAAAAAATAAAAATAAAATACATTTCAAGCAAAAATATACCCCGATGTAGAGAACAAACCATACATAACTATTATGCCAGCGGCCCAGTCCAGATTGTCGAATAGATTGAGTGGTACATGCGATGTGTCTTGCACGATATCCGTTTCATATCCTGACAGGTGGTGTCGCCGGATTTACATATAGATAGCCGGGTATAGACCACAAGGGTTATTGGCTAGCCACTACGATCCTCATGCAATTACACCATGTACCTAACAAAGTAAAACTTGATGGATAAAGGATTAACTGATACCATTTTATAGTAGTTAATTTTTGTATCTTGCTATTGAGTTAAAATTAGTTATCGACTAATTGACGCCAGCAACTTTTTCGTTTATCGCGTGGAAACCGAACATTTTTCTGCAACAAAGACTATCCTATGTCCTTTCGCAGGACTTACAGTATCTGCATACAGGATGCAAATTTAATAAAAAACAATATACATAGGAGTTTGCGTGATAAGACTTAAGAGGTAACAGAAAGACACAGTTTCGCATTAGGTATTAATTAGAGTTACCTACTTTTATAATTAATATTCGCTTGATTGAAACAGGAACGATAAAAAACAATATAAAGCAAAATTTCGTACTAAACTATATTGCTTTGGTGCGAAATATATTATGGTTCCTCATAAAGTATATTTTGAGCGAAATGTATTATTTTCTTCATGTTAGAGTTCAAACAGTTTTTGTGTACGCGTTCAAGTTATGTTCGAACGTATTACAAAGATGTTATCGTCATGTAAATAGCTATGAGCAACTCATGAGTCAGTAGATTATAATAGTAACACTATGCTTGTTATTTCAACGTTGTCCTTTATCCTTATCACTACAGAGCAGCCATTATCAAAGTGTGCTCCGCGGAGTCCTGCAGGGGCTCCAAAAGCCATAAATATTTTTTTAAAAATTATTATCAGACACCAACATGGAGACAATTCATTACTTATATTTTTTTGGTCCGTCAGAAATGTCACTTCTCAAAAAGGGGTCCCCCACCAAAAAAGTTTGAGAACTGCTGCTAGGGAGTGGATGCCTTCGAATTTCGATTCCACTAAAAATCTTACGATACTGTTTCAATGCTGCATGCTGTATCTATAATAATAATTATAATGCAATCACAAAATGGTATTCACAAATGACAAATCAATTTCAAACGCGTTCGTTATTGGTATTATCAGTCTATATCCCACAACCTGACCACTTTTGTGGTTCACTTTACGGAAAAACTATCACGCCTATTGATTTGTGCTTTAACATTAGTAATTTTTAGGGTTCCGTACCCAAAGGGTTAAAACTGAACCCTATTACTAAGACTTCGTTGTCTGTCCGTCTGTCTGTCCGACTGTTTGTCTCCAGGTTGTATCTCAAGAACCGCTATAAGTAGACTGAAATTTCCACAGATTGTGCCTTTTTCGCTCTATATCAATAATGGCAAGAGGCACTTGCATTTTTCACACATTATTTATTTATATGTGTACTTTAATATTTTATAAAACATAATATTAAAATAAAATAAAAATTTAAGGTACTCCCATACAAAAACACACTTTTTAGCCTATTTATGCTCTGTATCGGTACGCGGAACCCTTCGTGCGCGAGTACGACTCGCACTTAGCCGATTTTATTATTTATAATAATATGTAGATGTGTTATCATCAGTCTGTCTGAGTCTGTCAAGGTTTGGTTACTTTTAAAATAAAAATAAAAACTGACTTAAAGATTATTACCACGCAGAAAAACGACGCGATCCCTCACAAAGCTCGGCTTTTAGCTAGTTTATTACGAGATTTTGTGTTTGTTGACTCGATTGGATTTTGATATTATAGAGCCAGTTCTAAATTTTAACCAATATTTTACCAGAAACATGGCATTTGTTTTTAAAGTAAATAGAAACTTTAATAAAACTCATCTAGATAAAACTATAAAATAATCGGCCAAGTGCGAGTCGGACTCGCGCACGAAGGGTTCCGTTCCATTATAGAGCAAAATTAGGCTAAAAATTGTGTTTTTTGTATGGGAGCTCCCCTTAATTTTATATTTGACTAGATGTCCCGTGCGGCTTCGCCCGCGTAAATTAGGACTTTCACAGAAACCGTACATTTACATTTTCGAATAAAAATAGCTATAAATACTCCTTTCACGTGGACTACTCTATATAAGTGCCAAATATTGCTATAAAAAGTGCTCCAGTAGTTCGTGAGATAAACCCTTTCTAATATTTTCCCCGTTTTTACCACATTTTCCTGAGTTTATAATATAGCCTATAGCCTTACTCGATAAATGAGATATCTAACACTGAAATAAGTTTTTAAATCGGACCTGTAGTTCCTGAGATTAGCGCATTCAAGCAAACATACTCTTCAGGTTTATAATATTAAGTATAGATTTTTTTTAAATTATCGCTTGACAAACTCGAGCCGCAAACTTAAAGACTATGAAAAGGCTCATAATCATGGGACGATGCATGGTATAATATTATGGTAGTGATGATGATGATGAATGTAATTTGCATAGTAGCATATGCTTTGCGTTCTTAAAACAACGCCGAAGCTCCCAAACTTGTATCTATAAAGAATCAGGAGTTCTCTCAGCACCTTCCGAACCACGGTATACCAGGTATATCTCGGTGCAAAATCTAAATTGTTGGTAGCATATGCTTAGAATACTTCTCACGAAACCGAAGTCACCACATGTTTCCCCATAAATTTTGAGGAGTTCCCTCGATTACTTATGGATTCATCAGATCACCACTTTTGTGAATATAATACCAAGTTGGGATGATACCCTACATACCAAAAGAAAATTTTTGAAAATCGATTAACAAACGTTAACAAACGGAGTAATCGTTGAACATAAGAAAACGAACGTAACACCTCCCCCATTTTGAAAGTCGGTTAAAATTGTAGCCTATGTGTTATTCTGATGTATAAGCTATATTATTGTAAAGTTAAAATGCG
Organism: Aricia agestis; assembly: GCF_905147365.1. Taxonomy (NCBI): domain Eukaryota; kingdom Metazoa; phylum Arthropoda; class Insecta; order Lepidoptera; family Lycaenidae; genus Aricia; species Aricia agestis. Next base: position 30,310,131 of record NC_056428.1, on the reverse strand, counting down.
TTCAGTAGTTTTTGCGTGAAAGAGTAACGAACATCCATACATCCACACATCCACACATCCATACATCTATTACATCCATACATCCAAACAAACTTTCGCCTTTATAATATTAGTAGGATTTTAAAATTATTATTGAATATTAAAGTACATTTACAACTAAGGACTTTGATAAAAAAATCAAGTACCTAGCTGTTGCCATTATTGATATAGAGCAAAAAAAGGCTAAAAAAATCACATTTGCTGTATGGAAGCCCCTAAATATTAATTTTATTTTGTTTTTAGTATTTGTTGTTATAGCGGCAACAGATATACATAATCTGGAAAATTTTCAAATCTCTAGCTATTACCGTTCTTGAGTTACAGCCTGGAGACAGACAGACGGACGGACGAACAGACAACGAAGTCTTAGTAATAGGGTCCCGTTTTACTGCTTGTTTTTAGGGTTCCGTACCCAAAGGGTATTTGGGTACGGAACCCTAAAAACAAGCAGTTTTTGTTACAACAAATAAAGGATCCATGTTTTCGCGTCCATTTTGAATATAAATAAAAATCTGCCCGCATCAATTCCCGTTTAAATACATCGGTAACGAACTGAATGGGAACCGGGATTATCTGGGAGGGTACAAAAGACCAGCAAATGCATCGGACATAAAGTGCTGATTGCATTGGGATTTGAGACACTCCGCTCACAATTAAATACAACTTAATAGATTCTGATAAATGTTGAGACTGTCGGCCGCCTATTGTACAGTTTTAGAATACGTTTTGAAGTAATGCGAAATGCTTTGAACTCTAGAAACCGTTTTGCATATACCTACCTAATAATTACAAGATTGTCCACAATGTACTATCAGAGAAGTTGATTCCTAGGCAGATGGGGGACCTACGTAGTTTGGTCGCGTTGTGTCAAACCCAAGCGACAGATCACAATTAATATTGATTTGACATGATCTAACCAAATGACGTTGGTCTGTCAACTGCCTAGGAATCAATTTCCTCGATGGTACATCTCTTCAATCATCAAATCTTATAGACAATCTTGTAATCATGTAAAACGGTTTCTAGGTAAAAAAAAACGGCTACAAATATTATGTCTAAGAAATCCTTAGAAACGCGCATTTATTTTTGAAAATATTGATCCGAGAAAAGCTCGGTCTCCCAGATATTATATTTCTCTATGTCCCAGATACTATTTTCTTTCAGACTGCTGAACTATATTAAGGTACGGAGTGCATTTAGGAACTAAGTAATTTGTATTCTTAATTCCCATATTTGGACTAATTTGTGACTGGAAGTTTTGTGAAATAAGAAATACTAATAAATAAATATATCAAAAAAGTATGGCTGTCTATAAAAAACTCGGAATTTTACCTAAATCCACCTGGTTCAGACGTCTAGACTTATATTAGCAGTTATTCAGAACATTTGAGCGCCTAATACAGACACTAAAGGCTAAATTTAGCTTCCATATTCGATGACACCGAGTTGAACTTAGATATCTTCGGAACTGGAACACCAAATGTATTCACAACTTTGCGATTCTAACACTTCCTTTGCTACGGTTTCTAGGTTGAGTATGGTTGTTGCAACCCAATTGAATACTTGATAGATGTTAGGCAGAAAATTCTAGAATCTAGATTTAGGGTCAGTTTAGACCGCAACGCGACGCGTAAATGCATTTCTTTTGTACTGAATTGACATATTTCGTGAGCGTGAGACCTCTTGCAAATCTGTCAAATCCATACAAATTTAGAAATGCATCTACGCGTCCCGCTGCGGTCTGAATTGACCCTAAGGGTTGATTCAGACCGCAACGCGACGAAGCGAGGCGCGGCGCGGCGCGGCATAAATTTGTATGGATTTGACAGATTTCAACTGCGTGAGACGTCTTGCGAATCTGTCAAATCCATATAAATTTAGAAATGCATCTACGTGTCGCGTTGCGGTCTGAATGAACCCTAAAAAGCAGCGGCGGCATGGATCACTAGATCAATGTCGGTAGAAAATAAAACCTATAAAACCTAAATATTTAATATATCTAATATATAATTCTCGTGTCACAATGTTAGATAGCGTACTCCTCCGAAACGGCTTTACTGACTTTAACCACATTTTATATGCATATTCAGTGGGTCTGAGAATCGGCTACTGGATACTTTTTATATTGATAAGTGCATTTGTTGAATAAATTACAACTACAAGTAAATTATTACAACTCGAGACTGACGGCGACCATTGTTTGTGCGACGGGATAGCGATGGACGTTGCCATGGTGACATACTTATTTAGTCACTTCAATAAAATAATACGGGCGAAATACTTTATATGGCAAAGAAACGTTTGCCGGGACAGCTAGTAATAATATATACTTGTATTATGTAGTTGCTGGATTAATATCTAGTTCTTTCTTGACAGGCAATATTTTAGGATGATTATTTTATTTATTTTATTCTTCTATGGACAAAATTAAATAGCAAAACTATAATAGCATGACAAAATAAATATGGTGTTTTATGCGTATCCATATTCCTATTATATTGCATTTCACTATACTGGTGAAAACTAGCACTATTCCATCTAAAACCAAAAAGTTGAATGAGCATCGATTGCACGTCCTGGAAATGTTTTTCAATTTACAAGTGCACTTTGTCAACGTCGCCTGTCCTGAAGAGAATAGGAAAACATAAAAAATACTCGTTTAATATACCGTACTTACTTCAGAAAATACCAGAAAAATAAGGTTAAAAATGTTAAAGGGTTTCATTTCTTTGTATCTTATTTGAAGACATAATCATGTCTTATAAAATGTTTTTACATTTTATAACATACTAGATGTTCCGCGCGGCTTCGCCCGCGTAATTTAGGAATGTCACGGAAACAGTACATTTTTCCGCAAAAAAAGAAATCTATGTCCTTTCACGTGGTCTATTCTTCATGTGTGCCAAATGACATAAATATTGCTCCAGTACTCGTAGTATCTTAAGATAATAAGCAATTTTAAATAATTTCTTCCGTTTTTTCCACACTTTCCTCTATCTATGCGCTCCTATTAGTCTTAGCGTGATAAAACATAGCCTATAGCCTTCTTCAATAAATGTGCTATCTAACACTGAAAGAATTTTTCAAATCGGACCAGTAGTTCCTGAGATTAGTGCATTCAAACAAACAAACAATCCTCGAATTATGCAAAAAAAAAACGACAGTTTTCAAATTATTGTTACTTCCCGGCTCCCGCTTCGTCCAGTCGTGTCTTTATGAATAAGAAACGACTATTTGTATGTGCTAACTGCGAATACGTTATACTGTAAGAGACAGACAGCATTCGTCTGGAATGACTCAGGACTGATATCACATCTCGTCTTATGAGCCCACGTCTTTATCAATTATTTTTAGACTAGCGCGCCGAGTTACCGGAAAATCTGGTCTAGAATCGCGATGGTACTAGGGAATGTTATTATTCGAATATTTTAAAAGAAAATTGGAATAATTGTATATGTCTTTGGTAAATAAATAAATAAATAAAATATATCAGATGGCGCAATGTAGCCAACAATTCAATAAAATAATCTAGTAGCATCGCAATAATACCACGTTGTCGGAAAGGATCCACGGCTATGCTGTGGCGTAGCCGTGGATCTAGATCAGTCTGCGTTGCGGCAACGCACGATAATCCCTCGTGCAGGACAGGGCATCATTTAAGTTTTAACCTATCACCTGTTTCTTCCAATCGGTCTCGACTGCAAGATGCAAGATGCGTCCGTCTATGGCCGACCAGGGTTTATTCAGACCACAACGCGACGTTTCTGGATGGATTTGACATACTTCGATTGCGCGAGCGGTGCAGTGAGATGTCATGCGAGTCTGTCAATTCCATAGACTTATTTATATACTGTCGTTCAATACAAGCATCCACGCGTACGTCGCCTTGCGCTCTGAATTGACCCTGGTCCATGTGTCGCTAAAGCGCTATTGTTTTCAAACTTCAAAACCAGATGAAAATGTCGGCCTGAGTAGTGAGTGGTGCTAATTTACTTTACAAATCATTTACAGAACCTATTATGACGACAATGTGACCTTGATAATTTGTATTATTACTTACACATACACTGCGTTTTCTGATCAAACTTAATTATTTGATAATAATTACCAAGAAACGAAGAATTTGATGATCATATATATCCCACAATGTTTACATTTTGTAATACATCTTACGAAAAACTATCACGCCTATTGATTTGTGCTTTAACATAGTAATTTTTATTTATATATAGATATGTTATCATCGGTCAGTCGGGGTTTTTATTAGGGTTTCGTACCCAAAGGGTGAAAACGGGACCCTATTACTAAGACTTCGATATCTGTCTGTCCGTCTGTCTGTCTCCAGGCTGTATCTCAAGAACCGCTATAGCTAGGCTTCTGAAATTTTCACAGAATGTATATATCTGTTGCCGCTATAACAACAAATACTAAAACAAAATATAATCAATATTTAACTCATACAAGAAACGTGATTATTTTGGCCTTTCTTGCATGTAAATCGTAATCAGTCCTTAATAATATTTGCACTTTAATAATTAATATAGAGGTAAGTAATAATAATAATAATAAAATAAATATTTAAGGGGGTCCCCCATACAAAAAACGGTACCCTTCGTGCGCGAGTCCGACCCGCACTTGGCCGGTTTTAATATGTAGGGGAGGTCAGCTCAAAGTGGCCACCTTAACTTTCAATTTAAAAAAAGACGAAAAATATTATATTTCAAAATAAAAAATGCACTACCAGATAGTGCAATTTATTATATTTCTGCTATGTATAATAATAGATATTAACCCAAATCTTAAGGATGTCACAGACAGACACAGATAAAAAAAAGGTATTTATTAAAAACAAATAAACAAGTGGTATGAAGTTGGTCTTACTCTCCAAAATATCATAACTATTCTTTAAATTGCTATCTATATCGCCTTAGAGTTTAGAGCTTCAGTCTTAATTCTTCTAATATAAAAATAGTCAAAAAAAAATATAATTCCTGTTTTCAAATGTCTCTTTAAAGTATTGCGAGGGAGACCTTTTTTTTGGCTACTTTGACTGAACCCTGATTTTATTGAACATCTTTAATAATAGCTCGCGCCATCGTAGTATCTTCCCATGACCCCGGGTTAGTTTTCCTTTTATAGTTTGTTCACCATCTAAAGTTCATAAGTATAAAATGATCATTTAATTCAGAGATCAATTGGCCGCTTTGCCCGGTCCACTTTGCCTTTTAGCAACCGTTCTGTTTTAAACATAATCTTCTTTCGCATTTTTTATCATACTCCAGAATAAAAACAACATAGATAAAGCTAAATAGATAAGCAGCGACACCGGGACAGTAGAAGCATTCAAATATACAAGAAAATTATTAAAACAGGAAGAATTTATCTTGCATTTTTTTTAATAAGACGTGCAATTATTCTAATATTTTTGTCGCTACAAGCTCGCGCCTTCCCGAACCGCTACCGCATTACTGCGCGGGGCGGGGCGGGATGTTCACTATGCGCCAGAGCAGCAACGTCACTCTGCTTTTATAAATAACAGAAATATTAAGCGTGGCCGCTTTACCTTCTATGGCTTTGAGCTGAGCTCCCCTAGATGTGTCATCTTCAGTCAGTCAAGGTGTGACGACTGACGACGCGAGCCCTCACAAGTCACAAAGCTCGGCTTTTAGCTAGTTATATAATTCTTAAGAGTTTGACTAATATTATTGTTTTAGTTAGGTCTGTTTATCAAAATATGTTAGCAGTTAGAGAAGATTTTATAGTCGATTCACTGTAAGTACTATAGCAATAGAAATTTCTCGATTGCATACATTATAATTTAATATCATTTCCTTGAACACCCTTTAGTAAAATTATCCCAGAAATGGTACAAAGTGCTCTTAATTAAGAAATTCCTCGAACATATTGTATTATTAGTGTCTGGTAAACAATAGTTCACGGAGGATGTTACTGTCCTATCTGTATCGTTTCCTTTATATGTTACAACAAACTGGTGGAGGAACTTTCGAAACTCGATATTGTACTCAAGGACAGTGAGTTCTGTTATCAACACGTGTTGTTCTCGTCTAATCAGGTTTTCGGGGTTGACCTTGACTTTGAAATTTAACGAACTTTTTTCGAACGCGCGCCGACGCGAACGATGACGCTATGAGGCTATAAATTCGTTTTTTGACGGCGCGGCGCTGGGAAAATTATGCCATAATATTATTATTAATACTAGCCAGCGTTGCCAGACGTCCCGATTTTGGCGGGACGACCCGATTTTTTCATCGAAATTGAATGTCCCGCGCGGGACAGGCTCAGTCCCGCTTTTCAGGGAAAGCCCGAACGTACGTGCAGCGTGCTGAGAAAGAAAGGTGCGTAATAAAGATAAGAGTGTGGAAGGTAGAGGAGTGGATTTTCTTTGGCTACTTTAGATATGTATTGTCACGTAAACGTTATTTTAACGCAAATAAAAAGATGAAAACTTCAGAAAACTTTTGATTTTATACCTTTTTTTAACTTTGTCCCGCTTTTCACTCAAAAAATTCCAAAGTCCCGACTTGGCACAAAAAAATCTGACAACGCTGATACTAGCTGTCCCGGCAAGTATTTTGCCCATATTATTTTATTGGGTCCTTCCCGTTTCATACCACTTATTTTTCATACCGCGGTATGAAACAGCGAAGTACTGTTTTTGAATTGCCTGTTTTATACGTGGGAGAGCCATGCTTCGGCACGAATGGATCGGCTCGACCGGAGAAATACCAAGTTCTCACAGAAAACCGGCGTGAAACAGCGCTAGCGCTGTGTTTCGCCGAGTGAGTGAGTTTACCGGAGGCCCCTACCCTATTCCCTTCCCTACCCTCCCCAATTCCCTTCCCATCCCTACCCTCCCCTATTACCCTATTCCCTCTTAAAAGGCCGGCAACGCACCTGCAGCTCTTTTGATGCTGCGAGTGTCCATGGGCGACGGAAGTTGCTTTCCATCCGTGACCCGTTTGCTCGTTTGCCCCCTTATTTCATAAAAAAAAGGGAACTACCCATTTTATTGAAGTGAAGCGCCTGCTACCCTATAACGGTTAGGAAACCTGTAATTAGGGCTAGCAGTCTCTTTTTCCCTAAATACCATAACATACAATATTCATTTTTGTAATAGCACTAGATTTTATACTATGCTTGTTACCTTATGGTAAACAGAAAGAAAATGAGCAGAGTTACTGCCTGATCTCACAATATAGTCTCTACATGAAAACACACTTTTAGTTTTTCTGTTAATTATTACTAAGAAACCTTTTAGAAGAAGCTATTGTGATAAAATAGAGTTTTGAGACAACTTTACACTAACTGTTTTGCAACGACGAGCTAAGAGTTGTGGGAAGATTTTGCGAAGTTTAAAGACCACTACAAAGTTAGCGAACTCTTCAACAGTACTTAGATGGGATAATTTTAACGCCACATTATACATTGTTTTCTTATTATTACCTAGAAAAACTATCGTAGCTTTTAAAAATTAATGAGCGAAGTTCACATGTTGAAGTGAAATCTTCAAGTATAATATGGCTTCCTCCAATCTCGCACTATAAATGCGTTAGTATGTCGATTTATTGATGACACTATGAATATGATAACTTTTGCTGTCGAATTTTTGTATTATCGCGTTCTGTGCGGTGCTAATAATATATTTCCACTTTAAAGACACTCTGTTGAGACTTGAGATTTAAATTCATGAATTATTAGTAAAAATATAATTAATCTCTAACGAGTTACGATTCTTAGAAATATATTTGCAGTCTATTAATGAGAAAAAATGTTAAGACTCCTTCACACTTTACCGTCAAACTGCACTTGCCCTTGTCATTTGGCTATTGTGTTGAAAGACGCAAAGTGACGCGCGTGTGAATAATAATATCTGTCGTCAGGCCTCATACTTCACTTGAGGTAGATATTTTACAGAAGCTGTAAGAAAAAAAATGTTTACAAGAGTCTGCTTTAAAAGTGACAAATTATCATACCAATTACCCATACAAAACTTTTTATGCATTATAATATAGTATCCAATCCTTTTAAAGCAGACAATGTTTTTTGGTCACATCCACTATTTACGTGTACGATTAAATAAAATAACAAAACTTTCTATGATAAATATCAGATGGGACGTCAGAATATTGTCATAAATATTTTGACATCCCAAAGCTTTTTTTGCAAAACGCACATGTGTAACACCGGCTTAAGAGGATACAACAGCGGCTAGAGAAATGAAAAAAAAGTACGTGTAATATCTATAGCTGTCTCCCTTACCTCAAGCGTATACCGCAGAACGCGATAGAGACAACTGCAGAAAATCCAGAAAATCAACGATTCGTTGTCCCCTGATTCATTCTCCAAAACTTAACCGATTTAAGTACTTTTTTCATTAAAGATTAAAAAAAGGCTTGAGCTGTGTTCCTATGTTTTGCTTTTTTTGTATAATCTAGCCAAATCTGTTTTCTGGACGTTTGAACACAGTGGAAAATCTGGCCATTTTTTTGGGTTTTTGAACGTTCATATCTTATTTAATAATTAAATTATGAAAAAAAAGAAAACACAGGGACATTGTATTAGTGGCCGTAGATATTCAGGAAAAAAATTATAACTCTACTAGCATTATTCAGGGAGGAAACAGGGGACAACGTTTGTATGGAAAAAAGGGCGGTGTGGAATCCTCTTAATACCTCATAACAGCACTCACATTAAGCCATACAATAAAAAACTCGATGTGGGTAGAACTCATAGAGCAAACATAGGGTGTACTCCCCCAACTAAACAATAATTTTGAAACAATACACCTGGCGGGTGGCAGCAATATAAAGATTGGATTGATATAAAATTTTGATTTGGGTAAACCTAGGGCTTGCCTGGGGTTAGACCCTAGGTAACCCCACGCAATATTAGGGTAGGGTATGCAAACAAAGGTTCGGAGCGGAAGTACGTTCTTATATTTGAGATAGTATATTTTGAAGATTTAAATTGAAAAAATAAATCACTTCATTTCGTAAAATTACTAACACAAACCCAACAATTTCAAGAGTATTTTTAATGTTGAGGTTGGCTACTTACATAAATAAATCGGCTAAGTGCGAGTCCGACTCGCGCACGAAGGGTTCCGTACCGTTATAGAGCAAAAGTAGGTAAAAAAAATGTTTTTTGTATGGGAGCCCCCATTACTAATTTATTTTATTTTAATTTTATTTTAAAATATTAAATTATACTTATAATTGAGGATAATGTAAAAATTTCTGTGTCTACATGTTGCCATTATGGATTACGAGCCAAAACGGCCAAGAAAATCACGTTTGTTGTATGGGAGCCGCCCTTAAATATTAACTTTATTTTGTTTTTAGTATTTGTTATTATAGCGGCACTAAAAATACACAATCTGTGAAAATTTCAGAAGTCTAGCTGTAGCGGTTCTTGAGATACAGCCTGGAGACAGACAGACAGACGGACAGACATCGAAGTCTCAGTAATAGGGTCCCGTTTTTACCCTTTGGGTACGGAACCCTAAAACATATTTTGGAAGACAAAGTAAAAATTGTATACCTCTAATAAGTAATAACAACTATTTAAATTATTAAATTTCAATCTGTGCATTTGGCATCCACATTAGTCGGGCTAAATGTATGATTCCTAATATTATATCTGAAGTGTTGCGAAAATAATACATTCATGTCATTAGACCAAATAGTAAATACCCAGCATTATGAATACGGTGTACTTTAATTATGCAGCGTACATACAATTAATATATGATACAATGTGAATGACGCGAGCAGAGTTGAATGGGACAACTAGTACATTTATGTTATGAATAGTCGTGAATTTGAATGTGTGTGTGAATGGTATGCATTATCCGCTACCGCTGTCTACGTACCGGTTAATAGGGCTGTGCCAAAGATGTTTTTAAATTTAAATACTTAATTTTATATTTTATCAATTTTTACCATGGTCTCGACTACACTAAAAAGCTGATGCTATTATTGCTGGATGAATTTTATAAAAAAAAGTTCTCAGAATTACCTCACCGAACTTTCTCACCAATGGAACCGGTCTGAAGGACTTTGATGGATGTGTATTGTTCAACTATAGCCATAAGATCTGATTGAAAATTGCTCGGTATTCGATAAAACACGAATAAAATTACATTTTCCAGAAATGATTCCTAGCTAGATCGATTTCTTCCCGAAACACCCTTTATAGTAAATTTCATAAAAATCGTTGGAGCCGATTCCGAGATTCAAATTATATATATATATATATATATATATATATATATATATATATATATATATATATATATATATATATATATATATATATATATATATATATATATATATATATATATATATATATATATATATATATATATATATATATATATATATATATATATATATATATATATATATATATATATATATATATATATATATATATATATATATATATATAATTTGAATCTCGGAATCGGCTCCAACGATTTTTATGAAATTTACTATAAAGGGTGTTTCGGGAATATATATATATATATATATATATATATATATATATATATATATATATATGTATATATATATTGATTATATATAGAAGAATATATATAGAATTGCTCGTTTAAAGATAAAAGATAAATTATTTACAGAGACCAGCCATACATACTCTATGGTATATTATTAGTTGGAACTTGTAAAAAATTAAAAATGTAAGTACCTACAACGCATCTATGAAAGCTGTAGTAATTTGTAAAAAATACTACAGTTTTTTAGATGTATTGCACTTACAAAATGAAGTACATAGTTCTTTGTACCACAATAATTTACTTGGATTATATAAAAAATCCGGAGCCCTCTTTCTGCCAGCGACAACCCTATTTTTACGAGCTAACATCAATGATGACTCACCGTCAAAAATAATCGTATTTTGAAGTAGGTATAACAAAAATGTTACTATTTGAATCCCATATATAAGCCGGTTTTAGTGTTTTTTATGTGAAATGTTGATCGACCTTTAGCTTAAAATTCTCCGGGTGAACTTTAAGATTTTAATGTGAAGCTCATTCCAGATAAAATAACTTTTTCATTTTAATGGATTGAGTTTATTTAAAGATCTAGATTGTAAGACTTTCGGCGTACCGCAAAGAGAGATATTTTGAGTTAACTTTTATCGTAAAAGCGTAACAAACAATTTATGAAGACGACTCAAATATCGCTCTTATATATTTATTATCTCTCAATAGTTAAGGTCCTGTGGACCTGTGATCCAAATAATTCCCAACGCCTTTTACGTTATCCCAAGGGGACACTACATTTTGCGGGATAACCACAAAGTATAATGAATATGATAGTCAAGAAAAGGTTCTAATACTAACTAGCTGCACTTACTATACCAATGGTCAAAAAAACGTTTAGTAGAAACTGAAAGAGCTTACAAGAAATATACATACCGCATACGTTTTCGCCCTAACAATATTAGTACCATGTATAGATTGTGATATACCAATTCAGAGCAATACGGTAGCTGGTTTCAGCAACAAATATATCTGTGTAGATTGGCGTTAACTTGCCTGTTACTCCTGATTATTCGCAGGTCAACTGGCAATATCTAGGCTTTGTCTCTTAATTGCGTTCACTATACTGGATTATCTTATCACACGGAGTGTAACATAACAATACATAATTGATTCAGTCCCTAGTGCGTATGGTTATCAATAACAAATGGTTCTAAGAATTGAGACTAGGAAGTTTTTATAAATACTAGAGAATCGCTTGACATTTATTTATAACCAACCTGTAAAAAGTTGGAGGTTCTATGTTAGGCTGGGGTTTTTTTTAGTTTGAAGTTTGAACTTCGTACTACTGTTGACTGTTGTGTGTTTTGACTTTTATATTTATATTTTATTTATTTTGATGACCTCTGTGGCTCAGTGGTGAGCGTGTTGGTAGCTCAAGCCGGGGGTCGCGGGTTCGAATCCCGCCGACGGAACAAAAAGTTTTCAATGTTCCCGGGTCTGGATGTGTACCTATTAAATATGTGTATGATATAATAAAAATCTTAAATATATGTATGGTATAAAAGTATTAAATATATTTCCGTTGTCTGGTACCTGTAACACAAGTCCTTTAGGTACTTAGCACTGGGCCAGACTGGCGTGGTGTGAAGCGTTCATAGATATTATTATTATTATTATTATTATATAAAATAAAAAACACCTTCAAGTCACGTAATAATGTGAATAGATGCAGAATCTGTGAGATAATATAAAAATTATTAATTGCAGTGTACCGATTTATTTATTTGCTTTTTGTTTTTAACATTACAAAAATGTTAATTTTTGTTAATCAAGAACATGTTTTAGTCTTTGCTGGGCAATCTTTGCTTTTCGAGATCCGCATTATTTTCAAAATCCATAAGTTTTTTAACATAAAGTATTATATGCATAAGCTAAGCATATAAATATATGCTAAGAATATAAGAATATGTAGTAAATATTAATAGTAAAAAGTCTCTACATCGTCAACAAATCGACACGAAGTAAAACATTTCATCATTCCCGTCCGCTATGTTTACGTTACACGAAATTTACGAACGAAACAGTGAAATTATCGAACTATTTAGCGCCGGTCGGCTCTAACGATCTAACAATAGATGTACGGTTTTCATACGGCCCCAATATCGTTAACTCTTTCATAATAAAATAGCCCAGGAAGTGAGCAGGGCTACCGCAAAGATTGCGCGAAGCATAAACTTATAATGCATAGACCAACAAAGAGTGCGAGAGAGAAGAAAATCCTTTATGGAATTATAACAAGATGAAAAGAGAGAGGCAGTCTAATGAAAATTGTAACAACTTTTATTTGACAGGTCGTCAAAAGTCGTCAATCGTTTTTATGCCCTTTCGGTATTTGCAATTTATTATTTAAATCGTATGTTATTTTCAACAAATACTATTAAATTTATCAATAATAACTTGTGCTGTGGCCTCTGACTTGTGAGTGATTGCAGTGTAAATCATAGGAATAATCCTGAAAAATATACATTTTGGGAGAGCCATGCTTCGGCACGAATGGGCCGGCTCGACCGGAGAGATACCACGTCCTCACAGAAAACCGGCGTAAAACAGCGCTTCCGCTGTGTTTCACCGAGTAAGTGAGTTTACCGGAGGCCCAATCCCCTACCCTTTTCCTTTCCCTACCCTCCCCTATTTCCTTCCGTACCCTCCCCTATTCCCTTCCGTACCCACCCCTATTCCCTTCAGTACCCTCCCCTATTCCCTTCCCTACCCTCCCCTATTCCCTTCCCTACCCTCCCCTATTACCCCTTAGAAGGCCGGCAACGCACCTGCAGCTCTTCTGATGCTGCGAGTGTCCATGGGCGACGGACGTTGCTTACCATCAGGTGACCCGTTTGCTCGTTTGCCCCCTTATTTCATAAAAAAAAAAAATTCACCCGTAATTAATCTTCATGTCCTAATTGCTACGATGTGTTTATTTTTGCTCTATTCTTTCTTTAGCTCTCTATTTCAAATAAAATATTGTGAATCCTCCCTTTTACTTTCATATTTTGCGTAACTAAAGTTACTATTGTTCTTATATTACACAAATTTTGAAGAAAAATTTTTCATTAAAATTTTTTACATATTATACGCTAGTGCTTGAGTCAAATTTATCGATATGCTTATCGATATTTTACAATAACATAAAACTAAAATGAAAATCATTTACCTTTATATTTATCACCTTAAAAAGGACATATTATCTTATTTTAACGATTATTTTTAAGTAATAATTATCTTTTGACATACCTAGTATAAAATCAAGGTTTCACAGATCAATCACTTGAATCTAATACTCATTGAATGCAGCTTTCAATAATATAATAGACAGTTCTCTGACAGAATAGGTATAAGTGCAACTTATATTATACTTAATAGGACTGGTACCGATTTCAAAATTATGAAGATTGAGAACAGAAATACTGAATACAGAATAAGGATTATTTAATAATTTTTAGTTCATTTAAGTATAATATTACTATTGTCTTTACCTTCAAATCGGTTCACAAACGGCGGAGTAATCGTTGAACATACATAAAAATATTATATCCACAGCCGAACGTCTAACCTCCTCCTTAAAGTCGGTTAAAAATGATTGTAATAAAAAGTATTAGGGAGTGCCTCCGCTGCCGGCGCCGGTTGCCAAAATGGCTGCCGGCGCCGTTTTCCGAACTCCGAAGTTTGCCGAAGTCACGCGATGTTTGCCGAATAGGCTGCCGGCGCCTATTCGGCAAACATCGCTTGTCAAACAGAATAATGATCAAAAACATCAGACTTGAGCTAAATAACTATGAAAAGTACAAATAATAAGGTCATAATAATTGTAAGGATGCATAATTATTTGAATCCTTCGATCGGGGATTCTCGGAAATGCTATTGTATTCTATTGATGTCGCGATCACCGGTGCTCGTATGGGGCTTGAATCTTGGATGGGTTAATGGCGGTGATGATGATAAATGTGATCTGCATAGTAGCATTTAAAGACAATATCTTTGCTTCTTTAAACAACGCTGAAACTCTCTAACATGTTTACGGAATCTGAAGTTCTGTTTAGTACCTTCGGAAGTATACTCGTACCACGGAGTTTATAACTGTAGCTGTGGTGCAAAATCTTACTTTTTGGTAGCTGAAAAAAGATAGCTAAGGTAGAGCTAAGCTAAGAAAATGCATCACAAAAAACTAAAATATCCACAGCCGAACAAATAGGTACCAAACCTTCACCTTTACAAGTCGAATATATAAATTGAGATTATAATTATAATTTCTTTTTCAAATTTGTGTATCGGCACTGGAACCTAGCGCTTTACGCATTATCACCGGCTCCCATTTTGAGTGCCAGCGCCAGCAGTAGTTGTTTTATATCTCGGCTGCTGGCAGTATGCTTACCGTAGTTCCCATTACTAATATTTTTGGGAGCCGGCGCCGGCAGCGGAGGTACTCCTAAAAGTATTATGATATTTAATGATATGTATTTAATTTAAGAATAAAATATAATATACTATGTGTGTTGTTTACTTTCAACGTTTAGTTTCAATGCAGCAATGTAAGGGCTGATTTACCAGATAGATTTTACCTGAGTAGGTAATAAATAAGTAACTTTATGTAATGTTCTATGTGTATATTATTTACCCCTATAAGAACCTCATGTCATAAGTCATAACATGTCCGACGAATGACGATTGAAAAATCATTCCAAGCGAAAATGTGTATCTACTTTTCAATCGTCACCTTTTTTGCCAATTAAAATTTATGATACCTAATTTGAAATACAAAATCTGTCAAAGTTGCATATTATTTATTTCTTATAGAAACTCAGGTAAAATAACTCGAACGGACTAAACTATCGATCGAGCAAAATACTATACTATCGATAGTAAAATATACATCACTAGCACACGCACACATTGACAGATCAAAAATGCTCACGCATTTTCGGGTTGTCAGGTGGTCTATACGACAGTATATTATAAGTTTATGGCGCGAAGTCTACCATTTTCAACACGCTTTTATTAGCTTGGGCTATATGTATCATATTATTATGTATGTAACGGAATCTTTGAGCACGATTTTTACCCATCCCCAGTAGTCTAATTAATTTAAAACTACATCATTTACATCAATCACAATGCAATAAATTTTATTTGTTAAATAAAAAAAAATAGGTCGTGTTTTTTATATATTTTTAATTATTAAGTATATTTATTTTATCTTCTTTTTATTTATGGCTCATTTTTAAATCGCCATTGACAGAGTGCGTTTGGTATGATGATGCAAATGGTATGATTGGTATGTTGAACAAGGGTACCTAGCGAATTCTATTTCTAATATTCTAATAACTACAATTTTTGCACGAATCCTACCAAACTGACGTGGGAGAGCCATGCTTCGGCATGAATGGGCCGGCTCGACAGAGAAATACCACGTCCTCACAGAAAACCTTCGTGAAACAGCGCTTCCGCTGTGTTTCGCGAGTAAGTGAGTTTACCGGAGGCCCAATCCCCTACCCTTTTCCTTTCCCTACCCTCCCCTATTCCCTTCCGTACCCTCCCCTATTACCCCTTAGAAGGCCGGCAACGCACCTGCAGCTCTTCTGATGCTGCGAGTGTCCATGGGCGACGGAAGTTGCTTTCCATCAGGTGACCCGTTTGCTGGCTTGCCCCTTTATTTCATAAAAAAAAAAAAAACTATCTACAAAATTTTGTGCAAATTCTACCAAAATATCAACAAATATAAGCCCTAATTTCTTATGAAAATATAACACAATGGACCCGCTATTATACTATGTTTTATCTTCTAATACTTTTATGGTTCGTCTTCTTAGAAAATCTTCACTTTTATGTCCAGTTTGTAAAGTTTTATGACAAAAGATAATCTATTTAATATAGCGTGGTTCATGGTAAATGGTGAATGTTTTGGTTAGCCAATGAAAAGTGCTAAAAAACCTGGTCAATTTTTCCTTGAATTATCATTTATCTTCAAAACTAGCTCGACATTCATAAAAAGGGCAGATTAATTACGAGGTTTTCTAGGTACTTATTGATTTATTCTCTGACTTTTCAAAACCTCGATTCTTCAAAAAAAATCTGCATTTAAGACTATGAATATGTACCTGTATTTTTGTACCCAATATTTATAACTGGTCTAATTACACTTTTAAGCAAAAGTTTGTAAAGTGTCTAAAAAGCCTTACAAAGTCGTGAAAAGACATTTCACAAAGCCATTGTGTTATTAAGTAAAACGGTAAGAATGCCAAAACAATAGAACTTTTGGATAGTACGATTAGGAGTACCTATTAGTCTATATTTAAATTATCTATACTTATATAAGTATAGATAATTTAGCTCAGCTTTTAGCTAGTAATATTACTAGCTAAAAGCTGAGCTTTGAGAGGTGATGACTGATGATAACACATCTATATATATAAAACTCAAAGGTGACTGACTGATTGACATAGTGATCTATCAACGCACAGCCCAAACCACTGAACGGATCGGGCTGAAATTTGGCATGCAGGTAGATGTTATAACGTAGGCATCCGCTAAGAAAGGATTTTGATAAATTCCAACCCCAAGGGGTTCAAATAGGGGATGAAAGTTTGTATATAATAATACTTAACGCGAGCGAAGCCGCGGGCAAAAGCTCGTCTACATATAAATAAATAAAAATGACTATGTTAAAGCACAAAGCAAGAGGCGTGATAATTTTTTCCGTAAAGTGTACCACAAAATGTACAGGTTGTGGGATATACTAGGGCATGCTTCGCTCGCCCTGATGTGCGAAAGTGCGTCTATTTGCTGAAAATTGGTATGACGATACTTCGAGTCCTGGAAAAGGACATATTACGATACTTTTTATCCCAAAAATCTGTACGGTTGTCACGCGATAAACGAATCTTGGCGATCAATGAAGTTGCGGGCGTTTTTTTTCTTTTTAAATGAAATAAGGGGGCAAACGAGCAAACGGGTCACCTGATGGAAAGCAACTTCCGTCGCCCATGGACACTCGCAGCATCAGAAGAGCTGCAGGTGCGTTGCCGGCCTTTTAAGAGGGAATAGGGTAATAGGGGAGGGTAGAGATGGGAAGGGAATAGGGAAGGGTAGGGAAAGGAATAGGGTAAGGGATTGGGCCTCCGGTAAACTCACTCACTCGGCGAAACACAGCGCAAGCGCTGTTTCACGCCGGTTTTCTGTGAGAACGTGGTATTTCTCCGACCGAGCCGGCCCATTCGTGCTGAAGCATGGCTCTCCCACGTATGAAAATCGTCACCTAATACTGGATATTTTTATCAAAAGCATAGTATCCTTCACCCATACTTATACTGCGAATGTATGTCCGTATGTAACCTCTTCGTGCCTAAAAAGCTTCTTTTACTCATCTACCAACTTCAAAATAACCAAAAAAGTTATCCAATGAACAACACAATTTAAACAGTTGTCAAAAACCTAAGAAAAGGGTAATTTGAGTGATAAGAATAATATTAAAAGATTCACATAGTTTTTTTTAATATAGTTTTTACGGCAACATTTGCAACAAACTGTATATATGTATATTTTGTGATTTCCGCCCAAAGTAGCGCAACATCTAGTGTGCAATATTTTTCGAGTGTTACCAGAAACAAATAACTTTGCCATAATGATTAAACTTTTTGGTTCTCCATGAACATGCGACTTCTTATTGTAAAACTTTACCGAGTCGAACTTAAACGTTACGAATTTATTCATGGATATGAATGAAATAATATTTTGCTCGAATACATTCAGCAAAGAGTTTTATTGTAGAGTACGATGCAGAAAAGTTGCTTCTCTCATTTACGCGAGTTTTGTACGTTTCATATTTTATTCAAATGCCGTTATAACTTATATTATTATTAAACTAGAAATTGGTCATCGTGGTGAAAACCATACATTTCTCCTTGATAAAAGTCCACTTCCAAAAGGTAACAGAGAGACAGAGAGAAGACAAACAGACGATTCGCGTATACAGAATGTAACAAAAATAAGTGATAATAATTTAGGGTGTGTACGTGGTCCTTGTAGAGTTTACTGGGAAAGTAACAGCGCTGAAAGATAACATTTTTTTTTTTTTCACTTTTATATGGGCAAGCGCCCAGCGTCACGAGTTTCTCCATACAAAAGTGAAAAAAAAGTTGGTCTTTCAGCGCTGCTACTTTCACAGTGAACTCTCCACAAGGAACACGTACACACCCTAAATTATTATCACTTGTTTTTGTTACACCTTGTATAATAGCAATAGCTGTTATTTTACATGGTGATCTCAATTTAAACTCGTAAGTCGTAATAATAATGTCAAACCTTTTCCGAAGTATAAGTTAAACACCCTTTTGTTTTAAAACCTGATACAAAATTCATTGCGATACGTTAAAATAAATATTTAAACTCGTTATTATCGGCTTTCGTTGTGGGCTTACGAATTTTTAATACGAGGAATTGTTTGAATTTAAGAGAAGAATTAAATTGGAATTAACGGTGAAATTGTATTTCAATTGTTCGTATTAAATGTTCCCATGCCCATTATTCTACTTTAGAAAGGTTAGAATTAACTGTCTTAAGTATAGGCTTTACGTTTTAACGTTTTAATAAAATCATATTATCTATGGATGCCTCACACTACGTAATAAAGTACAGTTTTTGGAACATCCTATATATTTGTTATATTCGTATAGTATTTATAGTATCGAAAATCAGTTTCGTACGCTATTTTTATGATCGTAGTTTTTAAAGCTGCATAAAATTCGGTAGACAAAAGTAGTTGTTTACCGAATTTTGACGTGTGTTGTGCTAGAATCTAGACTCAGATATAGAGCAACTGCATAATTCATTCTTAACACAGCTCAAAGGTCGTTTGGATCGCAAATCTAGGTTCTTAGTCAAATTGTTTTCGATCGTTTCGGAAATACTTATGGGTTGCTTCAAATACATTTTTAAGAGGGCGACTAAAGCAAAATAGATGATCATCAAATTCATTTTTGTACTTGATAATAAGCTATGAATTGTTTCATTTTTAAACATAGATACTACATTATGTTTGAGAGGATCCGTGCTACCGAAGACATAATATCTTAAAAATCAAATCCCATAATAATATTATTTCTTCACTGTCAAAACTATAGATTCTCTCATGTTATTCAAAGTCCATATATATTTCTGATTCTGTTAAATATAATAATTATGATAATAAAAACAGAATATTATATATTTAATAATATCAAAGAATATTATATTATTTGACTAGATGACGCCCACAACTCAGTTGCGTCAAAGATCGTTTATCGCGCGGAACCGTGCCTTTTTCCGGAATTAAAAGTATCCTATGTCCTTTTCCGGGATGCAAAGCATCTCCATACAAAATTTCAACAAAATCGGTTCAGCGGTTTGGGCGTGAGGATGTATAACAGACGAGACAGACTGACAGACGGACAGACAAACAAATTTTCGCATTTATAATAATAGTATGGATGCTCAAAGCTGTAACTATCAATTCTCTTCTGCAATTGCATTTGCATTGGACTCCGCCGTACTCAGAGATGTTTAATTATACCTTATATCTTTAAACGAGCAATTCTTGTGATTTCTTCTGATTAATTTCGTTGCGGGTCCCAAGACAGCTTTAGCATGTCCCTCGGGCTCCCTGAGATCATATCAAAGGGTTTTCGTGGTTGGATACCGCTGTCAATCCTGGCGACACAGGAGATACAGTGGTGGGAATGTGTGGTGGGCCAAAGCCCGTTTTAAGAGCAATTCTTGTATATAAATATATATATAATTGGAATCTCGGAATCGGCTCCAACGATTTTCATGAAATTTAGTATATAGGGTCCGGGGGCGATAAATCGATCGAGCTAGGAATCATTTTTAGAAAATGTCATTTTATTCGTGTTTTATCGTATACTGAGCAAAAATGCTCGGTCAAATAGCTTTTTAAACTTCAATTTCATAGAGAATTTGACAGATAATGTATGGGACATAATAAGTCAAAATCTTCATAAATTAATTACAATCTGAGTAGTTAATAGAATCAGGCGTTACTTTGCGGAAATCCATAGCTTAAAATCTTAATATCAAACTAAATTACAATCTGAATAATAGAATGGGTACGGCAGTTAGACTGTACCTGTATTGTATTGTAAGGCGGCGCGGCTTAATAATGGATTTTTCTCGTGGAAACGCGCTAGAAACTTGGAAAGCCTCGTGAAAGTCAGTCGCGCGCAACGGGAAACGCCGTATGTAGGGTGACCATGTGTGACCCGCACTGGGAATTGCGGTCGGACTCGATAACTCGAACTCATGGGAATAATACTTCCCGATTACGCGACCGCGACGCGTTTGTGAATATATTATTGTAGATCGATTGTTAGAGATTACAATGTAGCTTGGATGCAGCTCTCAAAATGCCATACAATATAGAACACTTTTTTAATGTTTTTCAAAAATCTATTGATGCCAAATAATCTAAGGTGTGTCTGTCTGTCTGTTAACTCTTTACGTCCAAACCGCTAAACCGATATTGCTGAAATTTTCTTATGTAAATACTTTGAGTCCCGTGAAAGGACATAGATTAAAGGATACTTTTTATCCTCGAAAAATGTACGGTTGAAAGGACGTAGGATATTTTTTGCAGTTCCAGCGCTATAAACGAACTTTAGCGCGACGCACAATTTTGTACAAAATAAAACAATTTAATTTCACAATAGAAAATGTAGGTACCTATTTTTGTCTTCAATAAAGTTGTTATTAAATGCGTCTGGGTGCGGGCCTGTTTTACCACTGCCTGATAAGTGTCGGATAGGCTATCCACAACTTATCTAACAGATACTCCATGATCGATCTGTCAGATAAGTTGTGGATAGCCTATCCAGCATATAATCAGGAAGTGGTGAAACAGTTAATCTTCTAAGAGCATACGGCTAAAGACGTAATATAATTAAATAAACCATTAACTTCGCATTGGTTAATTAGCGAAGTTCGATAGAATCAGGATATGAGTGTGCGTTGCCCTTATATCCTCAACAGGCCCCCGCGAAATGGGGGGCCCATTCAGACCAATAAAACAAATTATTTCGCACGAGCACTCAGACGATAGTAGCGACAAACGAGCAGGGCAGCACCTGATGGATGTTGCCAGTATAGTCATCATCAGTATAGTCTTCATCAATACTAATATTAAAAATGCGGAAGTGTGTCTATCTGAACCACCTCTTCATGCCAAAACCCCTGAACTGATTTTGCTGAAAGGTATGGAGATACCTTGAGTCCCGGGAATGGATGTAAGTATAGGAAACTTTTTATCCCGGAAAAATGCACGGTTCCCGCGCGGCAACTGAATTTTGACGCAAAAGAATTGCGGGCGTCTCCTACTATATGTATAAAAATCGGCCAAGTGCGAATCGGACTCGCGCACGAACGATTCCGTACCGTTATAGAGCAAAAATAAACCAGCGCTTTTTGTATGGGAGCCCCCCTTAAATTTCAATTTTATTTAAATTTTATTACTATTGAAGTAGATATATTAATTGAATTTGTGAAAATTTTAAGTTGTTGTAATGGTTGTAATGGTTTTGTGAAAATTTTAAGTGCCTAACTGATGCTATACTATTATCAATCGAGAAAAAAAAGCCAAAAAAATCGCGTTTGTTGTCTGGGAATATTAATTTTATTTTGTTTTTAGTATTTTTTGTTACAATGGTAACAGAAATACACAATCTGTGGAAATTCTAGAAGTCTAGTTCTAGACATAAAGTTAATGTACCTAGAGGTATAAAAAAGGAGAGGTAGAGGTAACTTTATGGTTCTAGAAGAAGCTATAGCGGTTCGCCTGGAGACAGACAGACATCGAAGTCTTAGTAATATAGTCCCGTTTTTACCCTTTGGGTACGGAACCCTAAAAACTACACCATAGATAATATAGCAGAGTAACTTAACCGGGTCCTTGAAACTGCCTAACACAAACTGCGGCCCGCGTGAAGTCAATAACCATTTGGAAATTCACGCCCATCGGCAAAATAGTGCACTCTTCGACTTCGCGAAAGTGTAAAAAAAAGTCCACCTTTAAATCGCTTATTTTGAAGAATGATATTTTTTAACCCTAAAAAACTTTGGTTGCGAACCGCGACATCACGTCCAAAGCGTGCCCGTATAAAAGAAGGTTGAGTGCCAATTAACCTAACACATCGATAAGTTCTCTAATAGCAGATGGGTGTTGCCGGTTGCGACAGAGATCAGATGTTGGTACATCCTATATCGAACGGATGAACTGATTTTGATCTTCTTTGAAGCCACGAGTAAGAAGGCACTCCCGGAGGGCACCCCGTTTAAAAGCTGACATGATCTATAGTATTCGAGAGTCGAGAGTGTTCTCAATTCTTAGTCATGTCATCTTCATTCTTTCGAGTTTTATTACAATACTAACTGACCCGGCAAACGTTGTTATGCCATATAAATTATTTTTAGTATCAATAAAAAATGTAGATAAAACTTATTCTCATGCCTAACTAATGTACATACAAAATTTCATTCAAATCGGTTGAGCCGTTTGCGCGCAAACACTGTGGCAC
The DNA here is from genome assembly GCF_905147365.1 of Aricia agestis. NCBI lineage: Eukaryota > Metazoa > Arthropoda > Insecta > Lepidoptera > Lycaenidae > Aricia > Aricia agestis. The sequence continues at coordinate 30,286,947 of NC_056428.1, read as the reverse complement.
GAGAATTGCATATGTTAGAGATTAAATGTAGCTTATGAGGATAAAACAAAATCTTTTACAACGAAAACATCTCCCGTACGTACGATGAATGATGATAGTAAAAGGAAATGGAGTGGTGCAGATGATTTTAAATCTTACCGACCTTTAACAAGGCCTATTATACCTTGCATTGCGTGGCAGTTACCGTTAACTGGACGCTATGCCCTATACTTTTGTAAACCTTGGTTAAGAGCATTGACCTTCATGGGGAAGTAAAGTCAGTGGGTGCTAAACACGGTTAACCCAAACTAGAGTTAAAACAGAACGCTTATGACGTTTATCTGGTTATCTTTAAAGGCGCCTGTTTTTTCTGTGTTTATAGGAAAACAAGAATCGGTACTTTTTAAAACCAGACTGATTCATGCATACGCCTTGAAAAAGTGAAAGATAGAATGAAGTTAGCATACATTAATCTTTCTCTAGAGGATAAGAGTGTCGGAAAAAAATAACATCCGAAAAGCAATCAGGCACCAAAAGAAAACTAACAGACAGCAGTCTACACTTTATGAGACATAATTATCAAAAACGGCGTTATTTGGCAAGGTAATATAGTCGTGATTCTGCTGAGCTTGATTACGTAGGTTCCTATTTTATTTTTTTTATTTTTTTATGAAAAAAGGGGGCAAACGAGCAAACGGGTCACCTGATGGAAAGCAACTTCCGTCGCCCATGGACACTCGCAGCATCAGAAGAGCTGCAGGTGCGTTGCCGGCCTTTTAAGGGGTAAAAGGGGAGGGTAGGGAAGGGAATAGGGGAGGGTACGGAAGGGAATAGGGGAGGGTACGGAAGGAAATAGGAGAGGGTAGGGGATTGGGCCTCCGGTAAACTCACTCACTAGGCGAAACACAGCGGAAGCGCTGTTTCACGCCGGTTTTCTGTGAGGACGTGGTATTTCTCCGGTCGAGCCGGCCCATTCGTGCCGAAGCATGGCTCTCCCACGTCTAATCCTATGAATCGATTTCTCGGATACTCGTAATTCATAATAATATTATTGTTGGGTGTGGGTCTGGCTCGTATGCATTGTTCGTCGCAATTTCTAGAACGAATGTTCAAAGAGAAATGCATTTTTTAACAGGCAAATATTTTAATACCAACTAATTAGAATCTTATTATATTTTATGTAAAAACTGATTCTAATTCATAATAAGTGTATATTTTTGTTTTGTAAAGTGCTGAGTTTTCGGAAAATAATGTACTAATAAAATGTCTAATAGAATTTAATATGTAGATATAAATGTTACAATTACAAATTAACTCGTTACATAAGTAACAATTTGAAATTTGGCTGGTGATAAAGATAATGTGCTGTGCTCGAAAATTTGTAATTGAAGAAGTTAAATGCTGCAGCGACAATAAGCTTTGCGTTTGTGATAGAAGTTTGAACGTGACAGGTGATTAAAATACTTCTTTAAAAAAATAGAGTTCTTATAAGTTTACGTGTCTGTTTGTGTGTATGTCCGTAGCATGGCAACATCCAAACGGTTAGACCGATTTTGATGTACTTACTTTTTTATGTTTGAAAGCTGACATGAATTAGAGTGTTCTTAGAAATAGTTTACCATCATCAGCCCGCTTGGTTCTCTATTTTTGGGTTTATCTATTTCATGAAAGGTTGTAAGCAAGTTCCAACGATTTGATATCTTATTAGAGTTTGTTTTTAAATTTCTTAATTTAACATTTTTCTCCAACCATTCATTTTTCTTTGAAAGCCGGCAGTGCAGCTGACCTATATTGATGAAGGCGAATTATTATGCATGACGACTTAATTTGAATATAAAAGTGCATTCAAGGGCCGTCTAATGATATGCTTGCGAATGAAACCGTTATGTAAGGATATTGCTTTCGATTTTATTTCTGTTGTATTTAATTACGTATTATATTTGCGAAGTAAATTATTACAATTACACTCAGCCTATGCGATGTTTTGTTACATTTCATGCTAATTTCTGATTGCTGCTGTGCGAAATTGTTATAATTTTGAGTCTCATCTGTGTCTGGTTTTTCTAACCATTTTAATACAGTATGTTAGTGTAAACACAAACAAATCCTAGAAACCATCAAATGTGCTCGTCAAATTGAACAACTTTTCCTATGAGAACAATCCCTCATGTCCCTTTGTTCCTTTTAATCTTTAAAACTACGCAACGGATTTTAATGATTCTTTCAGTGTTAGAGAGCCCATTTATCGAGGAAGGTTATAGGCTATATTTCATCACGCTAAGACTATAATAGAAGAATGTGAAAAAAACGGGGTAAATTATTTATCTCGCGAACTACTGGAGCAATTTTTATGTTATTTGGCACAGATAAGTAGTAGACCACGTGAAGGATTTATAGGCTATCGATTTTAATCATTTTTTCAGTGGCTATATATTTTATACCCGTGCGACGCCGGGGCGGGTCGCTAGTAATTAATAAGTGAAACCCCAGTTTGGTATTGATACTTAATTTAATTAACGTGTAGAGTCATTTCAGTGACTCTCTCAATTTCACGCAAAATTATAAGACCCAATAGTTCAATTATGCAAATTACTTGGTCTGATCAATAGTGATTTTGTCTATGCGACACTACCCAGAGACGTTGACTCATAGTCAGATGACCTACGTCATTTATTTGTGTTATGTCAAGCCCATTGATGATTTGATACAACCTGACCAAATTACGTAGGTCCTCCTTCTGCGTATGAAACAATTTCTCTGACAGTTCAAGGATATAACTTGCGTATTTAATGACTTCATAAAACTAGACTACTAGTTAGGTACTTGTTGTGACCTTATTTGACCTAAATCCTTAATATAAAACCTAACTGTTATGAGTCATGACTTATGTGTGTCACAAGGCTGAAATCGGTCAAATTTTCGCTCACTACCATAAAGCTGATATTTAAGACTAATGCCAGTTTCTGTGTTTTTTGACTATGGTTTTCTGAAACTTTGTTTATTGGTTAATGTTTCAGACAATCAAAAGCGCTAGTAAATAGATAAACTACTCTCATCTACTGTCTAAAGGTGCCCATACACGGGACAATTTGTCGTTTCGATCGATCGTCAAGAAAATCGTCCAATCGATCTTTTGAACGTAAAATCGTTTGCGATATTGCTACACACGTACATTTTGTCGTTCGATTTTAACATCGAGGAGATAAATCGTTACGATAATTGTCCCGTGTATGGCCACCTTAAGAGAGAAAGTTTTGTATGAGAATGATAGAGCTTAAGTGCCTTATGACACTGGCGATTAGCGAGCGATTTGAAATCGACGCAACTGCGCAGCGCACACGCCGCGATTGCACGGCGTGCACGTCGCGACAGCGCCGCGTCGTCGCGGCGTGGCGTGGACGCCATTTTATACACTCGTCCACAGAGATTATTATTATATATAGTAGACTCGTCTAGGGAGTGACGTCAGAACTCAGAATCCATTTTGCTGCTGGGTGTCCAAACGCCGAAGGCAAGCTGCGTGCACGCCGCGCGATCGCGGCGTAATCGCGGCGTGTGCGCTGCGCAGTCGCGTCGCTTTCAAATCGTTCGCTAATCGCCAGTGTGATAAGGCGCTTAAAATGCAGATTGCATCGTACCAACGACGTTATGTTTTCCAGCATAAGCTTAGAAAACCGCTCGGTAAAAGCTCAAACAAGCTTCCTCTAGGGACTGCAAGCTTCTTTTCATAAATTCGTTAGACAAGTAGCATTTACTGGCTGATTCATAACCCCTATGGGCAAGTTCTTTATTTAATAAACGAGCGGAAACATCGGCTAATGAAAGCGAATACCGTCGCCCACAAAAACGAATTTATCAGAAGATTGAAAAATCAGCCCTTAGTTAACGTGTAGGTATCGTTGGTCCTGTGTGTTAATTAAAACTTTATTAAATCTTTGTCTTAAGCAATTCATATTACACAGGATTTAGAGAACAAGCGTTATCGCTAAAAACCGGAAAAATACAACAAGTAATAGTTCGGTATCCGGTAGCTTTGCCCAAACTTATTTCGGATCTAATTTGTAAATTTAAACACATAATTCGTAATACTAATCCTTTCAACTTCCTATTCGCAGACATGTTACGAAATGGAAAGATACCTGCGGGAGGAGCCAAGGGGGAAACGCAAGGAGGAGGACTGGGCGCGGTCCATGACTCCCCCCATCACCTCACCACCATCACCGAGACTGTTCACAATCACCACCGTCAAAAGCGAAGTCCTCAGCGATTGTGATGAACCAAAAGGTACGTTGATAGAAGCTTATGCTCCGGTTCTTTCTCTCTCAATTTCCATAATTATTGTTAAGTACCTAGTCAACATTTTTCTAAAATCCAAAAATGAAATCTAAATTTCACTAAAATCAATAGTTGGCCTGTTTCACCACTGATAATTGCCGGATAGGCTAACCACTACTTAACTTGACAGATAGAGTATGGAGAATCTGTCAAAAAAGTTGTGGATAGCCTAACCAGCACTTTATCAGGAAGTGGTGAAACAGGTGTCTTTTAACTCGTTGCGGTAGAATCTACCATCACCTTGAGGATGCTTTAGCTTATTCGTAGAGATTTTTAAAATATTAAAATTCCTAGAATAGTGTAGATAAAAGGTTTCAATTTTAACTCGTATTTCTAGTTTTTATCAGCTAAATTTAGACCGTAGATGCTTTTAGATTTCAAACTTTTCTCCATAAAATCATAGTCATCAAACGAATTTTAATTTATTGTTAGCCATAAAAATATATTGATGTTATATTAAATTTTGATTTTGATGCTTTCAATTTTGAATCAGGATCTAATGTTTAGGCGTATTTTAAAATATAAAGAGGCTCTTATATATCAAGATTATATTATTTTCAATTTCGTTTTACAGCCAGCCAGTTGTAGTGTCCTTGTCATTCTTGTCAAAAAAAGTCAAAACCGATGGAAAAAGAGATTAGAATACTCCTAGTAAAATAGTGTTAGATGGATCGTTGAAATATTTTTGCCCATAGGATTCGGTTGTCAATTCAAAGTGTTTATTAATTCATACAATAGTATAAAAGCAAGGTATCGTACATCACGTCGAATAATCCCATGCTAAGTAAAAACTTGTGTTATGGCCAGTATATAATACCAAAGAATTCTTTGTTCAGCCCTGGACTGGTATCCACACCCAAAAAGCGGGTTAGTCCCTGCTTTTTTCGGGTGTTACATGAAACGTGAAATTCTTGTTATTATACCAAATATAACATCTAAGGCACCGACATACGCTGGTATCTTATCTTATATCTTTAAACGAGCAATTCTTGTATATAATAATTAGTATCTTTGAATCGGCTCCAACGATTTTCATGAAATTTAGTATATTTAGTAGGTTTCGGGGGCGATAAATCGATCTAGCTAAGAATCTCTTTTAGAAAATGTCATCTTAGTCGTGTTTTATCGAATACCGAGCAAAGCTCGGTCAAATAGCTAGTATATAATTATAAGAAAACAAATGGCTCATATGTAAAAAAAATATAGAACAGAAATGTGACGAAGCATTTGAAATACCAAAGTGTTTCTACTAATAAGTAAATAATTTATCTACAGTTTGAATAGAATATGAATATTATTTATATAGTTTACACCTATTAAGCTATCGACTGAAAAGACTCATAATTAACAATAATTAGCGATTCCTGATGTGTGTAAATTTATTCACATCAAATATTCATGATCAATGAAGATATTTTGTGGACTTAACATATTCATTTACGATATTCCTTATAAAGGTGCAGAACATCTTTGCTAATTATTAAATGTGCAAATTTTGAATGTTCGTGTTCATGTTATGAAATTGTTTAATGAAAATTTCTTAATGCAGGCTACACAAGGAAGCCAGTTCGAATTCGTGATCCTTTAATTGGGTTTGGTGTAGCTCCTGAAAAACCATGTCAGTTAAACATTAAATTTTTAACAATGTTAAATTCTTGTTTAAAGTTACCTGACCACAAAATGACGTACCAAATTCAAAATTTTATGAAAACAAAAACGATCACTATGATCAGACAATTCGGCTTCAATTCGGCTCGCGAAAATAAAACAAAAATTTAACAATAAATGGATGTAAAAGGATTATTTTCGCTGTTCTACTGTTGATCTACTAATCCCGCGTTAGCCTAAACTAGAACTCTTAATATATCTTTGTGCAAAGAAATATACTTTTAGTACCTACTCGCATTTATTTTTCTCTTATTTGGTCTAAATCAAATCAAATTGATCGATCGATTCCTTCACTAGAGTACGTTATTTAAATATCAAAAATTAGATTAGTAGATCCATCAGGCGGCGGCGCTTCTTATATTCTTTGCTAAATTATAAATTTAATATTTTTTTGTTTTGCAAATTTTTAAAAGCTTTCTGATTAATTTTAATTTCAAAATTCGGTGTGAGCATAGAGCATTAGGGGAAGGTGAGGTAAAATGATCCCCTTAAGGGAAAAATCTTAAGTATGTCTATAGTTGAAGGAAAAATCGCAATATTTATATGGCTGGATGTAGTGAATTTACCAAACTTCGTGATAGCATACTTATTTTTTTACTCATGTACGTACTTTTTTTGTACTAGAGGTTTTTGTAAAAGTTTAACTAAAGGATCATTTTATACACCCCTATGTATAAAATGATTCCTTGAGTTGGGGTAAAATAATCCCAGAGATAATATTTATTATTGATAACCAATATAAGCATATAATTAAGAAACACGCATCTTTAGTTTATTACCAAGTTTTTTAGGCTTCGGTAGCCAAAGGATAAAAAGAGGAGCAAATTTATTAAGATCTTGCTGTCTGTCAGTTTATTGGTCCGTCTCAAGGCAAAACACGATAGTTGTGACTTCTGAAAAATCTTTGATAATATATTTGTTCTTTAATAATAAAAATAAAATAACAATTCCATCAAAAGATAAAAATTCGCCAATTTCTACGTTATATCCAGGGATCATTTACACATTTACACACACAAATAGGGATAATTTCACCCCATATACCAAATTCCAAGAAATCTATCAAAACACAACCATCAAATACCACGTGGGGTGATCTAAAACTGTTTAAATATTAGGTAACTGCTATTAATACCCTATAACAAAATAACATTTAAATAAACACGAATTCGTAAAAAGTTATGAAAGTCCAAAAACAGGCTTAATTTAGATCAGAGCGACACTTTAAAAAAATTAAATGAAATTTTGCCAAGCGCTCTGATCGCCATGATACTATAAGTGGCAACTGGCAGGGTTATGGGCAACCCGTTTCACGTGCATTTGGAAAGATGCCTCTGTTTTAATCTGATTTAAGGGGAGGGGTCATTTGACCCGTAGGGATCGTTTTACCTCACATTCCCATTTTCACATAGATTTTTTGTTTCGAAAATTCTGAGTATGTTTTTGTCACGCAACACAATCCAACATCTAATGCCGCGGCCGCACAAGCGTCTATCGTCACGAAGCTTCGTGCTATGAGACGATACCATTGGACAATACACGCAGATCGTCCAATGGTATCGTTTTTAGCACGAAGCACTACGCAGGTGCAGCCCGGTCATTACAATAATACAAAGTTTTAAAGTTTGGTGGATGCAGCAATACTAAGTATTTATTATTACAAGCAGCAAGCAATACTAAGTATTTATCATTACAAGCAGCAAGCAATACTAAGTATTTATTATTACAAGCAGCAAGCAATACTAAGTATTTATTATTACAAGCAGCAAGCAATACTAAGTATTTATTATTACAAGCAGCAAGCAATACTAAGTATTTATCATTACAAGCAGCAAGCAATACTAAGTATTTATTATTACAAGCAGCAAGCAATACTAAGTATTTATTATTACAAGCAGCAAGCAACACTAAGTATTTATTATTACAAGAAGCAAGCAATACTAAGTATTTATTATTACAAGCAGCAAGCAATACTAAGTATTTATCATTACAAGCAGCAAGCAATACTAAGTATTTATTATTACAAGCAGCAAGCAATACTAAGTATTTATGTTTTCAAAATTACAAAACAAATTAAATTTTTTATGTTCGTGAAGTTTTATCCGAAAAAAAGTTCTTTAGCTTTCCCAAGTTGTACCATCAGAGAAATCGATTTACACGCAGATGGTAAACCAATTATTTGGTCAGATTATTTTAGTCGTGAAGTTATCTGGTTTTCAATACACAACCAGAGCCTGTAGCCAAGACATTTTCTTAATCGCTTCTTTATAGAATCGCCGGGGTTTCGCGGCCTGATCGCCGTTTAGGAGTTGAAGCGTTAAACAAAGATAACGAGAACTTCGTAGTAACCACGCTTTTATTTTAATCGGCGATTTTATAAAAAAACGATAAAGAAAATCTATGCTAAAGAGATAACGTAGGTCCGCTAACTGCCAGACAATTACTGATTTCTCTGGTAGTTAATACCGTTTCACAAAATACTACTCGGCCTAAACACAGTCAGGCTCTTCGATTTATGCTTCAACATTTATTTTGTGCCATACTTTGCACACGGTCAATTCACCTCGATCTTTCACCCTTTTCAAAAACAATGAAAGGTGCCTGTCATGACCATCCGCTAAGATTTCAATGCCCGCGTGAAAAAAAATAATTTCATATTTCTGCTTTCATTATTTCATTAAAAAATTGTATTTAGGGTAAAAAGTAGTAAATTCAGGCAGATGGAGTACCTACGTTATGTAGCTATCTCTAAATCCTTTTCTCTGACAGTACAAATACAGCAGTTCCGTTTTATTTTCGTTGCTATTCTTGCGTTTTACTGATTAGTCGGTGTTGTTCCCTCAATTGGTGTCAATTACAATTTATTTTGTGAATGTTGTGGCTAGTTTACACGCATTTAGCTAACGATTTAATACGTGTGGACGGGCTGAATGGTGTTGCGTAATTTGTTCACGACTATTGGTATCGATTCAATCTGTGCAACTTTGAGCACATCATCAGATTTCTAAATAGCAAGCACTTAAACGAGAAGTAAATACGTTTCGTTTGGATTCTTTGCTAACAGACCAACCTTGCTATTTTGAAAATTACTCATTTTAAAAAAACTGATGAGTGTACCTGTATAGAATAAAACTGAAAGCAGGAAAATATTTAGTACTTATGTTAAAGAACTAATTTTAGGGTAATTTGAAAATACACACTGGAATTATCAAAATGCTAAGGCTAGGTAACGGTTTGTAGGCACCCTAAGTTTCTTTATTTATAGGTATTTCAATGTAATTCTGTTTTAGGCTACGAGGACCGGCCAGACTCACCGGAACCCATGGTTGACATCGCTCTCTTATCTTCCAGTAAACGATCGGGTCAGTTACTTTCTTTTATTTGCACACTAAGGGCTTTCACACCCAACTGCGAATTCGCATCGCAATGTCATTTGTATGAATCATAAAACTATTAGGTACGTACTTGTAATATAATCAGAGCCAGCTGCTAGAGCACTAATAATTGTGGTCCCCGAACCAGTGGCAGCCACCCGTTTCGGGAACTAAACCGGCAAGAAGAACTGGCATAAAAAAAACTTGCGCAGGGCATAATTACCGTATAGGAGAAAACTAGAAATAACTTTTTTTTTTTAATGAAATAAGGGGGCAAACGAGCAAACGGGTCACCTGATGGAAAGCAACTTCCGTCGCCCATGGACACTCGCAGCATCAGAAGAGCTGCATGTCGTTGCCGGCCTTTTAAGAGGGAATAGGGGAGGGTAGGGAAGGGAAGGGAATAGGGGAGGGTAGGAAAGGGAATAGGGTAGGGGATTGGGCCTCCGGTAAACTCACTCACTCGGCGAAACACAGCGCAAGCGCTGTTTCACGCCGGTTTTCTGTGAGAACGTGGTATTTATCCGGTCGAGCCGGCCCATTCGTGCCTAAGCATGGCTCTCCCACGTATAAACTACAACTAGTGCTAAGAAATAATAACTTAATTTAGAAAACTAGGTTATACCATTCAATCATGGTTTGTTTGTACAGGATTCGCAGAGTTGTCTCGACTTGAGGTCATACCTGGGCTTGTCTCAACATCCAGAATTAAAAAGGAGGATGGTCAGTTACAGCTTATTTTGTGTTAAAAAATAATTCACTAGTGATAGAAGTACTAAATGTAATGAACACTACTAAAGCTCTTACTAATAAAAATATTTACAAAGCTAATAACTTTACAAGGTCTTGAACTCTTGACATAGTCAGACCAATATCTGTCGTCTTCATCCGAAAAATCTTTGTCTGGATCATTGAAAAAGGCACATGACAGATAACAGCATTAGGCAGACCTTGTTTATTAAGTAGATCTGCTTTTAAAATATTTTTACTAGTAAGGTTTTTGAGCTTTCTTAACTTAGGTACAATTAAAACTAACATCAACTAATTGTTTCTGCAATTGTATTTTGCATGTAAAATACTTGCTTAATACAGTAACATTTAATTATTTAATCTAGGTTTTAAAGAAAAAGTTTCGTCGAGACCACCCGCCCCCTTGCTTAGCCTAGGTTTGACTCCAATCAAGCCAACCAAAACCTCGAAACCGGTGAAACCTGTCAAAAAACCCACTGGTTAGTTCCATGTTTAGTACTCGATGTTATATACATTATACACATTATAAACGGAATGTTAAATTCTTGTTTCTGAATTCAAAATCTTTTTTTTTTTTCAATTTGAATGTTAAACAAAATATATTTTATATCCGGGTTCGTTATCGGTTAACTAACCCGGATATAAAATACATAACGTGAGTATTTTAGAGCTGGAAATAATTTGTATACCTACATTAAAATTTTAATTCTATAGTATTCTTTTTTTGTTATAAAATTACATTACCTACATAGCCTACAGTACCATGATTGTTATAGCTACACAAATTCGCAGGTATTCTAAGTACACAAGGCACTACTAATAACCTATGGTTTCATCCATCAGAGAGTAAGATATTATGTCTTATCCTTCTGGGATCCAGGTCTAGTGGGTTTGCCATCTGCCTATTATAAAGCAATTTCTCTGATAGTACATATTTTAAATACTTTGTAAAGACAAACTTTTAACCGACTTACATAAACTAGGGGTGTTATGTGAATTTATTTTTATTTTTTTAATCATGATTCATGAAACCATAATTATTTGGCATTAATCCGACAAGCCCGTAGTATGTTCAGTGTGGATTTTTTTTTATTAATAAGAGTTACCTGTTTTGTAAAGTTCAATGTTAGATTATACCTGGTGCCTTACTCCCGAAACTGATATCGATTTCGATTTGCGATTTCAACGGTTTTTTGACACTTTAGCCATCTAAAATAATATGTCTAAAAAATGTCAAAAACCGTTGAAGTCTAGTTTCGGGAGTAAGGCACCTGCCTACCTAGCATACGCCAACGAGATATCTCACTCTCGAGATAATTAAAAACTACTCGTCTGTCAATGTCAAAATCTCGACATTATCTCGACAAAACTTTTTAAAAATGTGTCATTTCGATTGTCTACGCGAGAAAATTTTTTGTCATGTTAGGGTCAATAGAGATGAAGAGACAAGCCATCAAACACGTAGAGTGAGATATCTCGTTGGCGTATGCTAGGCAGGCAGGTCCTTATTTTATTTAAACTTCAAAGTTCAAATAAACGTCCACAATCTAAAACGAAGTCCCTAGAGCGAAATCTAGCGTCGAGTAGATGAAACTTTTCAAATTTCAAGACTAATTTTTTTGGTTATCAATAATACGTTTTAATGAAATAATGGTTTATACATTTAACATAATAAATATATTTTTGTTTATAATCATTAATGCAACCAATAACATAATATTATTGGTTTCATGAATAACATTTTACCAATTCTATTTAGGTACAGAGCATAAAAAATAAAAATAATATAATTAGGCTGCACAATTTTTTTATCTTAATTAAGTTAATACGTTTTTTATACGTCCGCCTCAAACACTTTATAGGATTCTTACGGTTACTTTGCGGCTTAATAAAAACTGGTCTTTTACCTGCGATTGGTATCGGGTTGCAACTGCATCCAACGGGAATACTCTACTTTTTCGGGATAAAAAGTAGCCTATGTGTTAATTCATGTCCAAAATAACCACCATGCCAAATAAGATGAAAATCTGTTCAGTAGTTAATGCGTGAAACAAACTTACACATTCGCACACTTTTAATTTTATTACTTTAAAGTTAAATAAAATTTTATTGCCGTGCCATTGTTCCACAGTTCCATTACTTTCTTAATAGGTATCTAAGGGCTCCCACACATAAACACGATACGACGTCGCATCGCGGGAATCTACGACAGGACGTCGTAACTTGTCTTCTGCTGCAGCTGATAATAAGAAAACGAAGAAAGAAAAGACAGATACTCAGAAGATACTGGATCCACCCATTTCTTTCAACCATGAATAACGGGATTCACTTTATAAAGAAGTAGAATGCCTTAAAAATAGACCTTTAAAATATGCCTTAGAAATAGGTATACGTGGGAGAGCCATGCTTCGGCATGAATGTGACGGCTCGACCGGAGAAATACCACGTTCTCACAGAAAACCGGCGTGAAACAGCGCTTGCGCTGTGTTTCGCCGAGTGAGTAAGTTTACCCTCCCCTATTCCCTTCCCATCCCTACTCTCCCCTATTACCCTATTCCCTCTCAAAAGGTCGGCAACGCACATGCAGCTCTTCTGATGCTGCGAGTGTCCATGGGCGACGGAAGTTGCTTTCCATCAGGTGACCCGTTTGCTCGTTTGCCCCCTTATTTCATAAAAAAAAAAGACCACAACAACTTTTTCGTGACACGCGACGTCGTGTCGTAGATATTTCCACGACGCGACGTCGTAGCGTGTTTATGTGTGGAAGCCCTTAATAAAGTTTTAATTCTATTTTAGCTTATCAAATACTTTCTAGTTCAATTCTGCTTCTGATTAAATTCATTGCGTCATATCCCATTCCCAAAACGGCTTAAAGTATGTCACCTGGGCACGATTGAGATCATAATTCATCGAAGGGTTGTTAACCGCTGTCGATCTTGGCTACAGCAGAGTGCAGCAATGTTTTTTGGATCAATTACAAGAAAATCAAAATATGTTACATATTATAAACAAATTAACACAAAATCGCAGTTTACATTTTATTAATTTGAATTAGTTAAGTGTATCCAGATTCCAGTACCGCAAAATATTTTGTGACTTTTTGATTGTTTCATAATTTTTGTAAGATTCATTTCGAAGGAGAGTTGGGATGACGACAAGATCAAAGATTAGCTGATTTTTTAAATAAAATAAAGACATAGCGATAACATATAAATATTTCCAAAATTTCAGCTTCATAACTTATGAATTTTTTCTGTTGTGAGCCTTCTAAGTTAGATAGTCAAGTCGAATTTTTTTTTATAAAATGCCTTAATTTTTGTATACCATTCGATAAGTTATGCAATTTATAAAAAAAATCTTATGAAACCAATATTCATATACGCAATATTTAACATAGCTATCGAACAAACTGCCTAAGCGTGACGTCACAGTTAGGTAACATTTTGTATGGATATCTTGGAGAGTTTTTAAGCCATCAAAGTCATTTTTTCACCGATATTCCTATTTGTGAATGGCACTTTTCACTTACCAACAAGAAAAAAAATTCGTCATGACTATTCGAACTCGTCTTGATCGGGAATCTTAGTTGTTATAATTAACCTTTCCGTTATCAACTTGATACAGGCAGATGCCGGAATCATTTAGTCCATTTCTGTCAATGTTATTCTGACGGCTGATTTTGATATATAACAATGTATGTTTAAATTCCGTTGTACTGAGCTAGATTCTGAAACTTAACCAAATGTGCTGGCCAGTACTTGCAACATTATGTATCCGACGTCATATTGGACTAATGTGACAAATACCACGTATTTGTAGTCTTTGTATAATGCAATAATGACGTTCCGACAAATTCATACTTCGATGTCTGCGAAAATATTTCGAAACGTATGAATACGACGTCGCGAGCACTGGCCAGTGTGCTGGGTCGTATATCGGAACTTGCTCTAGATAGTTCCGGCTGGTTCCGCCTTCTGTCTGTCAAACTCTGATATGTCGCATGTCAATGTTGTGTAGATGTACCTCTCGCTTTAACTTTATTCCTGTCTCGCTAACACATGTTCTCTTCTAGACGAGGCGCCGTGTTCCCCGCCGGTGCGTCGCCACGCGTCACGTCACCACTCGCTCAGCCACGCGACAGACTCGCGACGCAGAGTGCATAGGTGCGAGTTCCCAGCGTGCGACAAGGTCTACACGAAAAGTTCGCACCTAAAAGCCCATAAACGCACCCACACAGGTAATGTCTAGACAATCTACACACATACGTAAGGACTAAGGGTCAATTCAGACTGCAACGCGACGCGTAGATGCATTTCTAAATTTGTATGGAAGACAGACGTCAATTGCGTGAGATGTCATGCAAATTGGTCAATTCAATACAAATTTAGAAAGGCATCTACGCGTCGCTTTGCGGTCTGAATTGGTCCGCAGCGCACGCGAGTTGCCCGCATCCTAACATATTTTATATGAGCATAGGCCACTTTAATTTTGCCGCCCCTATGTACAAACTGTGCCGCTATCCTAGGACGCTGCCGTCCCCCCTAGAATGCCATAGTACGCTGCCGCCCTTAAGCCATGGCCTATACATAAATCCATAGCTAATGTCAAGAAAAGGGTCCTTATATCCTAGAACGATAACTCTCAATTGGCTGTTAAATACTCTAGTTACTGTCTCACGTAGCCAAGGGCAAAAGAAAAATGTATGACCGACTCGAGTATAACAATTGACAGCCAACAAGTACGTCTCAGAGTGCGTTTCCGTTGGAATCATTTTTTTACTCATCTCTACCATTATAAATAGTAATAATATAATAATAAGTTACCATTATAGTAATAGTATAATTTCGATGCACATGCTGAGCAAACAGTTAAGCAAGGGATCCACTAAAGAGCAAAATGTAAGTAGGCAGTCATGGACGAACATGCCTCTACATTTTTGAACTTATCAGGGCCTGTTTCACCACTTCCTGATAAGTACGGGATAGGCTATCTACAACATATTTGACAGATACTCCGTACTATATGGGCCTGTTTCACCACTTCCTGATAAAGTGCCGTATAGGCTATCCACAACTTTTTTGACAGATTCTCCATACTCTATTTTTCAAGTTAAGTGGTGAAACAGGCCCTTTATGTCAAATAAGTTGTGGATAGCCTATACGGCACACATCAGCAAGTGGTGAAACAGCCCCGACTCGTATTGGCCCATCATGGTGGAAAGATTTGCAATGAATCAAAACAACCACTTTAAGTCAAGTCCAAGACCATTAAAAGTCAGTGGTCAATTGCACAAATGACTCTATGCAACACAATTTACTAGTGACTAACAGCCAACAAGCATATTGACCCATATAACACCGGACTCTGACCACGATTTCACATTAATCAACAAGATTAAAATACAAATGCATCGCAATATACCGCAAATCTGATTATATTGAAGGCTTCCTCCACAGTGTAAGTAACATACAGTAAAGCAGTGTTCCGCAAACTTTTTGTGTTCATTGTACATTTAGGAAAAAATATATATTTGAAGGATATATTTGGTGGATACACCACAATTTAAGCAGTGTATATAGGACTTACTCTGAGCTCCCACCCCTTCGTGGATCGTTCTGAGATGCCCCTTTTTGGCACTTAGCACTAAAACTAACTACTAAGTACGATTACCTTTTCCGAGGCACAACAACTCTTGACCAAGGTGTACCAGTATGCCACTTCACACACTTTGCGGATCATTGCATACTAGACCGCCTGAATTGAAGTATGCATAATGTTCGTGATCTCAGATACATAATTTGAATATTTTTTTCTTTCCTTGGAACACCTAGCGATATTATGTGTAAGTTGTAACACAATTAGCCTTTTTATGGAGGGGTGATAAAATTGATTCAGCTGTAACTTGTAAGAGTAAAAAGACCCTAATAAAAATGATGACCATTTGAAGTAGCAATACAATGTATTTATTACATAACACGTCCGTAGAATTTGTCTCTGTGTTGAGTGTGTTTAATTTTAGAATATTATTTTCTTATAGTTTCATACACAATGATATTTTATTCTGCCTATGGCCCGAACACCTAGAAATTCATACATTGACCTATCGTTACTCTCTTTCAATCTGATGTAACAATATCATAACTCATAACATTATGTCCTATTACCTATACAGAGTGTAACAAAACAAAGTGATCATACTTAGGGCGTGTGTGAGTTCCATGTATAGAGTTGTGTGTGTGAAAGTAGCAGAGCTGAGAGAGTAACTTTTTTTAAAACTTTTGTATGGAAAAATTGCAGACGCATACAAATCGCAAAAAAAAAAACTTTTTCAGCGCTGCTTATTTCGTGGTGAAACGAAGTGATAATACTTTAGGGTGTGTAAGTGTTCCTTGTAAAGAGTTCTCTGTGAAGGAAACAACGCTAAATACCATTTTTTTTTGTAATTTGAATGGGCAAGCTTCTCAGCTTCACGAGTTTTCCCATACAAAAGTGAGAAAAAAATTGCTCTTTCAGCGCTGCTACTTTTACAATGAACTCTATATAGAGTTCATTGTAAAAGTAAACGAAACACATTACAAGAAAAATACACATTATACATATATTGTACAGGGTGTAAGAAAAACAAGTGATAATACTTTAGGGTGTGTACGTGTTCCCTGTAGAGATTTCACTGTGAAAGTAGCAGCGCTGAAAGACCAAAATTTTTTTTCACTTTTGTATGGGCAAGGGCACGAGCGTCACGAGTTTCCCCATACAAAAGTGAAAAAAATTTTTGGTCTTTCAGCGCTGCTACTTTCACAGTGAACTCTCTACAGGGAATACGTACACACCCTAAATTATTATCACTTGTTTTTGTTACACCCTGTATAAGGAACACGTACACACCCTAAAGTATTATCACTTAGTTTTGACTTTTGTTACACCCTGTAGAAGCGTTGGGAGTCGTAACGAAATAGCAAAAAAAGTATGTTTTTTGTATTTGAAGTTAATGTACTATCAGAGAAGTTGATTCCTAGGAGGAGGGAGGACCAAAGTAATTTGGTCGCGTTAAGTCAAACCCATCAGACCGATCAGTGATCACAGCTCATTGAATTGACATAAGCCGACCACATGACGTAGGTCCGTCAACTGCCTAGGAATCAATTTCCTAGATGGTACAAAATTTAATACCATTCAAATTTTACTATACCGAGGTCTAAGAGTCAAGAAACTCTATAAAGGTAAGCGACCACTTGTCGGCATCGCACGCATCGGACGCATCGCACGCAACGGTTTTTAGTTTGCCTTGTATACGAACGCTTACAACAACGTCCACTAAACCGCTCCGCACGCAACGGATTTTAGTTTGAGGCATTCCGTTGGGTGCATCCGATACCGATAAGTGGACGATTACCTTAAATATTATCCTACACTTCTAAAAATTTTACTTAAAAAAACCCGGTCGTTTCCAGGCGAGAAGCCGTACAAGTGTTCGTGGGAAGGCTGCGAGTGGAGATTCGCGCGATCTGACGAGTTGACGCGGCACTACCGCAAGCACACCGGAGCCAAGCCCTTCCGCTGCCGCCACTGCGACCGCTGCTTCTCCCGCTCCGACCACCTCGCCCTCCACGCCAAGAGACACGCGTAGCAAGCCAAACCCGCTCCCAGGAGCCAAAAACTCTCGCGCAAGTGAACGTGTGACAAGCCAAAGAGTAGCCGAGTCAACACACATCGCTTTAATTAATTTCGGCGTGTTCTGTTGCTTATTAGAGATTTATCGGTCGCCAAGCGATCGTGTTGTGCCATCGCGGTAGACGCGTTTGACTTATTTATTGTGGTGGATCCCACCGACGCCAGCACGACCTAGTTTTAAGGGTGTGCATCGCGTTACCTGACTTTATGTCGGATCTTTAGACAAGCGCTGGTTTCAGAGACAAGCCATAAACGATATAGCGTCAGCCAAAAATCTATTACGTATCCATAATCACCACCGTGGAATGTGGAACAGATTTGTGGGTCTCATTCTTTTTTCCAGTTATTGTTTGGTAAATTATTATTATTGAGCATCAATAGCAATCCGTGGAAAAATGGAATCCGCAATCTGTTATTATGTTACGGAATTAATTTCTTTGACATTTCTCTGTGCGACAGCTTTCGCATTAAATTACAAGTCTTTGTCTATTGAATTCAACGAATGCATAAAGATGCCGACATATTTTTTATTTGTAAGATATTAATGATTATTTATATATAATATTATGCTATTATACACGAAAATCTTATACTATCACAATATACTCTCTCATTCCGTTTGGTTTAAGTTTCAGTGTGTACTAATTATTGGTGCAAGTTTTGTATTTTTATGTTCACCGTTGCACACTTTTTATTTTTTATTTTGAAACTTTTTATTAGCTTATTTTAGAGTACTTTGCAAGTTGATTCTACACATCAGTCGCATTTTGTTTTAAACAAGAGCACTTATTATTTATATTTTGTTGTTGTTACACTGTTAGTATGATAGTATATGTTATTTAAATCTATTTTATGCTATATAGGCTGATTATTATTATAGTTAATTTTGAGCATTTCTTATATTATCTAACTTTAAGTGTTTATATTTTAAGCTAGCTTTTTAAACGGCTATTATCTATTACAAAATACGTTTTATATACTTAGTATGACTATTACAAATTTATTTACTTAAACAAATCATCGTTAAATATTTAACACGTGTTGACTCGAAATTAATATTTAGGCTTCATATATATTCGTGTTTCAAGTTTAGTTGACAATTTTATAAATTTTATTCGACACTACCTCCCCGACTAATAAAATATTTACACGACAGGATTGCTGTACGAGTGCTGTCTTTGACTGTCATGTGACTTTTCCAATGTACAAGACAAAACCTTGTATAGTTATTCATTTTGTAAAGACTTTTATTAGTAAGGGACTATAACATGATTTACAACTAGCAAGTAATAAATGTTAGCGTGAACCAGGTTTAGTAATAAAATAATAATACTAAATCTATAGAGTTAAATATTGTATTGTAATATAATATTATCTAAGCATTTCTTTAATGGATATAAAAATGAAATATTTAATTCGACTTTAAGCATGAAGCTTAGATGATAATAATAATTGAATGTCTAATAATAATTACTTATTGTGACTAGAACAGCGTCTACATGTCTGGAAATCATAATATTATATAATTATTTAATTATTATTTTAATTATTATTCGTTACTTATACATATATTTGATCAGATCTGAACCTTTCAAAATTTACCCAAATTACGGACCTACCCCTACCCTATTACGGACTTTTTAATTTACTTATTCAATATCATATTATAAAAATTTTAATGTTTTATCCCAAAATATTATATTATTAGATATTTTTAGTCTAACTTAACCTGGACTTTAAATAAGTAACATATCATAAATAATTGGGCTTCATTCGATGTTTAATGTTATAAAGAGCTGTATGCAAAAATAGTCAATGTGATGTAAAATGACATTGTCTACGATGTCTTGACATTGTCAAACCCAATGTTTTCCTTTGTAGTACCCCTAGGATTAATATAACCATTGTAGAGTTCTAGATTTAGGACATTCTTGTTATTCACGAGCTATAAGGACTTTGTTAGGAGAATTTGGATTTCAGAAAAAAACTCGTAAGTCAAAGTCATTACAGTATTTAAACTTACTTTGACATACCTACTTGATCTTGTCAGAGGCGTATTATGCTTCTGTGGTCTCCCACATTGGCAGATGAACTACTAGCGATAAGTGATAACGAACCCGTTAACAAAATTTTCGGTAATTGCCCATGATCGACGTCGATTTATACCTAAACGTGTTCACAATCATGAATATCCATCATGGTGTGGAGAGGGGCCTTTAGACTTACTCGTATCCCTAAAATATTATGTCAATCCTATATTCTCTTAAGAAACTATCTTTTAAAAAATTCACCACACTTGTATTCAATAACTAAATTATAATATTATATAGGATGTTGTACGTTGTAAATAGCCTCGTGAATTGCAAGAACAGTAATGTGTATAAGCTTAAGAGATAAGCCTATAATAATTCAGGTTAGTTCTTCAGAGATAATAACTTCTGCACTTAAATCATAGTATAAATAATATACAGTAGATCACCTTCGTGTCCCCTCAGAATCAGACGACTCGTGTAAAACTTGTCTCGGTGTCGTGATTTCAAGGACACTCTTATGGCTGGTTTTATCGCTAAGCGTTTCGGCAGCGCCGTCGGAGCCCGCGCGTTCGACTATAAAACGCTAGGCCCAATCCCCTACCCTTTTCCCTTCCCTATCCTTTCCTATTTCCTTCCTTACCCTCCCCTATTACCATATTCCCTCTTAAAAGGCCGGCAACACACCTGCAGCTCTTCTGATGCTGCGAGTGTCCATGGGCGACGGAAGTTGCTTTCCATCAGGTGAACCGTTTGCTCGTGTGCCCCCTTATTTCATTTTAAAAAATACACATTATCTATGGACGCGTGCGCTCCAACGGCGCTGCCGAAACGCTTAGCGATAAAACCAACCCAAGTGACTCTACTGTGTGATATTTACACTGTTTTACTATGTATAAATTGGTGGCTGTGGATAATATAATATACTTAGGATTTTCAAACAACGCTCAAAGTAAACACGAAGAAAATAATATTTCAATAGATTTTTCGAATCACTAGTTCTTTTGGATGGCATTTACGTATTTTAGATTAACTAAGGACAACGACTGCATAAAAGAATTAAACAAAACTGCCATATTTATCTAAAATTTAACCAGTTATGTGCACACTTGATTTGGAAATGTTTATCGACTGTTTAAGTCACTTAATTATACCTTTTACAAGCGCACGACTGGTTCCTTTAAAATTGTATACCGGGGGCCAAGAAATCAGTCTTCCCGAATTTAAAAATTGTGATTTTTACATCTAAATCTTCGGGAACTCGTTTCTACTAGCTTTCTGTGCTGTTGCTTTCGAATGCGCTATCTTATTTTAATAGTGATTTAAGTCATTATAACAACTTTAGATTTGGATTTAAGAAAGGATAAGAATTATTTTTCGTTGTTTGTAACTAAAATCACTTGGCAGGGTATATACATTATACAACACTTGCTTTTATAATAACTGTTTCAAATAATCGAACATTTATAGGATACGTCATACGGTAGTATCAGCGTCTTATAAATAGTATAATAACGTTAACTTAAAAACTTTAAGCCAGTGGTAGCGCGCTTTGAATTTTGTCCGATAAAAATTGTTATGGTTCGACATAATATTCTTACAAACAACTGACATATTAAGGTGCTCCCTCACGGGGAGCATTCACTTGTTATGTAACATTACAGAGTCGCGCATTACATCAGAAAAAGAGGAGATCAGGACAACCGAGTATTACAACGCGCACCTTGTAATGATGCAATGTATAATATCGTGATAATATCTTGATTCTTGATACAACTTTTAACGTCAACGCTACGTGACAATGAAGTGAACTTAATGCTATGTATATATAAGTCGAATCTATAATGTTACATTACACCCGAATGCTCCCGGTAAGGGAGCACCTTTATGTAATTGGCATGTGAATCAGGCAGTTCCCGGTCTAAAATAATCCACGTCTTCTTTAGATTTATTATTTTTTATTAACTCGGATAATATTAGGTTACTGTCATATTGCCAGTGCGTATGAGGCGAACTAGGCATGCTTTGTGTTTGTACATGCCAAGTAAGACTTCCATCATTTTTGGCCTGAGGATCGAATGTAAGTTCTTGTCACTTCGTGTGCTGTGAACAACTACAATAATATGTATGGCATCGAAACGACTCCTGTAGTGGCAAACAATGGCAACTTTTAGATGGCATATCCACTTATTGTATTTTAAAACAGTAATAAATGACAAAAACTCTCACTCTGGGTTGTAATAGTTACTTCAAAATAGAGTAAGTCACACCGCTCCGTTATGTGGCCGCTACTGAGATATTTTATGTACATTATATATGATGTTATGCCACATTGCTGCGTTACATCGTCGGGCCTTGTATAATGTATATTCCTACGCCACCGTATCGATTGTCGCTTGTCGTAACGCAAATGTGGCATGCCAATGGAGCAATGTGGCTTACCTTTAGATGGAATTTAGTAAAAGGATGTCGTAGATTCCGATTGATTTTCATGTGCTTTATGACGATAAAATGCAATGGATTTGGCGTGCATAATATAAGTATAGTTAATATAGCTTCGCCGTGCCCACGGCTGGGCTTTAGTATAATTGACTGTCGATGAAAATCATTGTCATAGTAAATCAATGTGGAAATTAATTGTCGTTGGTCTGGCTTAGACCTCTTAATCAAGACATCAGTGCAGAGCATTCCTGAACCACCTTGCCAAACATTTTTGATGTTTGACGGGGCCCAAATAAGAACTAGCCAAGCCCAGTGACGGATTAACCCTCAAATTAAGCAATTGCCTAGAAGAAGAAGGACAAAAAACATCCGCCCTTAGGGCATCACGTCTCACTCTCGCGTCACCAAATACCAAACCATAAAACTAGTTTTTTTAGGTGGTAAAAATATCTGGTGGCACTATCGTTGGATCTGGGGTCTAAGACTTGCATGTGTCGTAGGATGATTTGATAAATCCGTGTTTTCGCGAAATCCCTAGAATTTTCGCGAAAATTCTAGGGATTTCGCGAAAACACGGATTTATCAAATCATCCTACGACACATGCATTGCGTTAATACACGTAGATACAGCAGGTGTAGGTACAATGGACATCTTGGCATCGATTATAATTATTAATTTTATGGAATGTAAAGTAGTCTCGTGCGACAGATATTTGCGCTATACAATTGAGATAACTTAGATGTGATTAATAAACGTATTTATGCACCATGGCTGAACTGCATGTTGGTAGATTTAGATAAAAAAATATATTACGACATTTATATTATAATAAGATAAATATATGTGTTAAATGGTATGTGTACCTAATTATAAATAATATACAATAATATAGCAAAATTTTGAACAAAAGTTGCGGCTGTGTGTTATTGAATCAACCTGTAGATAGGTCTCGTAATGCCTGCCAGAAGAGTTAACTGACAGTGTGTACACATTAATAAATCTATACCTACCCCAAGATTGTAAAAACCTACTCGTCTTAGTGCCATTCTCTTCTTTCTCTTTCTGTATTATGTTACGAGTAAAATTAAATTTCATAATCTGTTTCGACCACTCATGTAAAACATATTAGATTTCGCTTATCAGCAATATTTTATTCTTTAGCAATATTAATTCGTATGTATGTTAAGTGTCGCTTATAAAATGCGTACATAATTTTAACTTATTTATAAAGTCTATAAGGGGCTTGCCTGAAGCCCAAACTCTTTTGGGTTCTTCTGAAACCCAATCCAGAACGGGCTTAGGTAAAACTCCTGTTAGAATTGTTTACAACATCAAAATGTGTTCGCTAGCTTTACTTGATGTTTTATATTGTATGCGAATGTTTCTCTTATTTGATTCTTATTCGTACATTCCAGTGTTTCTTATTGGTGAACCGAGCGGCGCCATCTATTACAATAAGGGCGTAACTTTCGATTGTCATTTTAGTTATTTTTCACTAAATAATATATTGTTACGCTAAAAGATAGAAATCGCTCATTCAACGTTAAAGAAATTAGGCCACAACTTGTTACGGTGTCAGCAAAACAGTCACATTGCGAAATGTATGCCTCGTGGTTAGACTTTCAGTGTCTCAGAATACCAGCTGGTATCCCTCATTACAAAATAGGTGGTATTTGAATGTATAAGGCACATATATTTTTACTGAAAGGGAAAGTAAAAGTCGTTTTGCCTATCCATTTACTCAATGACCGATTTCATTCATTGTTCGTAACATACACGACTGTATTTTAAATAATAATATTATCAGTTATCACACTTGTTACTTATGAAATACTTTTTGGAGTAAATTACGTTTCGATCTCCAAAATGGGTGGATGACAATATTGTAAGATAAAATGTTAAAGTACTTTCGAGTACTTAGCTATTAGCAATAAATTGTATCATCACATACGATTGTAAAGTGCAAGATCGTGCAATATTGATCTATCTGAACCAAATGGTTTCATTTAAGTATATTTAATTGAGCTAGTTATGTTTACCTCATTATTTTATTTTGTAACAGTACTCGAATGTACAGAACCATCGCGTTATACTTGACAAAGTTTACTTGTATATAGTATGCATGTATTTAGTCTTATAAGTTATAACTTATTATATATAATACGAAATTTATAAAACCTATGTTTCCACGAGACGAATTTCAAAACTTCAGGGAATGTGCAGGACCAGGTTGCAACTTGCAGCACGTGTCAAGTAACTACATACTACATAGTACCAGATAGTACTATCTAGGGTTGATTCAGACCGATTTGACAGATTCGCAAGACGTCCCACGCAATTAAAATCTGTTAAATCCATACAAATTAATGCCGCGCCGCGCCTCGCCACGCCTCGTCGCGTTGCGGTCTGAATTGACCCTTAATCATAGAGTGCAAGTTTCGGAATGCCGACATCCGTTGCGCACGTTCCCTAATAATATTATGTCTTTATATCTACGGATATATTTTGTGGTTCGTTTCTTGCCTTGGAGCATAGTAATAAATATTTAATTTTATTAATTGTTAGTGAAACGTAATTTCGGTGTTATATTTTTTTCCACATGTTTATTTTTTTTTTAGAATCTTGTTTAAATATCTATTTACTTTCTATGTAAAGCTAAGGCGAAAAACTATGAAGTAGGTATCTTAGAGCGATGGTTCAAAATATTTAATTGTTGATTATGTACCGACGTGTTATGTATGTATATGTCAAAGCCAACTGGTTTAAATAGCCATTCAATCAAACAGCTAGCCCTTTGACTGAACAACGCCATTCAATCACACGTCTAACTTTTAAATTGAATATTTAAGACGCTTAAAACGTTCAACACTACAGCTGATTCAAAAGCCACCGTTTGATTGAATTAGTTCAGCGCTCACCACCTCGGCGCTAGGTGCTTTTTGTTTACAATATGGCGTCAACTAACCGGTGCTTTGTGTATTCATATATTTTTCGTAAATATAACTACGTTACAAGACGTAAGTATTATTAAAGAGATAGAAATGATGGCACATACGAGTGAATCAAAATTTAAACTTATATTCGAGGAGAAATTACGGTATTATGAAATGCATCATCAAGGTATTTAATGCAATTAGGTTCAAAATGAGTTAGAATATAGTATGATTACCCTGCTTGTTATCATTACTCTTTAGTAATAATAGCACTAAAATCATGGTTAGGTACTTTAGATAATTTACCATTTAACCAGTTGGCTAAGCGTCATCTAGCTGTAGTGTTAAACGTCGCAGTCAACAAGTCGGTTAAAGGACGTATGGCCGTGTGATAGTATGGCGTTGTTCAGTCAAAGGGCTAGCTGTTTGATTGAATGGCCTTTTTAACTAGTCGACTGCGACATACACATAACACGTAAGTATACTATATACCTAAAGTAATTACCTAACCTACCATACTACATGACTCATAATATATTTACAACTACGAAGAAGTATTTTTTTTTTAATGTAAACATGTTCGTGTGTATGAGTATTTGTTTATATCTTGAATGGAATACGTTACGTAGCAAAGTGCATTTTATATTAATAAACTTTCTTATATGTGACTGTTGAGTTTTTATTTCCTTTTTTAAATGAAGGTTAAAGTAGCCAAAAATATTGCCTGAGCAAAGGTAAAATTGACAACAATTTTCCTCACTTTCTTATTAGAATGTGCGGAAAATTATTGCCAATTTATCCCACTAGATGTCGCGGCGAGTATAACCCTCAGCCACTCACCTCCATTATAATAATGGAGATTAGTGCCCTCAGCCGTTGCAGTAGGCCTACTACGAAACCGTTTTGATAATAATTAAACAATCGGCTGAGAATGCCGCGTCTGCTCTAACAAGTAACAACGTAACTTCTCGTTTGTTAGAGAATAGAGTAGGATGCGGCATTCTCGTACGATTGTTTGAGTCTCAAAACAGTTTCGTGGTACGGGCCCAGGATACAAGTTACAACAATATTTAAATCACACCAGCCAAATGACTTTATTTAAAAAAAAAACTCTTGCATCAACTTGACTTTGGGTTATAATATTAATATATTCCAAATACTTTTTAATGAAATAACCGTTTCCAAGAGTTTCAATTCTTTAAAATTATTATTATTTAAATATTTTCAAAATCGAGGGTCCGGTTCTGCCATCTATCGGCATCAAAGTTAGCTTCAATTCAATGTTAAGAGGAGTCCACACCGCCGTTTTTCCATACAAATGTTGTCCCTTGTTTCCTCCCTGGATAATGCCGGTAGAATTATGTTTTTTTTTTCCTGAATATCTATTGCCACTATTAGCATGTTCTATGTTTTCTTTTGTCCAAAAACCCAAAAAAAATGGCCAGATTTTCCTCTGTGTTCAAACACCCAGAAAATAAAACTGACTAAATTACACAAAAAAAAAGAAAAACATAGGAACACAGCTCAAGCCTTGCTTTAATTCTTAATGAAAAAAGTACTTAAATCGGATACCCTCTTAATGACCTCATTCGACTGTACACTCAAACACCATGATTGCCATCTATTCAGGACCAATTGAGAACCTGCAGGAACTAATTATAGGCCTCTTGGATATCTCTAGTGGCGCGGCGGGTGGGAGATTCAGGCAACACGTGTCCGTCAGAGTGCGATCAGCTGTGAAATACGGTTTACTAGTTTTAATGAAAACACGTTGAAAACGTTAAAAAATCGTCTGAAATAGGAAAATATGGGCGGTACGAGGTACTGTTGTGTTGTAGGGTGCAAAAATTCCCAATCTTCGAATCGTGAATTAACGTTTTATTCGTTTCTGAGACGGAATTGGGAAACGTATCGAAATCAACATGCCGATTATTAATCATGCTTAAACCTAATCTCGCATGAATATTTCTAAAATAACACGTGCAAGTTATTTTAATATCATTGTTTCAAGACTTATTCCTTCAATATTCACTTTTGCATTTATACTATTATCATACTAATATACTAATTACTGATATTACTAATTTACTAATAATATTATAAGTGCGAAAGTGTGTCTGTCTGTTACCTCATAACGCCTAAACTGCTGAACAGATTTTGCTGAAATTTGGCATGGATAACTCCATATATCCTTAAGAGTCCCGAAAAAGGACATAGGCAGTGGCGTAACTATAAGATCCGGGGCCCGTGGAAAATTGATGGGGCTCTATCAGTAAAAATCGTCACATTAATAATAAAACAATATGTACTTAAAAAATGTTGCCATTTGGGCCGGAGGCCCGTGGCATTTTGCCAGCCCTCTAGTTACGCCACTGGACGTAGGATACTTTTTGTCTCCGGAAAATGTACAATTTTCCGGAGGTATTCCGAACCCGCGCGAATAAAGAGTTATGGCGCAACGGAGTTGCGGGCGTCGTCTAGTAAATATGTATAATATACTAGCTGTTGACCGGGACTTCGTCCGCGTGAACTTCAGTTTACAGCGCGCGATGACAGCAAAATTGGTGTCAAAAGCTTTTATTAAAAAAACCCTGGTACCCCTTAAATCAATACAGCTGTGCAGTGTGCACACAATAAGTACTTCATTTTTTTATATTAAACTTTATATTTTATGCCAAATTTTAAAGCTTATTTAGCCCCCCAATTACACAACTTTACCCATAAACTATTTATCATTGATAGGTTTAGCCCCAATTTCACCAACGTCTGTTAGTGTTAACAGCTTGTTAAAATGTCCTGTCTTCTCTTTCATTCATATGAAAAACGAAACAGCTAACGTGATACTAATTCGAGCATTAACTTTAACAGTCGTTGGTGAAATTTGGTCTTAAGGTTACGTCACTGCCTGCACAGATAAAGTACTGAGTTATTTAATGCCGTAGAATAGATATAACAATCGAAAAAAATCGAGACTTAAATGTAAGATGATACCACCTCTTATAGAAAGACTTTTGAGCAAGCGTCAGCGCGATGTCGAAGACGCACGGCGCCGTTTA
Organism: Aricia agestis; assembly: GCF_905147365.1. NCBI lineage: Eukaryota > Metazoa > Arthropoda > Insecta > Lepidoptera > Lycaenidae > Aricia > Aricia agestis. The sequence continues at coordinate 30,258,708 of NC_056428.1, read as the reverse complement.
TGAATTATGAATTTTTTGAACAAATTTACGACCCTTACAACCCTTTTTTCCAGTAAAAAAGTAGCCTATGTCCTTTCTCAGGCTTTAGACCATCTGTATACAAAATTTCATTACAATCGGTTCGGTAGTTTTGGCGTTTGGCGTGAAAGCGAGACTGACAGACAGACAGACAGACAGAGATACTTTCACATTTATAATATTAGTATAGATTATGTGCACACTGCACAGCTGTTTTTGGGTATTTTGATTAATTAAGGGCCGCGCTACACCGGAATGGCAGCGGCGAGGCGAGCACTTTCAGCGCTGCCATTCCGGTGTAGCGCGGCCCTAAGAGGGGTGCCACTTACCAGGGTTTTAAAAAGTTTTTAAATTTGACACAAATTTTGTCGACACCGCGCGCTATAAACTAAAGTCCACGCGGACGAAGTCGCGGGCAACAGCTAGTTATGAATAATTAAACAATAATATATAATAAAGTAGGTATGATTAGTTCTGTTACAATAATCGAGTAAAAAATAAAACGCCATCTGTTGAATCGTATTAGAACTAAAATGTTCATTGCATCGATATATTTCTGGATTTTTATAATATTATACATAAAATATATTTAAGATTTTTGAAGTATTATTTTAATACAAATCCAAGACCCAGGAACTTTTTGTTCCGCCTGTGGGACTCGAACCCAGGACCCCCGGGATGAGCGCTGGCCACGCGCAATGCGAATTAATTTTCACCGATATTTTCATGGAAATAAGATATTTTCCCACATCAAAATGTAGCCTATGTCCTTTCTCAGACTCTAGAATAACTGTGTACAAAATTTCATTGCAATCGGTTCAGTAGTTTTGGCGTGAAAGCGAGACAGACAGATAGACAGACAGACAGAGATACTTTCGCATTTATAATATTAGTATAGATTATTAAGTACAAATTGAAATTTTCTTTGATAATGAAATATCTTCATTTTCCATTTTTATTTTGCATGTACGGTTGAATAGTTGCTGAAAATATATTTGTTTACATTATTCAACTATTAATTAATTTTCCAATTAATACATAGCTCCACTTCTCACGTCGTACAGACGATTACCTACTCGTCTATGGTAAGTATTACTTTTAAACGGATGATTGGAATAGTTTGCGCCCTATAATTTTTAATTAGGTAAACAACCTGTTATTAGTAATAACTAATACTTAATAGGTAACTAAGAAGATGATCTTACAAATAAATAAATACACAGTAAAAATCATATTCAATGAATTTGAAAGAATATTTCATGATCGTGTATATATGTCGCAGGGAAAAGAAGATATCAGGGATATCCCGAAATCCCTAGGGATATCACGAAATCGCGGTAGATACCGAATATTCTTGTTTCTTACGTCTTCTTACTAAACAAATCTAGTGATATGTCATTTCACTAAACTAAATCTAGTGAATTAATGTCAGAAAAGCGGATACCGCCGAATAAAAATCGAGCTAACGCATTTCTCTCGCTCGCTCTAATACCCTATCATTATATTATTAATTGACGATTTTATAATTCATTTTTATACTTGAAAATAAGCCCCGAATTGTTTCATTTTGTAGACATAGATACTACATTATATTTCCGAGAATCAGACCTAGCAAAAATACGATATCTTAAAATTTTTTCGATCACAAAGATGCATCTAATTTTCACGAATTTTTCATATATAAGTTAATATTTTAACACATTGTATAAAATTCTATCATTGAGGAACTGACCTAGTGGATTTTTTAAATATTACATATTTATCGAGTTGTTAGGGAAAAAATTATTTTCTTTTTATTTAAATGAATCCGCGTCGTCCTTTTTCACCTGGCATATGAAAGACGGGCGTGAGTGTGAAGAGAGAAGGACGATTTTTTGCGTTAGTCGCCCTCTTAACGCGAATGGGACATTATCAGCGTGAAGGGATCTTATTATCGGTATTGAGTTATTAATATCCCCAAAATATACATTTAACAGGCTATCGAACCATAGAGAAGGACGATTTTTTGCGTTAGTCGCCCTCTTAACGCGAATGGGGCATTATCAGCATGAAGGGATCTTATTATCGGTATTGAGTTATTAATATCCCCATAATATACATTTAACAGGCTATCGAACCATGCAAGTAACATGCGCGTAAGTCTGGAAAATATTAATATAAAAGGTGATATTTAGAAAATCACATTCAAACTTAACGTACACGTAATAATTTAACGACTAAAGTCACACGAGCCGCGCCAGCTCGAGCGACGCATTTGTTTCACTCCCACTAGTGCCCGTGTGGGTATTAGAGCGAGCGAGAGAAATGCGTAGCTCGATTTTTATTCGGCGGTATCCGCTTTTCTGACATTTCACTAGATTTAGTTTAGTGAAATGACATATCACTAGATTTGTTTAGTAAGAAGACGTAAGAAACAAGAATATTCGGTATCTACCGCGATTTCGTGATTGCCGTAGCTTAGCAACGATATCCAAGAGGCCTATAGGTGGCGGCAAAGTACTCTGAAACTTCTCTGAAAGTTAATTTTTTATAGGTAGATGCCAGATCATAAAGTTAATAACCTAGCTAGGTATATTAACTTTATGTGCCAGTTAGGAGACCTTATAGTAGGGGAAGGGAAGGTCCATGATGAGTTTCCCCTGCGCATCAAAAAAAAAAAAAAAAAGGGAAGGGAAAGTGCTAATTTTGTAGTCACTCGAGCGTCATGGAGACCTAGTAGGTTTTTTACATTAGGTAATTAACTGATAAAAAAATCATAAGAGCGTTTTTTATTTTAGCGGTAGGTTCAGAAACTGCCGCCATTTTAAAGTTTTGAAAAAGAAAATATATTCAGAAAATTGCTTATTTCGGTCAGTTATTATTATATTTTAGACAACAAGGAATAAATCATATAGTTTAGTGCAAAATAAAATATCCGCTAAGCTTAGTTAGGAAAATAATATGAAGCTTATTATATTTTTACCGACTTCCAAAAAGGAGGAGGTAATACGTTCGGCTGTATATATATTTTTTTTATGTATGTTCAACGATTACTCAGCCGTATGTGGTCCGACTTTCAAAATTCTTTTTGTGTTATATAGGGTTTGACTCGAATTTGGTACCACGTTCACAAAAGTGGTGATTTAATGATGGGATCCATGAGTAATCGAGGGAACTCCTCAAAATTTATATGGAGACATATGGTGATTTTGGTTTTATAAGAAGTATACTAAGCATTTTCTACCAAAAAGTAAGATTTTGCATCAAGGTATACCATGGTTCCGAAGGTGCTGAGAGAACTCCTGACTCCTTATAAATACAGGTTTGGGGGTTTCAGCGTTGTTTTAAGAACTGAAAGCATAAGCTACTGTGCAAATTACATTCATCGTCATCATCATCATCACTACCATTACACCATACATCCATCACATTATTTCCCTATTGTTAGTCCCTACTTTTTTATAATCTTCTAGATCAAATCTCGAGTTTGTCGAATGATGTTGAAAATTATTTTGTTGTTTTACAGTACATGATTAAAATTTGGTGCTACGGTTACCTACGTGTCAATTTGAGAATGGGATCCACGTCGCATGTATGATGTAGGGAACTCCATCATACATGCGACGTGGATCCCATTCTCAAATTGACAAAATTCAAAACTAAAATGGAATCATATAATGATTTCGGTTTTATTAGAAGTATTCTAAACATATGCTATCAAAAGTAAGATTTTGCACCAAGTACACCATGGTCCCAAAGTTGCTGAGAGAACTCCTGACTCCTTGTAGAAGTTTGGGGAACGGAAAGTAAATGCTACTGATCAAATTATATTATGGGGTAGAAGATGGGACTCAATCCGCGATCAAAGGATTAATTAACATAACATTACCATACAAATTTTAATTGAGTAACATCATACAATTTACAATTTTATAGTAAGAATGTTGATTCAAAATGACCTTCACACTTTAACAGGCTTAGGACTGTCGCATTGTGCAGAATACTAACTCGTTAATAAATGCATATTTTTTCTTTATAAATTAAAGAATCTATGCGGCGTGTTTACCACGTTGAATCAACTTTTCATACGAATTTAATTACTATTGTATAAAATAGCTTTACTTTTTGTTCTCTTATTCTAACATTTGTACCTCGTTTGTACGTTTGTACCTCGTTTTGTTACGACGTTGTATATGTATTTTGTTATTTTTGATTGGATTTACTGGCAAGATAATTGCCTTAATATTTCCATTTCTCGCAGTGAATTATCATCTTGTGGTCTTTTCAACAATTTATTTGGTTCTAAGTCATTAATTAGTACAATACTGTCTAGTCTTTTTACTCTACAATTCTAGGCATACCTACGCTACCCAAAAGTACGAAATTTTAATTGAGTACCTAACATCGTAAAATTTAGAATTTTACAATAAGAATATTGATTCAAAATGACCTTCACACTTTAACAGGCTTAGGACTGCCGACTGCCGCATTGTACAAAATACTAACTCGTTACTAAATCCATATTTTTTCTTTGATTTAATAATGCGGCGTGTTTACCATGTTGAATCAACTTTTCATACGAATTTAATTACGATTGTATAAAATAGCTCTACTTTTTGTTCTCTTATTCTAACATTTGTACCTCGTTTGTACGTTTGTACCTCGTTTTGTTACGATGTTGTATATGTATTTTTAACCGACTTCCAAAAAACGAGGAGGTTATATATTCGGCTGTGGATATTTTTTATTTTTTTTTGTATGTTCGACCACTACTCCGCCGTTTGTGAACCGATTTTCAAAATTTTTGTTTTGTTATATTAGGTTTCACTCCAATTTGGTCCCATTTTCACAAAAGTGGTGATCTGATGATGGGATCCATGAGTAATCGAGGGAACTCCTCAAAATTTATATGAAAATATATGGTGATTTTGGTTTTATGAGAAGCATCCTAAGCATATGCTACCAAAACGCAAGATTTTGCACCAAGGTATACTATGGTTCCGAAGATACTAAGAGAACTCCGGATTCCTTATAGATACAAGTTTGGGGGTTTAGGCGTTGTTTTAAGAACTGAAAGCATATGCTACTATGCAAATTATATTCATCATCATCATCATCATCACTACCATGTCAGGGTCACCAATGTCACAACTCACATGGTTGTATATGGATACAATATATGGTGTTGTGTATACCATAAAATATCATCAGTCATCACGTTATGTCCTTATTTATTTGGTATATTTCAAAGCGATTTTAATATAAAAAAAATATACTTAATGTTGTTTCATAATGTTGTTTCAAAATACATAATATTTCAAGTACCACAAAATTGAACATAAGTAACAAATTCAACCTTTACTCCAGAGCGTAAGGCACACATTTGGGTTGGACTGAAGGAAACGGGCACTATGGAAAAAATACTTAGAAAATTTTTTCGTCAAAATTTAATCTCTTATAACCACCCTTTTTGAATATACCAATCGATAGGGGGCGCCAAGGGGAGCAAAAAAGCTCAGATAAACTTTTCTCAAAAATCAACCCCTGTCGAAAGACAGGCCGAAATGTGACCCTTGTTAGTATGGCGAAAATACTTTGAAAAATTTGGCTAAGGTTTAGGAACCTACGTCAATTAAATGTTGGTGACATGAGTTAAAGAGGATTGTTTTGGATGAGAAAATCTCCTACTTACCGTTTCCACCGCCAGTAAACTCTCCGTTTAGAAGAAATTCGCATTTGAGATTTTCGTAATCTTCAGATAAGATCATCTGTTTTCTGATGTTTACGAAGTATTTTTAAGGCATCTCAAGGCAGTGATGAGTGGGTCTTACTTAACTACTCAGCCACGGATTTTTTTATGAAATAAGGGGGCAAACGAGCAAACGGGTCACCTGATGGAAAGCAACTTCCGTCGCCCATAGACACTCGCAGCATCAGAAGAGCTGCAGGTGCGTTGCCGGCCTTCTAAGGGGTAATAGGGGAGGGTAGGGAAGGGAATAGGGGAGGGTACGGGAGGAAATAGGGGAGGGTAGGGAAAGGAAAAGGGTAGGGGATTGGGCGTCCGGTAAACTCACTTACTCGCCGAAACACAGCGGAAGCGCTGTTTCACGCCGGTTTTCTGTGAGGACGTGGTATCTCTCCGGTCGAGCCGGCCCATTTCTGCCGAAGCATGGCTCTCCCACGTCAAAAATACATATACGTCAAAGATACCGAAGGAGGGGCCAAAACAAAAACAAACACAATCTAGAAAGTCGAAAAGTAGGTTAGGTTAGGTTGGAACTTAGACCACAACACTCAAATATAGGAGACCCGCGTAGCGGGGCTCCGTCGACTTTCTTTTGTAGTAGTTTGTCAAATAAATTGGGGTAGGTTTGTAAACATTTACCAAGATTATGATAATATTAAGGGGTTGAAGTATTTTCTTACGCGATGGTTAGTAGGTAACTAAAAAGAGTAAAATTATTATTTTTAACAAAAAATAATAATTTTACTCTTGTTCCAGTGCCAGTGCAGGCAGGTGCCAGTTCCAAAAGTTTCAAATATTCTGTCAGAGAACTAAAGATTCAGCTATCTGGTACCGACTTCAAAATGATGAAGATTGAGTACAGAAATTGTTGAGGTTTAGCCGAATTCGGAAAAAGGCACCATTAGAAAGGAAAAATTATTTAATACTTTTTAGTTCATATTATAACGATGTTATTATTGTTTTTACCTTGGAAGTCGGTTTTAATTTTTTTATATTTTAAAATGCCCCTATAGGCACTGACGATTCAAAGGTTAGGCCTTTGAATCGTCAGTGCTTTATATGGAAACTTCTATGGGGTAAGTATACTTAACGTCCTCTATATTAATCTGACAAATCCGAATATGACATTTCAATATACAAAAAAAATTTAACCCACCACGTGAGAAATATGATTTCTATACAATGATGACTAGACACATGTCGGAAGCCTATACAAGCTTAATCTGACACGCTCGAGATAGTCCCGAAATCCCCTCTGCCCATGGGCTTAGCCAGCCTTGGACTCAGGGTGGGGCAGCAGTCATATTCGTATTTTATAAAGTGTGTGATTGTAGCTGTAGTGCAAGTTATTTAATAATAGTAACTCAATAAGTGCTCAGATATATTTTGATGAAAAGCCCAGAAAAATTAATAATTTCAAAACTATCTATCGAGTCAAAATAAGTGAATCGTGTTTTCCCTTAAGCAAATATCAGATAAATATACAATGATTAAATTAATCTTAATTTCATTTAAGTCAATCGTCTTCCGGGATCGTTATACTTCTGAGGTTATACTTATTAGAAAACACAGGAAAATTTGGCGCCCGCTTTTAACATAACGTGACATCAGAGAGCGATATTAACCATTGAAAACATAAATTTATATGTAAATTACATTATCTACATGTGTCCAGTAGTATCCAGATCAATATTTTTGGAACGAAGTTCCTTATCGCGCGTTCAGCGTAAAGGCTAGATAGGCTAGAACGATATTTGACCTCGACACGTTATTATTAGTACCTGCATGGTAGGGGCAAAGGGCGTTGATAGTGTTCCTGTGCGTCAATTAGATGGCCTTTTTTAATATTTTTTTAGTGTATAGTTATCTATGTATATAGGTTTTTTGAACATAAGAAATAACTGCCCCGTGTATTAATTTCCTCTATGGAAATAACTTCGTTCCATTCGGGATGATTCGGGTGTCCCTTGACACCTCTCAAGTTTTTATTCTACTTTATGTTATTTGCAATATTTTTAGTTTATATTTCTGTAGAACTAACATAGGTTTACCGCCGTGCGACGATTCGCTCCGTTTGAACGCTATTCCTATAAACGACATCAGAATAAACTATTCGTAATGACAGGAAATAAAAGGATCAATGATAGATGCCCGGTGCGGTGTAGGCGGACTTCGCAGACTAAAATATTCCTGTCTGGATCGTTTTCTAACTATTAATAGAAATACCATTTAGACTTTAGTCCTTCTGAGATCAGTGAACGCTTTCTACATGACCGATGTATAATACTTCAAGTTCAGCCTTGTTAATATTCCGTTTTAAATTATTTTAATAAGTGAAACAGTACATACAAAAAATTATTGTGCTAATGTATTTGCACAAGCACGCTCTCTTTACTCCCGTACTCCCGACTCATGAGTTATGGTTACATGCATGATGTAACCATGACTCATGAGTCACAACTCACTGGTCACGTCCGGCGAGAGGCGATCTATCAGGAGATATCCGATGAAGAGATCATCCCTCTTGTCAAGTAAACCTTCATTGGCAAAACCAAACTTGCACACAATCATTTTTCAACATGTAAATAGCCAGTTCCTATGCTTTATTACATGGCTTGATCCTCTGCTGCAGCCTGAACGTCTAGAAACTAGAATCTAGATTTATAAGCAGGGCTGGATTTATATTTTTTATGAGTATAGGCCACTTTAATTTTGCCGCCCTATGTACGAACTCTGCCGCCATCCTGGGACGGCCATAGCTGGATGCTGCCGCCGTTAAATATTAAAAATAGACAAGAATTGCTCGTTTAAAGATAAAATACAATATAAATTAACCATCACTAAAGTAATAATTTACGGTAGTCGGTACCTTTACCGATAATCTGAATAATCTTGCAGGTGTGCGAACTGCGAAGGAATGTGTGTAATAATAATTAGAAGTAACAATAACTCGAGAAAGTCACCCTCGTTACACCCCGCGTGCGTCTGCGCAGGCCGCAGGGGGACATTGAGAAATACCGCGTCACGCATCGTGGGAGAACTACACATAAAATAATAAAGTTTTACTGAATAAACCCGATACTTTTATTTTATAAACTAGAATTTTTCGACTACTAGAACTTAACTAGAAGCATAGGGTAATAAATATACCTGCCTACCTAGCATACGCCAACGAGATATCTCACTCTCGAGATAATTAAATTTTGACATTATGAGACGAGTAGTTACTCGTCTCATAATGTCAAAATCTCGACATTATCTCGACCAAACTCTATAAATGTGTTGTATAATCTATCGATGATAGATCTACGCGAGAAAAAATGATTGTCATGCTAGGGTCAATAGAGATGAAGAGACAAACCATCAAACATCGAGTAAACATGTAGAGTGAGATATCTCGTTGGCGTATGCTAGGTAGGCTGGTCTCTGCTAGAAGCTTCAAACAAAATAGAACTCTTCATAGAGTTCTTTGATAGAGTACACTCACTGTAACACAGTAAAAGCAACAACAGACTATTATAAAAACTTGTCACATGTGTAAACATTATAATATGCAATGTAAATATACGGATATATATTTTATCAGTAGGTACAATTCTATTTTACCGATAATACCTAATGTTTGCCAAAAGGTATTCTACTATTTACTTGCCACGGACGTTCCCACGCCCAAATATTTTTTGTGGTTTCTATGACCATGACAGATAAACTTAAAAAAATATTATATAAAATTGACCGTCGTCGTGTACCCGATCATAAGTACCTAAGTACACCTCTTAGCCCTTTTTGGAGGTTTTTTGACAATCATTGAAGTTGTATTTCGGTTCTCCCACCCAGAACCAAAATACAACTTTGTATGAAAACTCATCCGCCGATTAGTCGGCTGCAAAGAAGCCGACTAATCGGCCGACTAGTCGGCCAAGTCGATCATGGTTTCGGCATGGTTTAAACTTTAAAGTATGTTTACTTCGCGTACCGTACGTTACTTTATTTCTGTTTCTATAACACAGTTGATGGTTTTCATGTACTTATATGAAATCTCGATGTAATAATACATACTTAATTTGTTGTTAAATAAAAATTATATTTAAGAACAAAAATAATTTCTTTACTAGCAAGTAATATCAGAAACACTTCATTTAATTTTAAAATGTGTAATACTGATTGAATGTGATATGAACACATCACGAGTATAAATAATAATCAAGGTTTTTCTTTAATGTAATTTCAATAATAGTAAAAAAAGTAAAAAGCCGATTAGCCGCTTTTTGCCGACTATTCGCCGACTAGTCGCCGACTACAAAAGTGGCCGGATAGTCGGCTTTACCGACTAGTCGGCGACTAGTCGGCACACCTCTACTAAATACCCAATTAGTCATCATATTGTGATGATGCATGGTGATTGGTGTATCATGTATGGGTATGAATGATGATGACAAATAATCTAATTAACTTAGTAGCATATTATGCTTTCAGTTCTTAAAACAACGCCGAAACCCCCAAATATGTATAGCTATGAGGAGGTTCGAGTTCTGTTCAGCACTACCAAACCATGGTATATATTGGTGCAAAATCTTACTTTTTGATTATGGCTGGAATACTTCATAAGTATCAACCAAAATCGCCATATTATTATGTGTCCATTTAAATTTTGAGGAATTCGATCAATTGCTTATGGATCCCATCATCAGGTCACCTCTTTTATAAACATCAATCCACGATCGTACCCTATACAACATAATAAAAATTTTGAAAATCGGTTCACAAACAGCGGAGTTATCGTTGAAAAAATATATTATATATCCAAAGCCGAACTTTATATAACCTCCTCCTTTATGGAAGTCGGTTAAAAAACATTGAATACCGTTGAGATTGTCACGTGTAATGACCGGCCAGGATTACGGCAGGGCGGAGGGCGCGCAGGTGTGAACTCGTGAGAACTCTCTCCCCTTTGCAGGCGGAGGGAGGGAATTGCGCAAGAATATGATTCCCACGTCTTATGTGATTGTTTGGAAGTTTTGCAAACATATTAATATTTAAAGCCCTTTTATTTCTACAACAACACATTATTAATTAATTTTGATCTGGGAGTAAACAAATAAATCATTTTGTGCAAATATTACTTTCAAATTTGATTCTTGCATAAATCATGATTTATTATATAAATTGGTAGCATTATAGCATTGGCCACATTGGCCACATTTGTCTATCAAAATTACGATTTAACTGCGGTCTGCGCAATTTGAGAATGGCTTTGATTTGCTGACGCGGACGTCTTTCGGCAATCGCTAAGCAGCCGAGTCAGATATTATTATTTACACATTTTACATTATAACATTATTTTGTATGCTAGTTACAGACTACAGTTCGTTGTTCGTACAGTTCGTGATATTGTTTAAGGCGAGTTCTGCGGATCAAAACCAGGCGAAGAAGGTAAGTCTTTAGAATCTATAAGTATATTAATACGTGAGCCAAAAACTTTGTATCCCTTTTGACGAAAAATGGGGAAACGTAGATGAAATTTTGCACAATTATAGTTTATACGGTGAAGGAATGCATCGAGCTAATATTATTTTGAAATTATGCTTTTATCATACATTTTTTTAACAAATAAAATATGCCCAACACACACACTAGGAAAAATGACAGATTTTTGAGTGACAAGCCTATACATACGAATTATACTCTTTTATTTATGGTTGAAGTCTGACGTCTGTTGACAACAAGGTGACAAATTGAAATGGATTATAGTTTTTTTTATAGAATCTTAGATACTATTAGACAATGCTTACAAGGCCAGTCTGAGATCAGCTGAGTCCCAAGGACAAGAGTTGAAAAAAATATGATGAAGTCAATATTTTTAGTCCTGATTTCGTTGAAACTAAGGTCGAATTTCGACCATTGGGCGATCTCTAGTTTAGATAAATAGATTGAAAATGTTTAATAATGACAATTATAATTAAAAAACCCGGCCTATAAAGTATTTCCTTGTCTATCCTCTGTATGTGTCAATATGATTATATGTGAAGTACTCGTCTTTCCAACAAAAATGTTCATAATCGGTTCACAAACGGCTATGTTATCCACTTACAAACAAAAAAAAATACGTATTAGGGTCGATTAAAAAAACCTACTCTTTTGAAGTCGGCTAAAAATAATTGAATTACCAAAAGGCAAAAACATATTATGTACAAAATATTTGCAAATCGGCGATCTTCGAGTTGTTTCTTCCGGGCAACTACAAATTACAATTTACAAAAGGGTTTGTGTGCTAAGTGGTAACCCAGGGTGCGTTCCTCACCTATCACTCAGGACTCAAAAGCGTGCCACATAACCCAGTTTATATCCCAAATCCATAAAGAATTTCTCAGAAAAATGCATACAGACATAGCGCATCCATACGCATTACTTTAATATTATAAATGCGAAAGTGTGTCTGTATGTCTGTTACCTCTTCACGCCCAAACCACTGAACCGATTTTGTTGAAATTTGGTGCGGAGTTATTTTGAGTCCCGGGAAAGGACACATAGGATAAATTATCCCGAAAAAATGTATGGTTCCAGCACGATAAAAAATTTTTGGCGCAACGGAGTTGCGTACATCTGTCACCTAGTAGCTCATAAGTCTTAAGTCGTGACGTGTCTTCGGTCCACCCCAATACGAATTAGCTGCTTCTTCCCCCACTGGCCAGGTGCGACGCGTGGGAACGACCATCGTTGGGGTGCTGCCACCACACCTTGACACTGCAAGCGCCGAGTAAACAGTGAGGGAAAGTAAACAAAAAATAACTATGTTAAATGTTAATTAAAAAATAATCAGCCAAGTGCGAGTCGGACTCGCGCACGAAGGGTTCCGTACCGTTATAGAGGAAGGAGGAGGCTAAAATCTAAAATTGTGTTTTTGTACCCTTTCATTTTTATTTTATTTAATAATATTTAAATAAAATAAAAATGATATATTAAATATTATTAAAGTAGACACATAACTAATGCCTTCATAAAAATTTGTATGGATATTAATTTTATGTTTAACCCCCGACAAAAAAGAGGGGTGTTATGAGTTTGACGTGTCTGTCTGTCTGTCTGTTTGTCTGTGTGTGTATATGTCCGTGGCATCCTAGCATCCACACGGGTGGACCGATTTTGATCTAGTTTTTTTTGTTTGAAAGCTGACATGATCGAGAGTGTTCTTAGCTATAATTCATCATCATCAGCCTGCTCAGTCCTGGACAATCAGGGTTTATCTGGTTCATGAAAGGCCGTTAGCAACTTGTAGTCGTTTGATAGGTTTTATATTTCATTCTAGTTCGTGATATTTGTGAATTTACAACATACGTATACACATAATAATGGAAAGTTGACCTGGTGCTGCAGCATCACCTGGTAATCAATAGGATATCCAACTCCTCGCCAACTAAGAGCAGAGGTTTCGTGTTTGGGCTCATTTTAATTGTGACAACCAGTAAGAAGTAGATAAAGTATAAACAGTAAATATTTACATGCTGCTGCTGCAGCATCACCTGGATTCTATAGGAACCGAGCTTCGTATGAACCCAAAGTGGAGGTTTCACGTTTGGGCTCATTTTAACGGCCTCATTGAAAAGGACATTGATAGATGGTAATCATGAGAATATGATTCTGTTGATGGGAATCAGAAATTCTGCACTATAACCAACACAAGTTTAAAAAGTATGAAATAAAATAAAATTAAGAAATTTAAAAAAACCCCCGCCAAAACAACTTTACCGTCCCCCGACACACCGTGACAACAATTATGGACTAAAATAATTATTACTTTACACAAGTTAGGAATCATTTGAACTTAAAGGCAGTAAATATTATTTCATTACTTTTTAAAGTGGTTTTGGCGGGGGCTTTTTTAAATTTCTTAATTTAATTTTATGTTTTTAGTATTTGTTGTTATAGCAGCAACAGAAATACACAATCTGTGAAGATTTCAGAAGTCTAGCTATAGCAGTTTTTGAAATACAGCCTGCTGACAGACAGACGGACAGACAGACAACGAAGTCTTAAGCGAACTTAGTAATAGGGTCCCGTTTTTACCCTTTGGGCCGACCCTAAAAAGTAACTGAGAGTCGGGCTCCGGAGTTTGAGCGGTATAAATTGATGAAAAATGCGCGCTATGTTTAGTATAAGTCTTGTATAAGTCATTAAGTTGACCTAGCTGATACGTTTTTTTCTTTTGAAAGCAGTCGTTACTGATATAAAATAATTGCAACGTAGTTCGGTCTGTTTATGTCAAACCCAGCCGACAAATCACACCTACGGCTACGGCCTATAGAATTGATATAGCCCGGTCGGGCGCGCCCGCTCGTAGCTCGTAGTTGCCGGTAGCTACTAGCTCTACATACCCTGCCAGGTTTGCATACAAATTGAAGACTATGCATGAACCGATTTTGCTAAAATTAGCCATGGAGACACTTTGGATCCCGGCCCCCGGGTAAGGACATAGGATACTTTTTAGCCCAAAAAATGTACAATTTCCACACCATAAACGAATTTTGGCGTAACGGGCGTCATCCAGTAATATCATATAATATCCACGGATGTAAAAATTTTTACGTCCGTAATAATATCCCACCAAAAACATAAATGTCAAAATGGAGAGCCAAGTTCCATACATTATTCTTGTCTATGGACTTCGCCGTAAAAAGGATATAATGCAGATCTAAATGAGTGCCAAGTTCTATGGAAACTTGAAATATTATGTATGTTTAGGAACCAAATAACATTATGAACAAATAATAGTATATTTCTTTTGCCCGTGACTTCGTCCGCGTCAACATAGTATAATAACAAAGATGGATAGTCCGCTAACAAATATGAAAAAAGTAAAATATAACCTCCTCCTTTTTGGAAGTCGGTTAAAAAGTAGCCTAAGTTACACCTTACTACATCAGCTATCTACCAAAAAAAGTCCCGGCAAAATAGCTCCAGCCGTTTCAGAGATTAGCCGGAACAAACAGACAGACAGACAGACATACAGACAAAAATTGTAAAAAATATTGTTTTGGTGTATGTATCGTATAAAGATTCAAATGCATGTAGTAAAAAACGGTTCTTTCAATATTACAAACAGACACTCCAATTTTATTTATATGTAGATATGTATGTATAGAAGATATACAAGGTGTAACAAAAATAAGTGATAATACTTTAGGGTGTGTATGTGTTCCTTATAGAGAGTTCACTGTGAAAGTAGCAGCGCTGAAAGACGAAAAATATTTTTCACTTTTGTATGGGCAAGGGCCCGAGCGTCACGAGTTTCCCCATACAAAAAAAAAAAAAAAATATATATATATATATATATATATATATATATATATATATATATATATATATATATATACATATACATATATATAGTGTGTAACAAAAATAAGTGAACATCATTCAGTAGTTTGGCGCGGTTTTTTTTAAATTTCTTAATTTAATGTTATATAATATCTCTATGCTCACTATACATTTTGTATGGACCATCATACACAGTGAATATTAATAATAATATTAATATCCAATTTTATTACTCTCTTCGGTATGACGTGGGAGAGCCATGCTTTGGCACGAATGGGCCGGCTCGACGGGAGAAATACCACGAACTCACAGAATACCGGCGTGAACCAGCACTTGCGCTGTGTTTCGCCGAGTGAGTGAGTTTACCGGCGGCCCAATCCCCTACCCTTTTGCCTTCCCTACCCTCTCCTATTTCCTTCCCTACCCTCCCCTATTCCCTTCCCTACCCTCCCGCTATTACCCTATTCCCTCCTAAAAGGCCGGCAACGCACCTGCAGCTCTTCTGATGCTGCGAGTGTCCATGGGCGACGGAAGTTACTTTCCATCAGTTCCGTATGCTCGTTTGCCCCCTTATTTCATATTTAAAAAAAAATTACGTTATCGATAATAATCTTAAGCTATTATATAATAAGGGTATCTTCGCTGCGTGAGACGCCCATTAGGATTTAGGACAAAAATTCCCATAGAAAAGGTAACATGACAATAACAATAACAAGGTCATAGGGTAGGCGTCTATACTAATGAACAGATTTGCGAAGACACCCACGAGGTAAGACAGCTGCTAGTTACTAAGCCACCCCCGTTCACACGGCCCCCCAAGTAAAAGACCGGACCCTTCTTAGACTTGATTACACAACAATAAAACTTGGTCCTATTATTTTTCCACCCTAGCACTGATTTCGTATAACGGGACTCATTCGCTAAGGAGATCTCGGGAGTGCTACATCTTCGATGTTAAATTTCGCGTGTTAAGTTTGTTACTATGGAAGCTATACTGAAGGCACAGAACGACATCAAAAGTTTGGGAGTCGCAGGTCAGTGATTTTTTTTGGCGCGTTTAGTGTAAACTTTTTTTTACTACAAATTACGAAAATAAATTCGAAAGTAAAACCAATATTAGGAAAAACTTAAATTTTTTTACTTTCCTAGATACAAGTCTTTGTTGTTTTAAAATTTCCTACTTTAGTTTTGGTGCCGGAATTTTTAATAATATTTGCTTGCGTTTTATTTATAACTATTATTTTACACCATTGAGATGTAATATTATTCGATGATATTTCTTTGGAGATTAATAATTATGTAAGTATTTGAATAATAATTTTAGAAAATAGGCGAAGGCCAAAGATACATATAGGGACTTGCAATTTAGACTTACCAAATGTGATTTTTTTCAATCTTTGTTACACTAATTACGTTTAAGTTAGTTAATATTTATAAACATTTATGATTTACGGCTGAAGGAGTTCTTTAGCCGCCGTGGTACCGTTTATTTACCGTAATTTGAAAGTAGGCTTAGACTATTTTCAAATTAAAAAAAAAACCGGCCATTTATTTTTATATTTAAGTTGATTTAATGAAAGTTATATTAAGGTTTACAATTTATGACGTATAAAAAAAAATTACTTGCCAGATCTCGTTCAACACAATTTTCGTTGGTAGTTTTTATAGTGATGTACTATCAGAGAAGTTGATTCCTATGCAAATCGGGGACCTAAGTAGTTTGGTTGCGTTACGTCAAACCCAGCTGACAGATAACAATTAACATTGAATTGACATATTCGACCAAATAACGTTGGTCTGTCAATTGCATAGGAATCAACTTCCTCGATGGTACATCATAATATTATATATTTTTTTTAAGAATTATCATAAAGTAGGGGACTTTAGTAGTTAGAGGGACACATTTCACCCCTTTGGAAGAGTCTCGACGCAAACTGTTCAGGTTATAAAAATGATAATAGAAACCTCAATATGATTTTTGAAGACCTATCCATAGATACGCCACACGCATGTATTGAACACGTATAGATGAAAAAAATTGTACCTCTAAAATTTTTAGTAATTTATCAAAATCTGAATGCGGTTCATAGACTACATCTACTTACCAAGTTTCTAATAGCATAGCTCTTATAATTTCGGAGAAAAGTGACTGTGACATACGAACGGACAGACAGACAGACATGACGAATCTATAAGGGTTCCGTTTTTTATCATTTGGCTACGGAACCCTAATAAGAAGAAAATCAAGGGTCTTAAAAATGTGCCACTACAAAACTTACATAATATAGAATTTATCTGACCAAAAGAAATATGCGACAAATCGATATTATATAAAGGAGTACATTTCCTACTTTAGCTATCCTACCTTAAAAGTATTTGTCTAAAGTCTAAATTACTGTCCAGGTTGTTACTTGATCCCCCGATGACTCCCTATCTCTTGCTAGGTTATATTATTATGAAATATGATATTAGTACCTACTTAGCACACATATTCGTATTTACTTTATTCAAATTAGTAAACAATATATATACTTATTAGCTTTTGTGGAAAAGCTTGTGTCGTCATTATTTTGATTTTATGTTTATGTAGATGTTATGTTTAAGAATATGTTATACTAGCTGTTGCCCGCGACTTCGTCCGCGTTAGCATAGTAGATCACATCCCAAGTATTATTTATTGTACAAAATTATTCAATATACAGAATTGACTTTCCTACGATTATATTATATATAGATGTTCCGCGCGGCTTCGCTTGCGTAATTAAGGAATTTCACGCAACCGTACATTTTGCAGCAAAAAAGCTTCACGTTGTCTATTCTTCATGTTTGCCAAATAACATAAAAATTGCTCCAGTAGTTTATAAGACAATAAGCAATTCCATATAATTTCCCCCGTTTTTTCCACATCTTCAACTATTTCTTCGCTCCTATTAGTCTTAGCGTGATAAAATATAGCCTTTAGCCTATCTCGATGAATGGGCTATCTAACATTGAAAGAATTTTTCAAATCGGATAAGTAGTTCCTTAGATTAGCCCTTTCATATAATTTCCCCCGTTTTTTCGACATTTTCCTCTATTTCTTCGCTTCTATTAGTCTTAGCGTAATAAAATATAGCTTATAACCTTCCTCGATCAATGGGCTATCTGACACTGAAAGAATTTTTCAAATCGGACCAGCAGTTTCTGAGATTAGCGCGTTCAAATAAGCCCTTTCAAATAATTTCCCCCCGTTTTTTCCACATTTTCCTCTATTTCTTCGCTCCTATTATACTTAGCGTAATAAAATATAGCCTATAGCCTTCCTCGATAAATGGTCTATCCAACTATTTTTTATTTTATTGGAACTGGCACCGACTTCATAATGATGAAGATTGAGTACTTACAGAAATAGTTGAGGTTAAGCCGAATTCGGAAAAAGGCACTATTAGATAGGAAAAATTATTTAATACTTTTTAGTTCATATTATAAGGATGTTATTATTGTTTTTACCTTGGAAGTCGGTTTTAATTTTTTGTTAAAAATAATAATTTTGTTATAAAATATTTATAGGGTAAAACGACCAGTGATTGGACAGTACCAGTCATTGGACAAAACACAAAAACACAATATTATTTTTATCAAGGTTGCTTTAAAAACTACCTGTTTTTAAAGTAATAGAACGCCTGATTTTAAAGAAAAATAGGTACCTACCTAGTTTTTAAAGCAATCTTATTAAAAACATAATATAAGTAAATAGTAATAGTATTAGTAATTGGACAGAGCACAAAATGCTCTGTCCAATTACTAATACTGTCCAATCCATAGATAAAGTATTATAGGTACCTATCTCAATGGTCCAATCAACCCTACGTTAAACTCTACTGAAATAATAGTACTTATTGCGGTTGTAAGTATTATAATATTTTTAGTACTTGATAATAATTTTTCTTATCAATATTATTTATAAGTACATAACTTAATATTATCTTAATACCTTGCAAAATAAGTAACATGATGAATTAGCTTTAGGTACTTAAAAAGCTAATTCATTATATTAAGTATTTGTTGACTTTATAATATAATAATTATTGACTTTTCTTATAGGACAAAAAATTTAAAATATTAAATATATTATATTAAATAACAATATAATAATCGATGAGGTATAACATTTTTGTTAAGTACACCGTTAACCCTTTTTAGGGTTCCATACCCAAAGGGTAAAAACGGGACCCTATTACTAACACTTCGGTGTCTGTCCATCTGTATCTCAAGAACGATAGTAGCTAGACTCTAGAGAGTTGAAATTTTCAAAGATTATGTATTTCTGTTGCCGCTACAACAATAAATACTAAAAACAAAATAAATAAAATATTTAAGGAGGGCTCCCATAAAATAAACGTGATTTTTTTACTATCATTTGCTTAATATCAATAACACAGTTGTATTTATACTTTAATAATTAATAATAAAATGTCAATAAAATAAATTATGAGGGGAGCTTACCCATAGCCCATACAAAAAACACATTTTTTATTTTTTGCCTATTTTAAATTTTTGTACTGTAATGGTACGGAACTATTCGTGCGCGAGTCCAACTCGATTGGACTTAGCCGATTATTTTAACTATGCCATAGACGTAGTGGTACAGGTTCCCTAGAACAATATATTTTTTATTACTATCAACAAAGAGAATGTCGTAACACTATCAAGATAATTTTTTGTGAGTAGCATCATTTTGATAAGACGAACAACAATAATTAATTCCTCTGCGAAAATTCTCGAAAGTTGTAGCTAACAGAGATAGAAAGGATTTAATATTTCGATTTCATGGTCCTAAAATATGGATTGTTCTGATTGTAGGACAATATTACTCTTGCGCTAGTAATATACTTATATACTGAAGCCAATGGGTTTTTGTATCATGATGGCGCGGGTGGCGTTATATGTATAGTTCCTTTTTTCGCCACGTTAATTAAAGCCTTGTCGGTCTTTAGGTAGGTACTAGGAAGGCAGGAATCGTAGCTGGTAGGTATTCAGAGAGTAGGTATCGTCTTCGTCCATGATTTTATCGCGCAACATCAAACTTCAAAGTACATTTTCCCAAAATGTTGCCAGGGTACAAAATTGCTTAATATTTTGTCACATTTGCAGTGAACATCATAATAATAATTTTAATATTATTATTGACCACTTTTTTTTGCTACACATAATATTCAAAATTCAAATATTATGTACTTACTCAATGTATGTATTATTATAATAGAAGTAAGTATAGTAGTACCTAAGTAATATTTCACCACCCGAATCCGGCCGAACATCAAGGCTAGACTGAAAGTTTCGATTAAGTACTACATACTTTGTTTCAGAAGTACACATTACAAAACTGAATTTTTTACACTTGTATTTCGCAATAGTTTTATAGTTATTTCTTCATTACCGATAATAAGCAATAATTTTATAATTAACAAATTAACAAATCGCTTATTAGGTTTTTGAATGAGGTAAACTAAATCAAAATATTGTTTACGAGTTACGACTTACGACGCTGATTCGATGCACTCGAATTTCGCGTATTATTTACGTTGCGCTTTTTTATGTGCGCGCGCGCATCGCATTCGCTTCGCCAGGTGGTAGGCGGCGCGGGTGGCGCCTGTCAGTTGCGCGTGAGCCTCGGTACGAGATGGACGTAGTGAATGTGTGATGTTTCGTGTGTGAATGTCCAATGTTGCCACGGGCGCGGGGGCGGTGGGACCGGTCGGTCGCACGCCCGACCCGCCGACCTTACGTACCGTTCACTGTACGCAAACTCCGTCTCTGAGTGCATCCTCTTAAAATGCAACTCTTGTGCTAATTATTAAATAGATTGTGTGTGAACCAGACATTGATTTGTGCATGATATCAAGTTGGAACATTGCCTGATTGGATAATGTGAAAGATGTACGTCCTTATTTTATTGGCACATTAATCACGATCAATAATTTATTATTCGTGTGATCGACGGACTTGTTTATTTCACCTTCTCAATTATACAATTAAGTGATATAATTAGGCACCTAATGTTATCTTTTAAATGATAATATTAAACTAAAAATTATAGTATCACAATCTTCGATCACTAATATACAATGGTTATCCTACTTATTAAACAAGTTAACTTAATATTAAAATAATTTACCTTTTTTTAATAATTAAGTAAGTACTTAATAATTATGAAATATGTTTTAAAACTGTGTAGCTAGTAGTTTAATAAACATTCAGAAAGTCAAAAAAAAATCGGCCAAGTGCGAGTTGGACTCGCTCAAGATGGGTTCCGCAACAGCATTAAGGTTTATTTTTATGAAATTAAAAGGTTTTTGATTTATTTTTTATATTACAGTTGATTAAACGGAAGTTATAAAATAAGGTTTTTCATTTATGACGTATAAAAAAACTGCTTGCTAGATCTCGTTAAAACAATTTCCTTTGGTAGTTTTGATAGTAATGTACATCATATTATATTGTTTAGACTTATCATGCCCCTAATATTCTTATTGTTTGGGGGAAAGGTGGCTGTGACATACCTACGGACGGACAGACAGACAGGCAGACATGACGAATCTATAAGGGTTCCATTTTTTGCCATTTGGCTACGGAATCCTAAAAAAAAGGCTTGACAACCCTGTAGTTTTGTTACAGTAGAGTGAAGATAGTTTAACAGTTAACTACGTATTATGTAGTAGAATATTTTGCAATGTGGTAGGCCCACAGAAATAAATCAAGATAGAACGGCTAAGCGGGTGGAGTACGCGTGTTTCAGTCTTGCCCTGTTGTGCAAGATTCGTTGAACGTTCATTCAGTCAGCGCGCACGTCTCGACTTGATTACACCGGAGCGGTTGTGAAAAAATGCAGTGTCTAATTGTAAAAACAGAAGTACGAAAGTGAATCGGTCAAAATGAGGTATTTCTTGCCCCGGGTAAGTTATTTGTTTAAACTAAAAGCAAAGTAAAAATTGACACGAGCTATTCCTTAGCAAGCCGATCTATCTTGATTTATTTCTATGGGTAGGCCGTAGGAGCTATTACGTACCTATCCGAAATAAGATGTATTTAATATAACTTTCGCTGTAAAATAAAATAAAAAACATAAAACTTAAAAATAAATTGGCTTTGCCTTTTAAGCAAAGCCAATTATTTTTATTACTTTTTCTAGTCGCGTTACTTCTTTTACTTGACAATACTATTTTATAATAATACTACCTGGCGTCGCACAGGTATAAAATATATAGCCACTGAATCAATGATTAAAATCGATAGCCTATGATCCTTCACGTGGTCTACTTCTTATATGTGCCAAATAACATAAAAATTGCTCCAGTAGTTCGCGAGATAAGCCCTTTAAAATAATTTCCCCCGTTTTTTTCACATTCTCCTATTAGTCCTAGCGTGATAAAATATATCCTATAGCCTTCCTCAATATATGGACTATCTAACACTGAAAGAATTTTTCAAATCGGACCAGTAGTTTCTGAGATTAGCGCGTTCGAATTAGCCCTTTCAAATAATTTTCCCCGTTTTTTCCACATTTTCCTCTATTTCTTCGCTCCTATTAGTGTTAGCGTGATAAAATATAGCCTTCCTTCCTCGATAAATGGGCTATCTAACACTGAAAGAATCATCAAAATCCGTTGCGTAGTTTTAAAGATTAAAGGACATGAGGGGAAAAAAGCGACTTTGTTTTATAATAATATGTATACAATATATACATATATAATATTATATCACTTTGTTCCCAAAAATTTGTAGTATATTATTATTTTTATCAATATTTCGTGAAATATTGCTAAAAATAATAACATACTAATTTATAAGCTATGGATTTTCGCAAATTATTTCCTGATTCTTTTAACTACTTACATATTTTCTTTTCAAATAAAGTACTAATATAATGTACTTATTTTATAGGTAGGTAACCTATGTTAATATTTATTGAAAACACTTTTTTATCTTAGCATATTAGGTATTATCTATTACAAACTAAAACAAATATAAACACTTTTATACAAAGCATAGAATTATTTACTTGTTAGGGTTCCGTACCCAAAGGGTAAAAACGGGACTTATTACTGAAACTTCGATGTCTGTCCGTCTGTCTGTCTGTCTCCAGGGTTCGGAAAATTTCACAGACTGTGTATTTCTGTTGCCGCTATAACAAAAAATACTAAAAACAAAATAAAATAACTATTTAAGGGGGGCCCATACAAGAAACCTTTTTTGGCCTTTTTTGCTCGTAATTAATAATGACTAAAGGTATGCGCATGAAATACTAAGAAAATCCTTAAATATATTTGAATTTTAATAATTATTAATAAAATTAAAATTAAATTAATATTTCCCATACAAATAACCCTTTTTTCCAACTTTCGCTCTCTCACGGTAGGATAAGGTACGGAACCCTTTCTGCGCACTCGCACTTGGCCGATTATTATTCCTATTATTCAAAAAGTTTGATCAATGATCATAAAAAGTGTTTATAACTATGTCAAACTAGATTTTATTTAATAAAAAATATTGTATAAAACGTACCTATATAATATTATCATCATAAATTTAAAAATACTGTACATATTTTATTCTTACATACAATAATTCAGCAAACGAATGTAAATATTTCACTTTTATAAAAAAGGATCACCATAATAATTGACAAACCGTATTGACTGCGATTTGTAACGCCCTTTTCTGTGTCATATATATATACAACATTTATTATCGTAAAGAAATTTAGACCAGTAAAGAAAAACCACGCTCTCAAATCCAAGGGGATATCTTTTGTGTGAGTTTAAAGACATGCGATTGGTTCAAAAAACTTTATATGCTACCAATGAGAGGCTTAGGATAAGGGTCGCCCGTCACAGTTAGCTGACAGATGCGCAATTTTTTTTACACTATCGGTATAAATTAGGTTCTGCCATTCTACTTAGTAAAAAAATTCAAAACACCTGCTCTTAGTTCCTGCAGGCTGCAGGAGTCTAAGGAAGTTACAAGCACAAAAGAACAACACCTACTATATCGATCCTTTCGCGTTCTAGTACTTAATTCTAAATTTTTTATTGCACTTTTGACGTTAGTGTATTGGAACTCTGCATTATTTAGTAGGCGGTTTACATGTTATGTATCTAAAGGTACAACTTTAAATGAAAGGAACAGCGCTCAGCTAACAGTACGATGCTCATTGGAATCTTATATTTGCGTGTAGTAAAAATTTTACTCTTAAACCCCTTCAATAATTAAAATAACACGCTTTCTCTGCTGAATGTTGCTGTCATTGTCTGTGAAGTGGTTATACGTATCAAACCATAGACTTATTTATATACTGTTATCAAACAAATACAGCAGCATGGATTTGTGAAAGCAATAAATATTTTTATGTGCAATTTTAACTCTAAGTTAGTGATTCATTCTTTTTTCATTTCATTTCTTGATAAGTAATTGACTAATCAATGTGAGTTTTATTTATTTTGTCTCTATTTTCTTTTCAGGCTGGCATGGAAGTTTGGTGCCTACAGGGCTCGGAGAAGGAAGCAGTGGTTTCGCGGGTAGTATGGCAGAAACAGCTTCAATAACTTACAATCAGAAATACATGCGCAAGCGACGACGGCTGTCGCAGCTACTTGATAAACTGGCTGTCCAGATACGAAACAATAACCATTACCCATTACCACAGTGGCTGATGTTAGACTCTTCTTGTTACGACAACAAACAGTCGGAGGACAGGCCTCTCGACCTTTCCACTAAATCGGAAACTCTGAAACCTGTGACCGAGCAGCCGGGGTTCATGTGTGAGACTTGTGGTCAGACTTTCACGGTCCATGATCGTTTAGCCAAGCATGTCGCGTCTAGACATAGAGATAGAGCACCTGAAGCGACCAGACCATACGAATGCGAAGTATGCCGTCGTCGTTTCGCTCGCTCAGACATGTTGACCCGCCACGCTCGCTTGCACAGCGGTGTTAAACCGTACTCCTGTTCAGCGTGTGGTCAAGTATTCTCTCGTTCGGATCATTTAGCCACTCATCAGAGGACTCATACAGGTGAAAAACCATATCGCTGCCCATCTTGCCCTTACGCTGCTTGTCGCCGAGATATGATCACGCGGCATATGCGGACTCACACGCGACGACCACAACCTGCTGAAATTTAAATACACGAGATTTAGCATCTTTAGTTTTAAATCTATCCTAGAATTGGTTTTTCCAATTCGTAATATTATTTATTTTCTAATTCAGGGCTATCGAGGCATATTCCCTTCTACGGTGGAGTGCGCATTGCACAGTGGGTAAGACATATCCCATTGCAATTCAGAAAAAAATGCGAATGTGCAAGCATTTTTGTCATTGTTGCGAATTGAGAAAAATATAATTGGGGTGAACATAACTAGTGATTGGAGAGTATTAGTCTTTGGATAGAGCACAAAAACACAATATTTATTAATAGCCTAAGAAAATTAAGCCGAAAATGGACGATCAGCGGAAATAATTCGTGTAGTTTTGAAAATCGCTACAGTTATTCCTTGAGATATCCAGATAAACATATCGAAAATCCCCAAGGGTGGGGGGTGAGCTAAAGGTGTAGGGGGGGGTCAAAGGACCCTTTTTTTAGATTTTAGCTCATAAGTCTAAAACCTGCACAAATAGCGTAACGGTTACTTCTAGGAAAACATTCTACATAAAATTTCCTTTAAATTTGATCCTATAATTTTTTTTGTATGGTCGACACTTTAGAAGTTACAGAGTGTTCAACTTTATATAGGTATAAAAAATGAGACGGTTTTATAAATAAAATAAAATTGGTATGTTTTCAAAATGTATTCAAAACTAGAAAATAATAATTAGACAGTCTTAATTAAATCAATAATTTTCTTCTACTACATCATCATCATCTTCACCTTCTATATCTACCAAATCTACAGGTACGCCATTTGTACACGAACCCAAGCAGCCGTTGCATACTAGACTGCACGTGATACCAGCTTTTCGGCATCCACAATTACCAGTGCAATCACTTTTGCAGCGACAAAATATTGACTTCAGCACGGTGTCAGGAGCTGGAGGATCATGAGTGGTAACAGGCTCGAGGTTTCCATCAGCTCCTCGCTTCCATCCCCACATTTCAGGAGGCAGTGCGTTACCTAACCACTCTTGTACTTGGTGGAACACTCGGAATGAGTGAAATTTTGCTGATCCTTTTGTAGGTGGGAGAGAGGAAAGATCTGGTTTGGATTTGGTGCTGGATTTGACAAAAACTGAGTATCGATGTCTGTTAAGATCAAGCTGATCAGTGGCTGCACGATACATCGTCAAAAACATCCTTTCTCCTGACTCTGCTATTTCTTCAGATGTTGATGTTGGATTGTAGAAGATGGCGGCAATATCCTTGATTTTTGGTTTTTGATCAAATAGCTTAACAACTGACACTTTGCCTTTCCTGTAAATAGCTGAAGTTGTGTCGCGCCAGGTAAGAAAGGAAAGAGAAGCATTTGCACTGCTTACGTATAGCGTCGTCCTTATCGCTCGTAGCTCTTCGATATTAGGCACACATACAAAACGTGTGGAAAGAGTGACTAGCATGGAATTAGTAAGAACTTCGTACAGCTGGAAAGCTTACTGTGCATTAAGCATGTGACGAGCGAGAGGTCATTAATCTTGGTCTGTCCCTTTCAAACTAGTGTAGCTTCTTGCCTATGTGTAAATCTTAAGACATTTTAAAAGAAAATCGCACAACTGAGAAGCTCAGTTTAGTAACAATTATTGAAATTAAATAATATTAAACTGAAGCAGGAAAGCGCAGTATTAAAACATGTCGTTTATATAATATTTATGCCTTATTTTATCGTTTTCTACGAAAAATGCTTTTTTCAATTTACTACCAATGTATTATCGTATATTTTACATGGCAATTGTGCGAAAGGGACAAACCAAGAAAATCGATTTCTCGCTCGTGCTCGCTACTATAAGGAGATATTAGTTAATAAAAATAATACTTTAGCACATGGAAGTAAGGTTCATTTTAATATTTCAAAATGATGAAGTAAGCCTTCCAGCTGTATAGTACTTCCTAATTCCATGGTGACTAGTCTAACGTTTTGTAATAATAGCAGCTAGGACAAATAATAATTATCTGTGAATAGCAGGTATTTGAATCAGAATAAGTTGTTTTCTTAGTCTCGGACGTTCGATGCGTGTTATTTTCGAGATTCGCACTTTTGAGGAATTTGACCCCCCCTGTAGTTCCTAAAGTATCGACCGTACAAAAAAATTTATAGGACATAATTTAGAGGAAATTTTATGTAGAAAATTTTCCTAGAAGTAACCGTAATGCTATTTGTGCAGGTTTTTTACTTATGAGCAAAAACCTAAAAAAAGGGTCCTTTGACCCCCCCCTACACTCTTAGCTCACCCCCCACCCTTGAGGACTTTTGACATGTTCATCTGGATATCACAAGGAATAACTGTAGCGATTTTCAAAACTACACGAAATATTTCCGCTGATTTTATTAATTTGATCGTACTATAAGGTTGCTTTAAAAACTACCTCTTTTTCTTTTAAATCAGGCGTTCTATTACTTTAAAAACAGGCAGTTTTTAAAGCAATATTGTGTTTTTGTGCTTTGTCCAATGACAGGTACTGTCCAATCACTAGTCGTTTTACCCTACTTAATAATTACTATTGTTTATTTTTTGCAATGCGATGTGTCTTGTGTACTTAAATAATATTGTCAATTGCGTTGATTTTGTTTTTTTATGCGTTTTGTGTATTATGACAGCTTTCGCTTGTACTATTATTTTTTGTATACTTAGTATTATGTAAATAAAAATATTACAGAGTAAGCTTATATTTTAAAGCTCTCTAAAGTAAATTTGTTGTTGTTGCTAAGCGTTTGATTTATTTTTAGTTTGTTTCGTATCCATCTCATTAAATTTGACTTTTGGATTTTCCTACTTGTAGAACATGGTTAATACTATATAATATGTAATATCATTAAGAGGGCGACTAACCCCAAAAACCAAACATCGTCCTTCTCTCTTCACACTCACGCCCGTATTTCATATGCCGGGTGAAAAAGAACGACGCGGATTCATCGCCAAATTAGTTTTTTCTCAATAACTCGATAAAGATACAACATTTTAAAAATTCGCTAGGTCGATCTCTCAATAAAAGAATTTTATACAATGTGTTAAAATATTAACTTAGTTCAATGCACGGTTACGGCAATAAATGAAAAATTCGTGAAAATTAGATGCATCTTAATGATTTTTTTCTATCGAGAAAATGTTAAGATATCGTGTTTTTGCTCAGATCGAATATAATGTAGTAAAAAAAAGGAAATATAATGTAGTATCTAATTTTAGAAAATGAAACAATTTGGGGCTTATTTTCAACTATAAAAATGAATTATAAAATCGACACTTTAGGGTTAGTCGCCCCCTTAACACACTCTTAGTAGGTTACTATTATCTCAAAAATAGGAACCAAAGATATTAATAATATTATAAAAAACTTGTTTTTGTTATATTTATCCAAACCCCAATGCGTGTGTGCTGCAGGTTGCAACCACCATTACCTATTTCATCTTGAAATATACCTACTTAATACTTACACTAGTATTAAAATAGGCTACTTGACCTATATTCAATTTCATTGAACAAATGCATATTTCTAGTAGAACTTGGCCTAGGAAACCGTGTTTCACCCTTATCATCAAACAAAAACTTATGATTGATAAAATATAAAGTCGATTTGAAAATATAATTTTATGGAAATATGATTTGTACTGACGAAAACGCTTTTGCGGTACTTCCGATTTGGATGTGACGTCATCATACTCGTAATTAATATCTTTTTTTTTATCGCGCTTGTTATATGTAAGTTTATTTGCACATAAATAATAAGAATAAGCCTAAAAAGATTTGTAAAATATATTTTCTTGAATAATTCAAATAAAACATCAATTTTATATGTTATCTGCATTTATTGTAGACAGGAAATGAAATGGCCAAAACTTTTTCCAGAAATTTTCAACTTTACAAATGATTTCTAATTTCTTATTTAATTCTTTTATAATTTTCGGGCACTTGAAGACTCGTACATTTAGCACATAAAATGTTCATTAAAGAGAGTTTAAAATACAAAACGTATGACGTCACACTATGGCAGACAGTGTTTTCGGCGCCATTTATAAAGCATATTTCTCAATCAAGATTTTTATGGGTTTCTAG
The DNA here is from genome assembly GCF_905147365.1 of Aricia agestis. Taxonomy (NCBI): domain Eukaryota; kingdom Metazoa; phylum Arthropoda; class Insecta; order Lepidoptera; family Lycaenidae; genus Aricia; species Aricia agestis. Next base: position 30,229,413 of record NC_056428.1, on the reverse strand, counting down.
TGTATAAAATATAAAAATATTAGTTTTTTTGGTGAAAATGGATGATTAAGAAGCGATTAGCATTAAGAAAAAAAATAGGTCAAGTAGTCTATTATTACATATTTTCATATAAATTTATTGGTATGTTAAGAATTTAAGATACCGTACTAAATACTTATCGTCGATACTAGGCCTATATAATATTATTACTCTGCTCAAATGTTATGTTTTATTAAAATATAATAAATAGGTCGTCTAGTTTCAAAACAATGAGATTAAATTGTTGATATTATGTTAATACATTTTTAAGTTTGACTTTCTAGTTTTGAAAAGTTGGCTGTGGAAAATTATTAACTTTATACGCCTTATCAAGAGTGGGTGCTTTAGGTCTTTTGATATAAAAAAATAAAAGAAAGGTTTTAAATATTTATGGTAGTACAGATAGATTCCTTCTTTTATAATATAAAAGTAAGAATAACGTTGTGATTTCATAATTCGTTCAAAAATATAATATAAAATATAATACATGTTAAAAGAAAATTCTGAATCGCACCATGATATTTTTTGTACTATCGTCTTATTTATGTACTTACCTATTTATTAAGGGTTCAGCGAACTTCATATAGTTAGAGTAGCATTATAATTTATATAGAAACCCACCGTTCTTTTGTCTATTGTGTTATAATTTGATAAATATTGAGGAATATTAATTAAGTAGATGCTTCGTGACACGCTTCTTTAATTTTTTATCTGACTGTACTCTTTTCTTTTTAGGGTTCCGTAGCCAAATGGCAAAAAACGGACCCCTTCTAGATTTGTCATGTCTGTCTGTCTGTCTGTCTGTCCGTCCGTATGTCACAGCCACTTTCCTCCGAAACTATAAGATCTATACTATTGAAAATTGGTAAGTAGATATTGTAGTCTGTAAACCGAATTAAGATTTGGATACAAAAATGGAAAAATTATTAAAAATTTTAGGGTTCCCCATAGGTATAACTGAAACAAAAAAAAATTTTTTCATCTAACCTAAACGCGTGGGGTATCTATGGATAGGTCTTCAAAAATCATATTGAGGTTTCTCATGTCATTTTTTTCTAACCTGAATAGTTTCCGAGAGAGACTCTCCCAAAGTGGTAAAATGTCCCCCCCCCCCCCTCTAACTTCTAAAGTAAGGGCATGATAAGTCTAAAAATAATATATGATGTACATTACTATAAAAACTACCAACGAAAATTGGTTTGAACGATATGTAGCAAGTAGTTTTTTATACGTCATAAATAGTAAAACTTAAATTAATTTTCATTCAATCAACTGACATATAAAAATAAATCAAAAACCTTTTAATTTCATTAAAATAAACCTTATTACTGCTGCGGAACCCTTCATGGGCGAATCCAACTCGCACTTGGCTGGTTTTTATTTTTAGACAGAATAATATTGTTATAATTTATTGATTTATGTTTTAACTATAATATTAAAAGAAATTCCTGAAATAATAAGTGGAATTAAATATAGGATGGTTGTAAAAACTTGTATAATTCCTCTCGCATAAAAATGGTTTTGCGCCCCCGCACGATGTGCTTCATTTTTTTTTGTAACATTATCGTATAAACTTTAAATTATGACAATTTAATACTTAACTAGAGATCGCCCAATAGCCGAAATTCGACCTTAGTTTCAACGACATTAGGACTACTACCTACCTATATTTTGTAAAAAAATATTGACGTTATCATATTTTTTTCAATTCTTGTCTCTGGGACTCTCCCTTTGCCTGTACCGACCGGGACGAATTAAAAAAAAATATCTCTGGGACTCAGCTGATTCTCAGACTGGCCGTGTAAGCATTGTCTAATAGTATCTAAGATTCAATAAAAAAAGACTATAATCCATTTTCAATTTGTCACCTTGTTGTCAACAGACTTCAACCATAAATAAAAGAGTATAATTCGTATGTATAAGGTTGTCACTCAAAAATCTGTCATTTTTCCTAGTGTGTGTGTTGTAGTGTGTGTAATGTTTTATTTGTTAAAAAAATGTATGATAAAAGCATAATTTAAAAATAATATTAGATCGATGCACTCCTTCGCCATATAAACTATCATTGTGCAAAATTTTATTCACCTACGTTTCCCCATTTTTCGTCAAAAGGGATACAAAGTTTTTGGCTCACGTATACATATAGAGATATTAAGTAGATTATAGTAGGTAAGTACTAAGTAACTATATGTTGTATTGGTACAAATTACAATACTTATTACCTATAATAATTACGTCACGATCTATTAAATGTATTATATATACTTAGGTCTACCAGAATGTGATGGCAAAAAATGGAAAAATAAAATTGACGCTACCAATACTGGAAAAATTGGAGCAAAACGTTTGATACTTTTTTATAGCGGCTGATTCTGTGTGTGATACATGCAAAATATGAAAAAAAAAATCCCATGATTAAGGATATTTTTTGAAAATCTGCCATCCAAATTTGCCATGAGATTCTGGTAGACATAGGTCTTTTTTTTTATTTATTTATTATTTTAAGCACTATACTTACTTCCACTACCTAGTACCTAGCTACTATAATAAAAACTGCAATTTAGGTTGGTCCCCAGATAAAATGCGAATACCGGCTGGTAGAATGCGAAACCTAAGCAATTTCTGCAGGAACTTATTCCGGGTACATAAGGATAAAACATACTAAAAGTCCTGACGTCTAGGAGGTGAGCCGGAGGGGGAAGGCCCCCCCCCTTCCCCCTCGACAAAGGTCTCATTTTTTTGTTTTTCGCCAATAACTAAAAAACGATGCGTTGTAGCAAAAAATATTCTATGATAAAATTAAAGCTTAATAAATTCTCTATAAATTAGATTCTATACAGTTTTTTCAAGTTCTCATCCGTTTTTCTCATCTTTTTGGCAGCGTTGTTCCTTTTTTCGTAATGTTCATTTAAAGCCTTGTCGAGCTCTACAGTTATGTTCATAGTTTTCACACAATAATAATATTATGAATGCAAAATATAATCGTACTTAACACAGTATTTGAAACAATATAATTTATTCATATTTTTTTTATTTTTGTGCAGTTCTTGATATAAGTTTTCTCAACCCTTTCGAAATAGTAATTAGCATATTACTTAATTGTAAAGAAATAATTTTAAATCGTTAATTATAAGTTGTTTATGTACTGTGATAAATATTAATTAATGTTTAATTTAGTTTTCGCATAAATAGTGTTTTACAATGTTATTAGTTATTACTTATTGTCTAAGGTTGGGTTGCACCAACTTACTTTAACTATAACTGTAACCTTAACTATAACTTTAACTACAATGCAAAATGTCAACTCTTTGGTTGAAGTTAAAAATGGACGCCATATTTAACCATAACCATAGAGCTCGCCAAGGCTTTAAATGCACGTGGCGAAAAAAGGAACTAACGCTGTCATCATACAAAAACGCCATTTTGACAGTTCTCCTTTACCAGCAGCGCCCCCGCCCACGTTCTTATAAAGCTTTGTCGGAACAGCAACGTCTTCTGTCAAATTCTGTGTTTCAAATTCAAAGATATGGTTAAAGTTAAATTAGCCTTAACTATAACCATAACTTTGACCATAACTTTAACCTGGCCTCTGGTGCAACTCAACCTAAGCTTCATAGTTCGTATCAATTCATTTTGATCTGAACGTAAACAAATAGTAAACCTGACGAACTGTTATGACTTATGACGTTTTTTCTTTTATTGTGCAGTTTATATTTAAATACGTTACATTTAAATATGTAGTACTACTATAGTCGCATAAACTGAGCTTAGTTTTAAATATTTAAATGAAAATGAATTGAAACGAAGTAGGTATACCCTATTTTATTATCAATTTATAATTATTATAATAATAATTATTAGGTATATATAATATGTATTTTACTGCAAGTTTTTTCATTAAAATTGAAGACATTAATTAACCAGTAGTTTTATTTCCTATATAATATTATGTTTCCCTAGTTTAATTAACCTAAAGCCAATTAAACCAAAAAGAAAGGTGTTATAAGTTTGACTTGTCTGTCTGTCTATCTGTGGCATCGTAGCATCCAAACGGGTGGACCGATATTGATCTAGTTTTTTTTTGTTTGAAAGCTGACATGATCGAGAGTGTTCTTAGCTATAATTCATCATCTTAAACCAGGCTGGACAATCAGGATTTATCTGGTTCATGAAATGCCCTTAGCAACTTGTAGACTATAGTTTGTCCTGACAGATGGTGCTACGATTAATTTGAAAAAAATTTTGTTATTCAATTCATGTGCTGATTAAAATATTAAATAAATAACACAGGCTACAAACTAAAATTGAAATAGAATAATATTGAATGCGATGATAGCGCCGTCCGCCGGATCTAATGTAAAACATTCCAAAATCAACAACTCCTTATAAATAAGAAATTAATTGAAAAAACATTTTCCAGTAGACCAAACTGTAAATCTAAACCATTCTCGAATCTCCACGAACACACACAAAAAATTTCATCAAAATTGGTCCAGTCGTTTAGGAGGAGTTCAGTCACATACACACGCACACAAGAAATATATATATTAAGATATATTAAGATATATATATATATATATATATATATATATATATAGTTCGTGACATTTGTGAATATACAATATACGTATACACATAATATTAATGGTAAGTTGACCTGGTGCTGCAGCATCACCTGGTAATCAATAGGATATCCAATCTGGGTTCTATAGGAGACGAGCTTCGTATAAATCCAAAGTGGAGTTTTCATGTTTGGGCTCATATTAACGGCCTCATCAGAAAGGACATTGATAGATATAGTAATCATAAGAATATAATTCTGATAATAGGAATTATTCTGCGCTATTACCAACAAGTTCATTTTGACGGGCTCATTTAATGGTTTCAAGGATAACGGTGTTTACACTAACACACTGTATACAGTGTGTAACAAAAATAAGTGATAATACTTTAGGGTGTGTACGTGTTCCTTGTAGAGAGTTCACTGTGAAAGTTGCAGCACTGAAAGACAAAAATTTTTTTCACTTTTGTATGGGGCCCGAGCGTCACGAGTTTCCCCATACAAAAGTGAAGTGTATAAAAAATTTCGTCTTTCAGTGCTGCAGGCAGCCTGCAGCACTGAAACTTTGAACTTATTACTAGCTATTCGAACTCAAACTGAAACACTCAATTTATTACTAGCTATTCGACCGATGCTCAGTACCTATTCGATAAAACACGAATATAAATGACATTTTCTAAAAATGATTCCTAACTAGATCGATTTATCGCCCGATCGATAAATCCATCTAGCTAGGAATCATTTTAATTTTTATAAATGACATTTTCGAAAAATGATTCCCAGCTAGATCAATTTATCGCCCGATCGATAAATCGATTTAGCTAGGAATCATTTTTACAAAATGTCATTTATATTCGTGTTTTATCGAATACCGAGCACCGGTCGAATAGCTAGTAATAAATTGAGTATGACTTTGATTAAAGAACATTTAAAAAATCGCAAAGATGTAATCCATGCATACTGAGAGGTTCTCGTGTGCGGTTTCACAAATTTCTTGGAAAAGTAGCCCCTGGACCCCAGAAAAATTAACAAAATAAATAAAATGATTCCTAACTAGATCGATTTATCGCCCGATCGATAAATCCATCTAGCTAGGAATCATTTTAATTTTTATAAATGACATTTTCGAAAAATGATTCCCAGCTAGATCAATTTATCGCCCGATCGATAAATCGATTTAGCTAGGAATCATTTTTACAAAATGTCATTTATATTCGTGTTTTATCGAATACCGAGCACCGGTCGAATAGCTAGTAATAAATTGAGTATGACTTTGATTAAAGAACATTTAAAAAATCGCAAAGATGTAATCCATGCATACTGAGAGGTTCTCGTGTGCGGTTTCACAAATTTCTTGGAAAAGTAGCCCCTGGACCCCAGAAAAATTAACAAAATAAATAAAGAAATGAAAACTGGACAGTTCTACAGTACTCCTAAATTAATAATGCGCATATAAATCAAGTCGCTAATCACGAAAACACCTGAATCTATGAAACTTGCATTTTGCACCTTGTTTAAAGGAAATAGAAGTAAATATCATATAGGATAGGCCTCTTGAATATCGTTGCTAACATAAACCTATAACAGTATATATTAAGTCTATGGTTCCTAAGCTACGACAACGCCACCGGTCGGTTGACGGCGGAAACTCGAGGACGTCATCTCATAGAAGTGAACAATATGATTGATTTGTGTCTAGGAGATGCATAGTTTTTTTTTTAAATACGTGTTTGAAGTAATACGTGTCACGTAATGTTATTTTTTGTTAATGTGTCCTTAATATTAATTTTTCACTATATTTACGTTTTGTTTGACGCGTAATTTGTTGTAAAATGTTTTTTGGTGTCATAAATATAATATAATTCTTAGGTAATGAATTATAGCAATGTATCACTCCGTGCTGGCCCAATACGACTTGGTTGGGTTAGGTTAGATTTAGCCTTGCCTAAATTCTAGCCTTTCGCCTTAGCCATCGTGGTTATTTTTTTGTAAACCACCCAGAAATAGGAGCCCCGCGGAGCTGTATATTTACAATATAAGACATAGAATCGAGTTTGCCCACACTCAAAAAGAGTAATTCCCAAACTAATGCAAATGTAGAAACAAAAAATATTATAGGTAAAGTGCTAAAGTGCCAACCATAGATAAAGTATTATAGTATAGATGTAGTCTTAGCCCGTCATCGCGTGGCCATTTTGTGCTTATTTTCATACAAGTAGTGTGCGTTTATTATCTTGAATATTTCTATTTGTCGATTATTTCGAAGCACATTATGATACAGGAAAGAAAGTCCATGATATCGATTAACTATAGTTCAAGTGATGAGAATCCGTAAACACACGTAAAAAGTTATGCAATTTTCATAGCCAAATTTTTAATTGATGTGACATTTTTAGCACTAATACCTTATATAGCACGAATAAGGGTTCAATAAATTTATAAATTATTTTTTTAGCTTACAAAAATACCGATTGAAAAGCCCAAAAAACCTTGTTCAAAACTTACGTATTTTGACATTTCAAAATTTTTAAGCCTTAAAATAAAAAATACCGTTTCTTTAGTTTCTTCTCCTGATATCAAAAAAATATTCAACTTTTTTTTATATTGCTTATTTACTGAGAAAATAAAGAAAAACTGAAAAATACGCTGTGACGTCATACTTACGGCATAATATCATACAGTTTGTTTGCCTGGTGAAAAATAGTTTTAAAAAGACAATATGAAGCATAAAAACAAAAACGTCACTGTCAACAATGACATTTCTAAAAAATAACATTACCTCATTGGTTACCTATCCTCCAGGTTGACGATGACATTGACAGACGTCATAATAAACGTAACAAACTGACATTGACAGATTTTTTCTTTTGTTATAGTGTAATGGAATCATAGACTTAATGTATACTGTAGCATTATAGGTTTGTGAATGGAATTAACTGGAATTAACCGTTCAGACATAAGTATGACGTCACTTGGCGCTTACGTCTCTTTAGAATACGAAGTATTAATATCTATTTCTTAGGTATCATAAAAACATAATTTTGAAAAAGCAAGAAACACGTGTCACCTTATTTTAATCTACTTTCATATAAAATAATAAAAAAGCCATGTTAAAATTTTGAAATGTTGTCAATTCACGTGTTTGGGGCATTCTTTGGCCATTCTTATGGTTTATGGCGGAACCACAAAACTCAACAATATCTAGCATTAAATGTTCACTAAAAACCTTTATTAACACTTTTATGACATGAAATATGCAGACTGACTCCTTTGTTATGTCCTAGTAAGTAGGACATAACATTACATGCTTTTGACGCTTATACACCGATATAAGGCTCTCTCCAGTCTATAGTACCTCAATGGTGCCAACCAATGGACAAAAACATTGCCTGTCCCTTTCATATTTTTATTTGTCATCGATACTGCCATCATAAAAAACCCTATTCACTTCAAGTAGCCTCTCATCTGTCAAGGTTCCCAAAATGGGCGTCCTCGTAATTACGACCTAATATTATAAATAAACAATAAATAAATATAAAAAAATAAACGTAAATAATAAATACAGTTCGACAAGGCTTTATTTGAATGTGTCAATGTCAGTCAATGTGCGCTGCTCATAGATAAAGTATTATAGTATAGATGTAGTCTTAGCCCGTCATCGCGTGGCCATTTAGTGCTTATTTTCATACAAGTAGTGTGTGTATATTTTCTTGCATATTTCTATTTGTCGATTATTTCGAAGCACATTATGATACAGAAAATAAAGTCAATTAGTTCATGATATCGATTAACTATAGTTCAGGTGATGAGAATCCGTAAACACACGTAAAAAGCTATGCAATTTTTATAGCCAAATTATTAATTGATGTGACATTTTTAGCACTAATGCCATAAATTGTGTAATTTAAGAACAATAGTACCAGTCATGTACCAGTTACGCAAAATATGGAAGTAAAAGGGAGGATTAACAATATTTTATTTGAAATAGAGAACTTAAGACAGAATATTAGCAAAAATAAACACATCATAGCAATTAGGACGTGAAGATTAATTACCTGTGAAATGGATATTTTTCAGAATTATTCCTATGATTTACACTGCAATCACTCACAGAACAAGTTATTATTGTTATATATAATAGTATTTGTTGAAAATAACAAACGATTTAAATAATAAATTGCAAATACCGAAAGGGCATAAAACGGGTGACGAGTTTTGACGACCTGTCAAATAAAAGTGGTCACAGTTCACATTACACTACCTCTCTCTTTTCATCTTGTTATAAATCCGTAAAGGATTTTCTCCTCTCTCGCACTCTTTGTTGGTCTATTTATAAGTTTATTCTTACCATTGAGGTACTCCAAAGGACTGGAGAGAGCCTTATATCTATATATATATAGAACTCAAAGGTGACTGACTGACTGACTGATTGACATAGTGATCTATCAACACACAGCCCAAACCACTGGACGGATCGGGCTGAAATTTGGCATGAATGTAGATGTTGTGACGTAGGCATCCGCTAAGAAAGGATTTTGATAAATTCCAACCCCAAGGGGTTCAAATAGGGGATGAAAGTTTGTATATAATAATACTTCTTAACCCTTAACTACAGTGGTGAACAATAATCACGTTTCTATAGTTGTGGGGTCCATTGGACCCATGTATTTTTAAAAGGCAATAAAAATGAAAGTATCTCGAATAATTAATAAAATGTTTATTAGATTTTTTATATATTATATAACAAACATAGTGTTTTAAAAAATCAACAATAGGAACATATATTTCTAACACTAATTTGTACTTTTTATAATCAGTTTAGGTTTCCTTAATCTAAAAACAAGCTTATGAAAAAAAATTATAAAAAATATAAAACTGGTCACCAAGTAAAAACAAAAAATGTTTTCTATAATAAAAATATATGTTTTCTAAAAACATACCAAAAGCAAAGAAATAAATTTTAAAACAAAAATTTTGACACCAGTTTCATTTAGCCTACTTACAAACATGTACTGCAAACAACTTTTGCTCATGCAAATAGGCTGCTGGCACTTGGTACATAAGTGAACAGTCTTAGCTGCTTATTTCAGAGTTCGAGTCATGATCACTTTCCAATACAAAATCTTCGTCATTATCAGAAAACTCATTATCAGAGTGATTATCTCCCATAGAAACCGATTTTTTTCTTTATCACTGCTTAAATCAGCATTCAGCCATTGCTCTATTATGTCTTCGCGATTGGTTGACATATTTTTATTATTTTCCATGATGAAAACTGAAATTTAACTTAAAAATAACTACAAAACAAGAATTATAAAAATACGTATCTATAGTCGTGGGTCCAATGGACCCATGCATAATCATTTACTTACCACTGGAGTAGCTCGCGAAAAACGTCCGTCTTGCTGCGTATGCACCGGCTTACTGTCGAAAGGTACTGAGGTGCGTGGGGAGCTCCACCACCCATAGCGCTACTAGTGCTTGTTTAAAGAATCATCATGGGTCCAGTGGACCCACGACTATAGCTGTTAAGGGTTAACGCGAGCGAAGCCGCGGGCAAAAGCTTGTCGGTGTATAAGCGTCAAAAGCGTGTAATGTTATATCCTACTTACTAGGACATAACAAAGGAGTCGGACTGCATATTTCATGTAATAAAAGTGTTAATAAAGGTTTTTAGTGAACATTTAATGCTCCGCTAAATAATAAACCATAAGAACGGTCAAAGAATGCCTCAAACACGTGGATTTAAAATTAAATACGTATGTATATGTATGTACGTATATATAATTTCGGGCTTTTCAATCGGTATTTTTGTAAGCTAAAAAGATAATTTATAAGTTTATTGAACCCTTATTCGTGCTATATAAGGCATTAGTGCTAAAAATGTCACATCAATTAATAATTTGGCTATAAAAATTGCATAGCTTTTTACGTGTGTTTACGGATTTCTCATCACTTGAACTATAGTTAATCGATATCTTGAACGAATTGACTTTCTTTCCTGTATCATAAAGTGCTTTGAAATAATCGACAAATAGAAATATTCAAGAAAATAAACGCACACTACTTGTATGAAAATAAGCACAAAATGGCCACGCGATGGCGGGCTAAGACTACATCTACGGGGCAGTGCAGACTGTAGCTACGCCGAAACCACTGACCTCTATAATACACTGGATAGGCGATCGCTATCAATAAAATATTCCTATTTGAAAGTCGCCATATTGGCGCTGATTGCTATGTGAAAGCAGTAGTGAGTGTACTTGGAACTACTATTTTGCAAATGGCGGTTGTAATTTTCTATGTAAATTAGTTCACAGTACGCTAACCGCGGCGCTTCAAATCGGCATAAGAAATAGCTGTCATATTGTACGGCATAGCCATGGAATTAATATGTACTAAGTACAACATATTAATTCCATGGCCATAGCCTGTCCAGTGTATTAAGAGGTCTGAGGTCAGTGGCCGAAACGCTAGCCACAGATATACGAAATTTTCTGTATATCTGTGGCTTCGGCAGCCATTATAGTGATTTTGACTTTTGTAGTTCTTGTGTCCGCCATTATTGCGCCATGTCGGCGTCCCAATCGCTTTACAAAGATTGAAACGCCCTCGTTGGGCACATTGTGGAAATACGAAAAGTTGTTAGAAATTAGCAGGTATATTTTAAAAATTATGATGTTGTGATGTGCTTTAGATTACTTGACAAAATTTTTATTGTTTCTAGTGCATAATCCACGTTGTCCAAACTCAAAATTACTTTTACAAATCTGAGAAATACTGTAATACCGTAACTATTTCATAAGACTAAATTGACGACAGCGCCGCCTGTGATATTTTTCATTACTTAAAAATCTGTGAGTGACGGCAGCTTAGTTACTAATCCTTGTTGTGTTTCATATTATTTTAAATATTTTATTCATGACAAATGAGTATAAAGTGAAAACAAGCTGTCGACATATCACTTAAAATGGCGGACCTACTTCAGTTATGAATTGTTGCAGTAGTTTATTTCTATCAGCCTCATTACATTCTATCAACAACTATGTAAATCAGTGTCCAATATATATGAATAAATTTTGTTTGCCGGTAAATTATTCTACTATCTATCAATTCCATATGTGCAATGACATGCTCCTACCACGTACCATACCTAATACATGTTCAAGCAAATGATCAGACAACTTAGCTTATTTCGTTCTCTCACTGTAAAAAATAATTTGTGAACAGCCATGGCTCCCAGTAAAAAAGGGGCCAAGAAGCAGACTTTGATCCAGACATATTTGAACACATACAATCAACAAAACGAAGCAACTACTGCCGTCATAGCAGGTAATGACTACTTACTGTTATGGTCCCAGAAAAGTTTCCCTCCCTGTTTTGTCTTTAATACTAGAGTACACGCGTGGACTACCATTGTAGACCAGGTTTTCAGTAATAATTTTTCAGTAAAGTGCGCCAGAAACTTTATATTATAGATAATCCTTGTTTGATAAATTTAACAAAACCTCAGTACCTCCTGTGCCCACATAGTCGATCGAAATAAATACTAATTCGCCATCAAAAACGCTGGACTACCATAGTAGTATGTGCAAGTAATGGTGTGCTAAATTCAAGCGTGTATGTTTTATTGAATTATTTGACTATAACTCTATTATTGTTTACTACTATAAAGGTTACTTGAATAAGTAATCTTTGGTTACTTATACAAGTAACAAAAGATTTTTGAGACTGGTAGTTAAAAGAACAATTTAATTTTTTTGTTTATCACTTATAATTACTTTTTCTAATTTAAATAAATGACTATGAATGAGTATATCAGACTTATTTTATTTCACTGTTACTACAGCAATGTCTATTAAGATAATGCAAGTATATTTAGTGCAGAATGTTCAGCATTTTAACCGAAATTTGGCCGAATGAAGAAGTTTGGTTCAAGCTGCCGAAGTTCGGTTGAACCGAATGTAAAATGAATTTCGGCCCACCCCTAATAATATACTACTTTGGTATTTGTGTACTTATTATATTTTTTGATAACATTAGTAGTACTCAGGGATCCCTACATTTTTTTTTATTACTATCAAGCTAATTTTTTGTGAGTAGCATCATTTTGATATGACGAACAACAATTTTATCTGTGAAAAATCTCGAAAGTGGTAACTAACAGAGATAGAAAGGATTTCATACTTTGATTTGATTTCCTAGAATATGGATTGTTTTATTTGTAGGACAATGTTACTCTTAAATTATGTAACTATTAAGTATTAACCTATCAATATATAAAAAATCAGCTCGTTAGGGTTCATTTTTAGGGTTCTGTAATCAACAAAACTTAGTTGACTACAGAACCCTAAAACGGAACCCTAAGTTCTATCAGATTTTTTGTATGTTGATAGGTTAATAGTTATGTAATTTAAGAGAAACATTGTCCTACAAATAGAACAATCCATATTTGGGGACCATCAAATCAAAGTATAAAATCCTTTCTATCTCTGTTAGCTATCACTTTCGAGAATTTTCGCAGATAAAATTGGTGTTCGTCTTATCCAAGTAAAGCTACTCACAAAAAATTAGCTTGATAGTAATAAAAAAAAAAAATCTAGGGATCCCTGGGACCATGACTACTACTAAATACTAATGTTACTATTTTAATAATGTACTAAAATTGTAAGCTATGGATTTCGGCAAAGTAACGATTCTAATAACTATTAAGTTTAATATAGTAGAAGTGGTCTCATTTTAAGATAGTATACTCTGGCCATTAGTATTTTACTTTTTGTTATCTTGTAGTTAATGGGAATGAAGAAGAGGCTGACGCAGGAGTGACTTATTTTGTGGATGAGGATGGTCACTATTATTATCAGTCATCTGGAGATGGCCAAAATATTGTATCATTGCCTACTGAAGTTGCTGAAGAAAATGAGGAGGTAAAAAGTTTGCTGTATCGAAATCCAACTGTACAGATTTGATATCAGAAATTTGTATAATGCAATAATAATGTCAGCATTTTGTAAATTTACTAACTGTGCATGGTGTACGGTGCAATTTGAAGCAGTGGTTTTAATGTTTAGTCAATGTTTGTGTAAACATGCATGTAGTTGTGCTTTAAGATAATAATAATTTACCTGTCCGTGAAAGCTTATTTTATTCTTGTAGATAGCAGAAGACAGTCATATGATGGTTGACGGGGAGTCTTATCAAACCGTTACACTGGTACCTTCCGATACTGGTAACGGTGAAGTCAGCTATGTACTGGTGGTACAAGATGAAACCAAACCAGTTCTTAATATCAAAGTCGATCAGGTATGATACCTTATTTCTTTTTCTCTTACAATCATACCGGTTACACACACTCAATAATAATAATATTGTGATTACAATAATTAAAATTTAATGAAGACTTTGATAAAAGGTCCATAATAATTATATCAAACTCTTCATTCAATTTAAGATATCAAATAATCTACATTTATTATTTATATTATTATAATTCTATAAAACAATATAAAATAAGAGTTCAAGCGCAATTTTATTTATAAAATGTTTAATGCCTCATTTTGAATTTGATTTTTAATTTTACATTTTAACTTCTTGTTTTCTTTTCTGATACTTTACTTTTTACTAGTCTAATATTATATAAAATTCTCATGTCACAGTGTTTGTGCAAGAACTTTTCCAAAACGTCTCAACCAATATTAATGAAAATGAAATCTATACTTACAGTACATTTGTTAGACCTGAGAATAAGTTTTTATCTACTTTTTTATTTGTAACTTTTTATTGTATAATTTATATGGCAAAATAACGTTTGCCAGGTCAGCTAAGGTGTACATGGGGAATCGAGACAATAGCGGCCCTGTCAAAAAATTTGTCATTTTCTATAACTTCTTCTTCTTTTGGCGTAAGCCCCCCCCCATTTAGGAGTTGAGGCGAAAGATGTGAACAGTTATAACGTAAACTGATTGCCATGCAGTGGGCACGGGTGATGACTTCATGCGAATACAAGATTAATATAAACCGCGATTGACAATGAAGTGTCAGATGTTCTTAGTCTAAGGGCGATATCGTATTTTGCATACTCGATGTGAACTGAATATGAAGTATAATATCACTACAAACTCATAAAAAGTTGGAGATTATCATTCTAAGATTTACCAAGAGGTTTTCCGATGAATCTGTAATAATAGTCCGGTTAACGAATGACTCAAACGAGGTGCGTGAGCGGGAACCTAAGCGATTTCTGCTGGAACTTATTCAGGGTGATTAGGGACAAAACATACTAAAAGTCCTGACGTCTAAGAGGTGAGCCAGAGGGAGGGGGGCCGACAAAGGTCTAAATTTTTGGGTTTTCGCCAATAACTAAAAAACTATGCGTTGTAGCAAAAAATATTCTATAATGAAATTAAAGCTTATTAAATTCTTTATAAATTCTATTCTATACTTACTTTTTTACAAATTCTCATCTATTTTCGAACTACACACTCAGGAAAAGTCAAAATTTAAAAAAGCTTTATTTTTAAATATTCCTTTCTATATCTGTTTGAATAATAGCTTT
Organism: Aricia agestis; assembly: GCF_905147365.1. Lineage (NCBI taxonomy): Eukaryota > Metazoa > Arthropoda > Insecta > Lepidoptera > Lycaenidae > Aricia > Aricia agestis. The sequence continues at coordinate 30,214,279 of NC_056428.1, read as the reverse complement.
TTAGCTTCTATGCTTCGTTCAGTGAGTGAGAGGGCCTCACTCATCGAACCCTACATCCCTCATCCCCCCATTCAGCCATCCCCTCATCACACCCCTTAAAGCGGCAAGAAATTGCTTAGGTTCCCGCTCACGCATTCTACAACTACTTTGTTGACTGAGCTATATAATCAGTGTCTTTATAAGAAGTCAATTTTATTCTTAAAAATTCTAAATACAGTACGAGCAGTTTTTATTTACCGCCTAGACTCCAAGTACAGTTTAGTATTTTAAATAGGTTTCAATTTTATAATTTTTTGACAACAGCAGGAAGAAAAAACTGATGATGTGTACAATTTTGAAGACGAAGAAGCAGAAGAAGGAGCTGAAAATGTGGAAGAGAAGAATGTGGTATGTCAATATCAGCTACTGAATAGGACTTCAACATAATGTATGGTATATATTATTATGTTGAAGTATATATTATATTCAATGTGACAACGCCTTAAATGAACGAATGGCGAGGGCGCTGCTGGTAAAGGAGAAATGTAAAAAATGGCGTTTTTTGTATAATGGCAGCGCTAGTTTCTTTTTTTGCCACGTTCCTTTAAATCTTTGTCGCAATATACAGTTGAAGACAGATTTGGTGCTCTTTTGTATATTTTTATTGCCAAGTTTATTGATTGTAGTGAACAAGATCTGCCTTTACAGCTTTTTTCCTTGAAAATCATAAACATACAGATAGTTCAAAAACATATCAATAAAACAATGTTTATTGTAGGTAAAAAATTGTGTACTTTTTAATTTATGATAACTTACCTTTTTAGTTGAAAACCAGCACTGCACCTGCACCTACAAAAAGGGGATATTTTAGGCAACATTTTACATGCCACTTCTGTTCATACACAAGTTATAGAAGGTAATTGTTATTTAATACCTAACCTTTATTACGACTGCAAAATTGTGTCTATTTTTTGTGCCTAAAGTACTGAAATGGACTAAGTTGAGAAACTACAGCATTATTTAATTATTATGTATTTGTAGGTACCTACTTCTAAGGCACATGAAGTCTCACTCTGAGGAAAGGCCACACAAGTGTTCAGTGTGTGAGCGAGGTTTCAAAACCATCACATCCTTGCAGAACCATGTTAATATGCATAACGGTGTGAAACCACATGTCTGCAAGTACTGTAACAGCCCCTTTACAACTTCTGGTAAGTGATAATAAAAGTTGGACAGATATCTATTTAATATATTTTAGTGAAGGACAGCAAAAAAAATATTAGTAGTTCTCTGCAATCTTTGTTCAGTATAGGAATGAAAGACCATGCATGAAATATTGAGTCTTAAGGCTTGATTGAAGAAGGTCAATAAAACCCTCCAGTTTAAATCTAAGTTGAACGGGAATTGTGATGTTAAAAATCAATGCTGTTTTACATAGAAAATGAATTGTAATAAAATTAAACTGTTACTTTTAGGTGAACTAGTGAGACATATAAGATACAAGCACACTCATGAAAAACCACACAAATGCACTGAATGTGATTACGCTTCTGTGGAGCTGTCGAAGTTAAGACGACACGTCCGCTGCCACACTGGCGAGCGTCCGTATCAGGTTTGTATTATTTTATACTATGATGAGACAATATTGTATTCAAATATTATTTAATCGATTTCCCATCAATATTGCCACAAATTTAGATTGCAGCATTGTGGCTAGAAAGAGCAGAACATCTTATTCCTGCTAAACTATTAATTGCTTGAAAACTTGTATCATATTGTTTCTTTCTCGTTGACAGTGTCCACACTGCACCTATGCATCTCCCGATACTTTCAAGCTGAAACGTCATTTGCGGACTCACACTGGAGAGAAACCGTACAAATGTGATCTTTGCCACATGTGCTTTACGCAGTCGAATTCGTTAAAGGCACACAAGCTCATTCATAATGGTAAGTTTCATAACTTGTTTCATAAAAAAATTATGGGGATGTCCATTTGCTAAGTCTCATATACTTACTTGGCTTCAGACAAAGTTTACCAAGTGTGGAAAAGGGTATCTCCAAGCGTCTAATGCCATTTATAAACCTCTTAGTAAAAAATGAAAGTATCATTCCGTAATGCAAATATAATGTAACTAAAATTTTTATTCTAGTGGCGGAGAAACCAGTGTATGCTTGTGAGCTGTGCCCAGCGAAATGCGGTCGCAAAACTGATTTGCGTATTCATGTGCAAAAACTGCATACATCAGACAAGCCACTGAAGTGTAAGAGATGTGGAAAATCGTTCCCAGACAGATATTCATGCAAAGTACATAATAAGGTAATGTATACTGTTGCTAGATGAATATCTTTGATAGCTGTATTATAAAGACGAATGTATCTGTCTGTTCCCTCTTTATCCTTAAACTGTTGAATAATTTGAATGGAGGTACGGACATAGGATACTTTTAAATTGTAGAGTTACAGATTATATTAATTATTATTATTGAATGTACTGAAGGTTCTGAATTAGAATATAATAATATGAAAGTATTAATAATTTCAGACTCATGAAGGTGAGAAGTGTTTCAAATGCGAGCTCTGTCCTTACGCGTCGACAACCCTACGGCACCTGCGGTCGCACATGCTGAAGCATACTGATGAGAAACCCTTCGCTTGTGATCAGTGTGACCAGTGCTTCAGGTAATATTTTTGACTATGTATCTAAGGTGCCTAACTCACTAGGAAATAGCGACGCCAGCTGCTGCAATTAATATTGAAATATATGACCAGGTGACCAACTTGGAATGTTTGGTCAACGAACCTTTCAATAGTAAGTTATATGTGCACTTATTTTATTTTAGCATAACAAAAAGTCTAGACATTGCCTGGTCTGTGAAAGTCTTTATTAAATAACTACTTAAATAGTCTTTAAACGTCTTAGTGACGGGCAGGTAATCATTATATTCTAAGTTACCTCTTTCAGACAAAAGCAGCTACTTCGACGTCATCAGAACTTGTATCACAACCCCAACTACTCGCCCAAGCCGCCCAAAGAGAAGACGCACACTTGTCACGAGTGCAAACGTACCTTCGCCCACAAGGGCAACCTCATCCGCCATCTGGCTATCCACGACCCTGACTCCGGACACCATGAAAGAGCTCTGGCCCTCAAACTCGGCAGACAAAAGAAAATCAAGAAAATTATTAAAACCATCAAGGTACAACATTTTATTTGCTGAGGCTTTTCAATAAAAATGTATGCATAAAATTACTTTTACTTAAAATTTAATTTGATTTGTCTTTTTTTATAATTTTGGTCTAATTGATTTATTATTATTGTGCATTTACTTTAAACATTAATGTGCTTAATTTACAATATTATGCTGTTTTGATTTTCATCAAATTTTTCAGACTATGACTACTAATAGTTATGAATAAATAAATAAAAAAGGAATAGTTTAAATATATTATTTTAAAAAATATCGTAATTGTAATGCTTCGAAAATTATAATTTGACATCATATTTAAGACTGCAATGCCTAGCTTTATTAAGTTATATAATGTTTTTAATTTCTTAAAATATGCAATTGCCGTTAATGCATATTGTACGCATAGCAGTTTTCATTTTCAGTCAGTGCTTTGCGAACTATTACAATGCCTTTGAGACATCCTATATGATATATAGTAAAAATGTGCTTAAAGTTATTGACTTACAGTATAAATGAAATAAGTAATCTAGTTTGTGAACAAAACAACTGTATTATAATGTTTTAAAATTCAATGAAACCATATTTCGTGACACTTACGAAATTACAGCTTACAGCTCTGCAAAATATATAAATTGCGATTAGTGAAAGCTTGCTCTAAGATTTATGTTAAATTTCTGTGTTTATCTTGTATTATCAAGTTTTAAAGTAAAATATTTAAACATTAATTTGCAGTGAAAATATGCTTTAGCGATTTTGTAATCTTCTCGTAAATATTAATTGAAATTCATGAATTAGCAAATCAATAATACAATTTTTTATCATACAGCCGCAGGATGTGTCAGACAATGAGGACAATATGGACAACATTAAGTTGAACCTTGATAGCGAGGAGTTGGTGACTGTGGCCGATGGTGATGGACAACAGTACGTGGTATTGGAGGTTATTCAGCTGGAGGATGGCACTGAGCAACAGGTTGCTGTGGTGGCACCCAACTATACCGAGGAGGACGACCAAGAAGGTAAACTTCAGCAGTATGTCATAACAGGGTATAACAAAACTAAGTGATAATACTCGAGGGCGTGTATATCCTGTTTGTAGATCTTACAAAGTAACAGCATTGTAATAGTTATTTTGACTGCTGATTGAGAAATTCCCCAACATCATGAATTTGTCAAAACAAATAAATATTTAAAAAAGATACTCAGGGCGTTCGCTGCGTTGAGAGTGTGCCCGGCGCGGGCGCCCTTCTGACACAAAGGCCTCCAGCCTTTTCCATTTGCATCTGTCACGAGCCAGCCAAAGCCACAAAGGGTCAGCAGAAGCCCTGATTTCATCTGACCATCTTTTAAGTGGTCGTCCTCTTTTCCTTTTTGTATTATATCTAAGGGGCCATTCTGTTGTTATTTTTGACCATTTATCTTGTCCTCTAATGATGTGTCCTGTCCATTGCCATTTCAGTTTTTTTTATTTTTAAACATACATCCACAAAAGTTTCCTATGGTCAGCTCTTTTCTTGTCTCTTTTTGTAAAGCCTAAATTATACTTCTTTCCATGCTTCTTTGACCTGTCAAAAAATATCTAAAAGCTCAATCCTGATTGAGCTTTTAGATATTTTTCGAAGTTGTTGCCCAGGTTTGACTTCCAAACAATCGGCAGAATGGAACTGTTGAATATTTTTCTTTTGATTGCCACAGAGAAGTCTTTATTTTTCATTATGTCCTTAAGAGATCTGCGGGACTAAAATGGTCACATTTAGCAATTCCTCTCAATCAATTCAGCAAATGAATTGTCAAAACTGTCAAACTGACAATTAATGTCAAATTAGTACGAATTTGAGCGCTTACAGACGAACGGACGTCTCGCATATATTTTTTTTACTGTACGTCCACTGTATCGGCAGCGTACGGATTACCGACTAGTATGTTTATTAGTCCAAACAAAAATAATAAATCAAAATTTCTGCTTTCCACTTTTCCATCCACACCCCCATTTTGAGCAATTATTTACTATACTAGTCGGTAATCCGTACGCTGCTGATTCAGTACGTACTGTAAAAAAATATCTGTTTGATGCGAGACGTCCGTTGCGTACGCGGTACGATACTGACCTGTGGACGCTTACCTTTAGGCGGTACGTCACAACTGGGGGCTTACCACCACCTCTTCTAAGCGATACCGTTTGACAGATAAAACAATATTACTTTAACGTCAAGCTAGCGATCTTAAAAAAGTTGATATTTCACAGCGGATTTAACAATGTTTTGCATTATTTACTGTTTTTAGTAAAATTATATGAAAAAGTGAGTTCGGTAATGTTATTGTAATATTACAACCAAGTGTTCTGGAAACACGGTAGTTTTAGAAAAGGTCGTGGTAGGCCCCCTGCAAGCGTCATAAACTGTCAACGGCTGCCGCCGACACGTGGCAAGGTCTTCGATCATAATTTGCAGATCATTCGCGTTGTTGGATATGAGTACTATGTCATCTGCAAAACGAAGGTGGTTTAATCTTATGCCATCTATGTTGAGGCCAAACTTCTCCCAATCTATTTCTCTGAAAACCTCCTTCAGTACCGATATGAAGAGTTTTGGTGACAACGGGTCGCCTTGTCTAACACCCCTACGGACTGGAAAGGAATCTCTAGTGATTTCCAGTTTCACCTGAGCAGTGCTGTATTCGGTAGACATTTTGTATGAGTCTTACTGTATACTTTTCTGAAACTCCCTGGATCCTAAGTGCTCTCCATAGATGTTGATGTTCCAGGCAGTCAAAAGTCTTATTATAATCGATAAAGACGAGGTATAGTATCTACCCGAATTCTTGGCACTTAAGTGACTGCATGTGGGCAACAGTAAAGAATCCTGATCTGAGTCCAGCCTGACATTAAAGTTCACATCACACATATCAACTTGGAAAGGGAGCGTCACCGTATCGCCTTTCGCCTCGCCGTCAACCAGGCATCAACATAATGTATGCACGTATGACGTAACCAAAGCGTATCATTAGCGCCTGTACGTCGACTCGGCTACGGCTAGGCGACGCCTCGCTTACGGCTCGGGGAAGGGGAAAGGGGCCAAGGGTGGACGAAGAAACGTAAGCTTGAGTACGGAGAGACGTAAGCACGGGGACGACGAGCCGTAAGCGGGTGGACGATGAGCCGTCCACGCGTCGCATCCCGGTTCGGATATGCCTGAAGTTCCGAACGTTCAAGTGAACGAATTAGCTACAAAACAAAAACAAATTATCTTGAGTATCAAAATATAATATGTATCATAGTGAAATAAGGGGACACTTTTAGAGGGTGCAAATGTTATTTCTAATTCAAAAAATAGTCACCCCTAAAACCCACCCTTATAATTCCAAGTCGATTTTCTTCCACCCCACAGTGATTGAAAATTGTAAAAAAATTCATGCTAGTACACTTATACATCCTACATACGATGGTAATATTTTCAACTTGCGGACTCACCCCTAAAACTTACCCTTAAAATTCCAAGTCGATTTTCTCCCACACCACAGTGATTGAAAATTCTAAAAAAATTCATGCTAGTATACTTATAGATCCTACATACGATGGTAATATTTTAAACTTGCGGACTCACCCCCAAAACTTACCCTTAAAATTCAAAGTCGATTTTCTCCCACACGACAGTGATTGAAAATTCTAAAAAAATACATGCTAGTATACTTATAGATCCTACATACGATGGTAATATTTTCAACTTGCGGACTCACCCCTAAAACTTACCCTTAAAATTCAAAGTCAATTTTCTCCCACACCACAGTGATTGAAAATTCTAAAAAAAATCATGCTAGTATACTTATAGATCCTACATACGACGGTAATATTTTAAACTTGCGGACTCACCCCCAAAACTTACCCTTAAAATTCAAAGTCGATTTTCTCCCACACCACAGTGATTGAAAATTCTAAAAAAATACATGCTACTATACTTATACATCCTACATACGATGGTAATATTTTTAACTTGCGGACTCACCCCTAAAACCCACCCTTAAAATTCAAAGTCGATTTTCTCCCACACCACAGTGATTGAAAATTCTGAAAAAAATCATGCTAGTATACTTATAGATCCTACATACGATGGTAATATTTTCAACTTGCGGACTCACCCCTAAAACTTACCCTTAAAATTCAAAGTCAATTTTCTCCCACACCACAGTGATTGAAAATTCTAAAAAAATTCATGCTAGTATACTTATAGATCCTACATACGATGGTAATATTTTAAACTTGCGGACTCACCCCCAAAACTTACCCTTAAAATTCAAAGTCGATTTTCTCCCACACCACAGTGATTGAAAATTCTAAAAAAATTCATGCTAGTATACTTATAGATCCTACATACGATGGTAATATTTTCAACTTGCGGACTCACCCCTAAAACTTACTCTTAAAATTCAAAGTCAATTTTCTCCCATACCACAGTGATTGAAAATTCTGAGTCCGTAAGTTGAAAATATTACCATCGTATGTAGGATCTATAAGTATACTAGCATGAATTTTTTTACAATTTTCAATCACTGTGGGGTGGAAGAAAATCGACTTGGAATTATAAGGGTGGGTTTTAGGGGTGACTATTTTTTGAATTAGAAATAACATTTGCACCCTCTAAAAGTGTCCCCTTATCTCACTATGATACATATTATATTTTGATACTCAAGATAATTTGTTTTTGTTTTGTAGCTAATTCGTTCACTTGAACGTTCGGAACTTCAGGCACATGGTTCGGAGCCTGTTCTGAGGCGAGGCGATTACGTTACGGTTCCGCTTAGTGTGCGTTGCAGTAGGTAGTTTCATACAAACAATATTTAACGGCTCGAGGCGATACGGTGCCGATCCCTTTCCGAGTTGTAATAACTAGCTGTCCCGGCAAACGTTGTTTTGCCCTATAAAGTATTTCGATTTTCACCCATATTATTTTATTGAAATGACTAAAATATACTTATATTTTAGTCATTTCAATAAAATGGCACCATGGCAACGTCCATCGCTATCCCGTCGCACAAACAATGGTCGCCGTCAGTCGCGAGTTGTAATAATTTACTATTATTTATTCAACAAATACACTTATCATTATAAAAAGTAGATGTTGTCCGCTTCTCGACCCTAGCCGATATGCTCGCTAAGATTCACGAAATTCGGTCGAACCGTTTCAGAGGAGTAACTAATAGTTTCTTTCGTAAAACATATACCTGAATGGGCATTGTCCAAAAAAAAAAACACATGTACTTTTTAAATTTTTTTTCGTTAAAATAGGGTATTTTAAGAATATAAATTAAATCATTTCGAAATTCATTGGCTAGTTTTTTCTCAATAAATTTTTAAAGTTTCGCTCTGACGTCATCATCGGCGGCCAATAATTGACCTCTATAGTATGTTTTTTCCTTTTAATCTTATTTACAATGGCTGGTTCGTCAAATGCAAGTTCTCATTATGTGAAAGCTAATACGAGAAGCTTACCAAAAGTTCGAAACGTAATGTTGGTCGAATTTATTGCTAATTTAACGCCATTGAAGGTCAAACAAAGGTTAAACATATTTGTTCAAAAATATAAGTAACTAATGGGTATTTTTTTCGTTTTTATACAGAAAAACGATCACTGACCTTATTCCTCGAAATGTTTTTGTAATGAGCAAAATAAAAAAAAATGCACAATCCCCATTGAGTTGCAAATTCTTTTAAACTGCATTTCTTGCAACAGAATTAGAAGAAGAAGAAGATGAGGAGGAGGATGAAGAGGATGCAGAGGAAATCACTGACAGGAAGATTATACACTACAACAAGGAACAAGAGAAGAAGAAAATATTGGACCGCAGTATTAAACTTGAGAAAGAAGTTGACACCTGTTTTGGATTTGACGTAAGCAAAGTTGTTTTAATCTTAGACCTATAAATCTACGAATAATAAAAACTAAGGAAAAGTAACTCCGTCAAAAAACATGCTCCACAATACTTGTCAAAAAAGTGTACCTTAGGTACACATTTCAATACATTTGCAATATTTAGGTGACCTTGAGCGATACTAGGCTGACGTTACATGAGAGATCAAAAGGAACCAAATTTAAAACGGTAATAGTATGGGAGTTACGATTCCTTAGTTATTATTATTTATAGCCTATAATGATGGTTTGCTTGAATGGCTTTTAAGCAATGAGGGTGTTTGATATTCTGTTTTCCACCAGGTGCCACTATGTAGCCTTAGGGTCTCTCGTGTCATATGTCACGATAATATTATGTCTATTTGATACGATAGCGGATATACCCTTACCTGAGGGTCAATTTAGACCGCAACGCAACGCGTAGATGTATTTCTAAATTTGTACTGAATAATAACTGAGACATCTTGGAAAAATGTCAATCTGTCAAATCCATACAAATCTATAAATGCATCTACGCGTCGCGTTGCGGTCTGAATTGACCCTTAGGCTACAGAGCTGCACCCTGAGGCAAATAGAATATCAAACACCCTCATTTAGCAACCACTTACATAATATTAACCATATTATTATTAACCACTTACATATCATGAACATGCAAAAACGTCTTTGTGAAACTCTACCTAAATCTTAAAGGCAATGAAGTTACTCTTAGAATTTAAATTTTAAAATATTTAGCTGTTATAATTTACTTTTTTATTTATTTGACGTTAGGTAATAATAGCCTAAATCACTCACCGTCATTAATAATAATATGTATTGTAATATGGCCAATGTTACAATGTTTATGTCAATTCCATACATTTTGATTGCTAATTCTATAAAGAAGCGACAAAGAAAACTTCTTGGCTTCAGGTTCTGTTCCTTTTCAATTAAATCTCTCTTAATCCCTTATTTTTTTTAGGAGGAAGAGGAAGACGAGGAAGTGGAGGAAGATGACGAAATGAGTTATGGCAACGAGGAAGTTGTACTGCGTATTGTTTGATTATTCTATCATGTTCACCAAATATTATGGTCACAGGTCAAATATATTTACAATAATTGGGTAACCAAACAGGCCCTTATTATGAACATTTGTGGACACGGCCATCATTTTGACGTTTGCACTTTTTAAAACACAGCTAAAGTTCATTTGTCATCTTGATATTTGAACTTTTAAAATTATTTTTTTTTAAAGTTGAAATGACAAGTGTAGGCACTGGTCTAGTTAATTAGCACCACTATAATACATGTTTAGGTACATTGTTTGCATGGCGTATTTTATTTACTAATTACTGTAATTTATTTTCTGCTTTGCAAATGTTTAATTGTGATGATGGTATCAACATGTTTCAGTTTTCGTTGTGATATTGCGTAAGCTTATAAAAATCAAGCAGAACTGCGTATAAATTGATTATTATTAAAATGCTACTAAAAATCGGCGTAATTGTGAAAGAACGTAATTTTTTTCTTAATTAGATTTTATTTTTTAGTTCTAAATATGTATAATATGCAATTTTTTACAACTTGACTTTATACATTGCACTCTTGTACATATTGCGTCTGTCGTTAGTTCTTAAGTTCTATGTGAGTACAAGTGCTAATAAAGATTGTACCAAATTTTCAAAATTAGGCAATCTTCCTGACTAACAAAATTATTTAAACAATCATTTATTCAATATTTCGTCCTCGTCTGTTACGTCGAAAAAGACGCTTTATAGACAAGGATAAAATATACTATAGCGCGGCTATACTCAACCTGCGGCCCTGGTTAGTTTGAACAATTTTTGAAAGTCACGCCCACAGGCGAAATAGTGCAAAGTCCTAGTGAAAGTCGTGAAAATGTTTCCACTTTTAAGTTGCAAATTTTTAAGAACGTTATTTTTCTAACATCAATTTTTGGTTGTTACCCGCGACACCAAGACTAAAACGTGTGTGGCGCCCGTATATAAAAAAAGGTTGAGTATCACTGCTATAGCGTATCCATATTTTTATTAGTAAGGCGGAAGTATAGGCTATAGTAATTGCCAACGTGTGAAATGTTCTGTACTTATGTAGCGTCCTGGGTCGTTTTGATATATTTCTTTCAAATACTTGGAACATAATATTATCACTGGTGATAGCTAAGTTATAGTTTATTAAGTTTATTTGTAGTATTGCAGGCGTTAAGTCCATTTAAGTCATTCGGAATCATCTTTACTTCTCTACATTATTTTGCGTGTATATATAAATAAATATTCTTTTGTTATGTTTGGTTTTTTAGTTTCTTCGCTACTTTCATTTTAAATATTACAGCCAAATATTTCCGGTTCATCGTGTTTAAAACATTATTATCGATAAAGAGGCAACTAAAAGTATGTATGTTTTGTGATAATAGGGTGAAATGACTAGTGATTGGACAGTACTAGTCAACGGACAGAGCACAAAAACACAATATTTATTAAGGTTGCTTTAAAAACCACCCGTTTTTCTTTAAAATCAAGCGTTCTATTACTTCACTCAGTTTTCAGAGCACAAAAACAATATTTATTAATGTTGCTTTAAAAACTACCTGTTTTTTTTAACATCAGGCGTTCTATTACTTTAAAAACAGTCAGTTTTAAAGCAACTTTAATAAATATTGTGTTTTTGTCCAATGATTGGTACTGTCCAATCACTAGTCATTTACCTTATTTATTATAAAACACAACTTCGTATACGTAAATAGTAAACAGCTCAAAAGGACAAATAATGTTTTAGCTACAATCGATCATATCTTAAAAATAAAACTGCCTATTCAGGGGTCACCAAACATGTAGAATTTCGTCTATTGTATCGCTACTAATTATTATGGTGCCCATACACCATCCTTCCTATTGTACAATCGGCATGACGCTACCGATTGGATTAGTTAGAACTGGCCGTGTGTGGGAGTGGATTGGCATGAGTCATGCGTCATCAATGAGATATCACTTATCAATCGGTAGCGTCATGCCGATTGGACGATAGGAAGGATGGTGTATGGCCACCATTATAGCACACGTCTTTTAGTATCTTGTATGTGGGCAAATACATCTAAACTCGATAGCCAAATTCTTAAGTTCGGTGACCAGGCTATAGTTGAAGTTTGTTATAACCTTTACACCATAATCATATTTATAGCTATAGAATTTTAAAAAATCATCATTACCAATTACTAAACACCAACAATAATTTTTAGTAAATAAAATAGTTATTGATGTATGAAACAAGCAGTGTTATTTTATATTATAGAAGAATATTTGATATTTTGTCTGGTATATAAAAAGGCCAAGTGTTGTGTTATATAAAATTTATAAATGGCAAGAAAATGAACAGAAATAAGACGGCAGGTGCTAAAACAATTTGGATTAGGAATAAATCGGGATCTTTTTTGTTGTAAAGCAATAATAAACACAAGGGATTTTTGTCCTTTTAAGAGTTACAATTTAAGAGTTATAATTAAATTAGTATAGCGAGTTGTAGCCATCGTGAATACTTTCAAAAAACGTGTTTTTAAATTCAATGCTTTTTATTCATTACATTATACATAATAATAATATATTATGTGTATTGAGTCCTTTGTATACAAAGCACGTATAGAATTTTTTATGACAAACAAGCAAACCCCAAAAAATGGTATAGGTACACCCAGGGGCGTAGCGTACCTTGGCGGGTACCCCGTATAAAAATTTGTTTGGAAGGGTAAAGATTTCTCAAAAAAGAAAATGTTTGCATAAAATTAAGAGAAATATTTATTCATCATAATTATCTATCTGTCATATTTTTAAATTCAAATTAAATATTAACTCTCCTTGCCTTTTTTCGGCAAACTGGTTAATTAAATTATTCAGCTGATGATGACTAGTTTTTCTAAAGTTTCTGCCATTATGGACAATAGTGAGTGAGTAGAAGTTCTTAAAATTTTAACGCTACTCGGGAAAAAAGAAATTGCTTTTTTTACTTTTCTCATTTCTGAAATTAAAAAAATTTGGGAAGATTTTATTAATTTTTGCTTACGCGCCTTGGGGCGTACGCCGGGGGCCCCGTGTAATTGACACGGCTGATAAAGCGGTAGTTACGCCCCTGGGTACACCGTACATCAAATATTACACTACGTAAGGTATATTAAGGTAGTTGTAAATATTTAAAAGTACTGTTCCAGGTTTCCACTTAAAAGTCCAGTCACTGGATAGAGTGAATTCGGCCATTGACCTAACTTTTTGTAACTTTCACACGCGCTCGAAAATATTGGTCTCCGCCTCACATAAGATGGAACGAGTAACCAATATTTTTGCGTGCGAGAGAAAGAGATAAGCAATAGATGATGGACGAATTTCTCAGACATGCGACCAGACTATACGTATGAATATTTGTCTAAAACACTATTAGATCTTTGTCTATATCTTCCTTGCACTCAACGTTTTAAATGATTGACTTTCATAGTAAATACTGACAAGGAAATCCATTTTTAGACAGACAGCAGCCCTTCGTAATTTGATCGGGTTATAGGCTATAGCAAGCCCAGACAAATGATCACGACTGACATTGACATAAGAAAGTCTACAAATAAAATATTATACAAGATGTAACAAAACTAATTGATAATACTTTAGGGTAGTGTCAAGTGTCCCCTGTATCGAGTTCACTGTAAAAGTAGCAGCGCTGAAAGAGTTTTTTGAAACTTTTGCATAGGAAAATTCCGGACGCTCAGGCGTTTGCCCATACAAATCACAAATAAAATTTGCTCTTTTAGTGCTGCTACTTTCAGCTTCACAGTGAACACAATATAGGGGGCACTTACAAACCCTAAAGTATTCTCACTTATTTGCCACTTTTTTGAAAAGATAATAAGAGATAGTGCGCTTTTATAACTCCGGGCGTCAATTTATCGTGGACGCCGACTTCCATAATAAAACGTTAAGTACAGTGCTCCCAAAGTGAGAATGCGCATAGAAGTTTTCGTCATTGTTCGGCAACGATCGTTTGTCCCGAGCGTCGGAGGACGATGGCACAAAACCTTTTAGGCGCTTTGCAGACGACAGGGCGGGGCGGGCCGGTCGAATTCGCCGCGAACGATAGCGCAAAGGGAATCCTGTATTACCAACGCACACGGCGGGCAAAAGGACCGCGCTACAGGTGCCCGGTGGGCACTGGCGGTGCGGCATGTCCGTCGACAAAAAGCCTGCCTCGCCCCGTCGTCTGCAAAGCGCCTTATTGGGCATGTCCGAATCATGTCATGCCATGGCAACGCCACCAACAAGTTGTTTATATTTTAATATAAGCAACTTGTTGGTGGCGTTGCCATGGCATGATATGATTTGGATATGCGCAATAAAACGTTTCATGGCGCATGCACCAAAAATAGAGACAATTGATGGACCAGCGACAGCCACCGAGTACCGACTATAATATTATGATATTTACTTTTATTTCTTTCGAACAAGGTGCAAAAGGATTGTTTGGGGCTCTTACGTTTCATAGATTCGGGTATTTCCGTCATTACGACAATTAGCGAAGATTTTCATGAGCATTATTAATTTGGGAATTGGGAGTAGGCACTGTACGTTAAATGCCCTTTTTATTTTACGCACCGCGGACGATTTGTGCTTTTCAGAAGAGTGTAGACGTCTTGATGTCGTCTAACGTGCACGTTAGAAAGTTATCGTCGATGGAAATTTAAAAGCGTCTTCATGTTATGTTTCCATACATTTTACTTCCCTATGTTATCGTTTTACCGCGGACGACCACGATATTACCGCCACGTCCAAAATTATAAAAGCGCACATTATCTCTCTGCTTAATCTGGGCAATGCTTTATCCTGAAGGAGGCCTACGTTTTTTGTATAGATGTCACGAAAAAAAAAATAGATATCACTACATATTTCGTATATTCTTTACCATAGGCTTCTGATAGCGACAGTGTAAAATATATGTTGTCTGTATACAAGATGTTAGTATAAACCATAAAGTTTTAATACCTAGCGGAATAGAGAAACAAAGGCCTGAGCAAGAGAGATGTTACTATCAGTAACACTGCGTGGTAAAAAGAGACGTGTGATACATTACAGCAGCACTCTTTTTTTTGAAGTCCAGTCGGCACGTGCCGCACGTTGACAATTTAATCTCATAGAAATCATGTTCAATCATGCTTGTGTAAGTGTATACGTACACATTTTTTACACACAGATGAAACCAATTACGGTTTCGTTTGACAGCTCGAGATAGTTGCTCTATTCCGCTAGGTACAACTTTTTCTATGAGAACAACGCTGGCAACTCAAAAAAATCCGTCTTCATACCCATACAAATTGTCGATTCGGGTATCCGTATGAGTATGAAGACGGCATTTTTTTGAGTTCCCAGCATTGTTCTCATAGAAAAAGTTGTTCATTATGACGGTTTCAAGGATAACGGTGTTTACTTTAACACACTGTATTTTATAATATACTTACGAAATGTATTAGGTAATCGCCCTGTTAAAGGTCTGTTGCTGCTTTCTGAAAATTCTTGATTGTATAAAATAGGTTTATAGTTATTAGTGTCCGACCGAAAGTCTATTTTTGGCTGAAGCCGAAGCCGATTAATCGGCAATCGCCACAAGCTTCGGCCGAAACCGAAGCCGAAGGTTTATAATCTTAGTCTCGACTCTCAGTAAATAATTTTGTTTAAAATTGTCTATAAGCTACAATTATTATTTTAAAACTTCTATATTGACTGTTTCATATAGATCTATATTGACTGTTTCATATAGAAGTTGATTTAGAGATAATAATAAAAGCTTGTGATTTTGTGATTTATTAATTAATTATTTGTAGTCTGGTTAAGGAATGACTCAAAGGAGTGCGTGAGCGGGAACCTAAGCGATTTCTACTGGAACTTATTCAGGGTGCTTACGGACATAGGGTCTAGGAGGTGAGCCAGAGGGAAGGGAGGGTGACAAAAGTCTAAATTTTTAGTTTTTGGCTAATACCTTAAAAACGATGCGTGTGGCAATAAAGTTCTATAACGAAATAAAAGCTTATTCAATTCTCTATAACTATGTGATTCTATATAGTTGTTCCAAATTCTCATCCGTTTTTTAGCTACACGCTCTGGAAGTTTCAGAATTGCTCTCAGGCATCTACATTAGCCGCTGCTACAATCCCTGGTGCAGTGACAAAATATATTATTGTTTTAGTGAAGCCTCAGGCGCTGGCAAGTCGCCTATTGTCCTTGGCGTCAAGAAATTACCTAAATTTTTCCACCCCCACTCTTGAGGGGTCAGCTCATTCCCGAATGTTTTTTATACATTTAACTAAGCAGGCTAACAATTAGTGTATGTTCCAACTGGTGGAAGCTGGTTACCGTAATGCCTTGCGTCGGCTGCAACACCAGGGGTGCTACTGGTGCGTTGCCGCTTACAGTCCTCTCACTTACTGAACGCTGCATAGAAGCGGAAAAGCTACTATTCAATCAGAATTAGAAAGGAATATTTAAAAATAAAACACTTTATTTTCACTTTTCCTGAGCGTGTAGTATATGTAGTTTTCCTGAGTGTGTGTAGAAAACGGATGAGATTTGGAAAAAGTGTGTAGAATCAAAATTATAGAGAATTTAATATTTTTTTTTCATTGTAGAATATTTTTGCTACAACGCATCCTATTTTACTCACCTCCTAGACATAAGGACTTTTGGTATGTTTTATTCCTAAGCACCCTGAATAAGTTCCAGCAGAAATCTCTTAGGTTCCCCGCTCAGGCGCTCACGCATTCAACAACTACTTTATTGACTGTACTATTGTGAAAAAATAATAATTTCTTTATTATTTCACAAATAACAATAATTAGACCAATCAATCGGTCTTTGTTTAACTCGACTAGACCGAAACTAGACTAAAAAATAAAATAAACAAGTTAGTGTTTGTTTATTGTATTTGACAGTGACTCCCAGTGGCCTCTGCATACGCGACCAGTCCGTCGCTCTCTCACGACTCACTCAGTCTTTCGTTCAATTTCGGCGGTTGCTCGGACCTTCGGCAAAGCTTCGGCTTCGACCGGGTTTTAGGCCGAAGCCGAAGGTTTCGCCGAAGGTGGTTTTTTTGGCCGAAGGCTTCGGCCGTCGAAGCCGAAGCTTCCGTCGGACACTATTATATTATTATCCGCGCTCTATGAGAATTGGATGCGTCCTTTTGGAACTGAGACGCGCGCTGACGGCTGGCCAGCCGTAGGGTCGGCTAACAAAATGACGTTATTGTTCGCGTACATTTCTTTCAAGTTTTGTTTTAATTTTTTTGTGATAATAATAATAGGTAATATGTGATATTATTATAGTAATTGTTTAATAATGAGTGGAAGAAGGGGGGGATTTTGAATGGTTAATCACGATTAACGCCAAATAATTCTGGCAATTGATAAATATTTCGATGAAGAACGAAGTCGGTGTTTTTATTTATTAAACACAGTAATATCTTAAGGTGACGCCGCGTTAAAGTAAAAAATCATTTTGGATAATATGTTTTAGATCGTTTGTTTTCTATGAGAAACAGCAAGAAATGGAAAGTGTGTAAGCGACAAAATGGTTTTTGTCGCGTAATTTAAAAATCATAAATATATTTCATATAAGCTATGGGCAAATTATAGTGTATGCTTGAACTAATATATGTACAAATTTTGGAAGCTTAAATCACTCTCCTCTGTCGGCAAAATTAGAATCCCTGTTCATATAGAGGTCTTTTTGATTAACTATTCTGTGTTATAAAAGTTGACCAATCGTGTTATGCTATGGGTAGTTCAAAGATAAAGACACGATGAATACTGACAATGAACTTTAATTTCTTAGCTAAAGCTAAGACTAAAGTCAGTGTTGCGAAAAATCGATATCGCTGGAGCCAAATTACCAAGGCTTCACCTCGGTCGATTACGCATTTTATTATAATTAGGTAAGAAAAATCAACTAACGTTCAGAATATTTTTGCTGACGCTACTTCATTGGCAAACAAAACTTTCATTCCGATCCCATTCTGATCGCGCGCGGATTATACTATTAAAAATTTAATTAAAGATTGTGAGACATCTGCAGAAAAGTGTTTATAAACTGCAGTTAAACATATTTGTTAATAAAACCTTCGTTCTTGTATAGAAATCGTAGATAAAAACACAATTTGTGTCTTAGGTCACCAAACACCAACCGACAATGTAGGTAATTTTAAAATATTGTGAATTCGGAGGTTTTTATAAGCGATTTGTATTTTAGGGTAATAGTTTATTTAATTAGTAATTTGTTATATAGTTGCTTATTGTTGTATAAATTATTTAGTTTAAATAGATTAAACCAATTTACAAATAAGAAGGTCGCAAACTGTATACAGACCTTATAGGTAAAGGTTTATTCTTGTCTGACACGATAGAATAGTCGTTCGATGGGCAAGGACCAAACATTGTATAAGTTATACAATGTTTGGTCCTTGCCCAACCTTGGTCAACCTTGGTCAACACTATACAAAAACCTTTAGTTATACAGTATAACTAAAGGTTTTTGTATAGTGTTGACCTTTTGATAGTAAAAGGGGATAGAATAAACCGAATGCTAATAAAAATTGTAAACTGTAAAATTATAAAATGATATAATATGCTGCCACGTCTATTGTAAACCAATAAAATAAATTATTCAATTTTAAATAAACCTCTCAAATTGTATCATTGATTTAATTTAGCAATTAATAAAAGTTTGATAGCCCACCCAAACAGCGTTCAGACTTTCGTTAAATTAAAAACCTATTAGCAATTCAACAATCAACATTTGCAACAAAATAAATCAACAAGTACTAAGTAATAAAAGAATTTTTCGATGTAGTGATATATTTATTACTTCATATCATGTGGCTTAACTAACAGAGCATCAAAACACTACATAAATAATTTTCTATAATCAAAAAATCGGGCAACAAACCATTTTGGTTATTTTAAATGTCTGCTCTTATCTACAAATGTATGAAATTATTAGAAACATCGCTATTCATTTAAAACTTGACCTTACTCTCGACACAATAGTAACTCGAGAGTAAGGCCCCGTCGTTTAAAAAAGCATTGCGTTATTCTAATCTGTGCAATATTAACTACAACTATGTATAAATAAAGTGGCTAGCTAAACCGTTTGATTTGCTACATGTAGGGTGGGTTGCATCCTGAGGTTGCACCAGAGGTGTAAGGTTATCGTCAAATATGGCGTCCATTATGGACTTTTACTAGGAATTTGACAGTTCATTTGACATTTTGTTATGGTTAAAGTTATAGTTAAGTAAGTTGGTGCAACCCACCCTTATAGATTATTACTAGATGTTGCCCGCAATTTTGTTGCTCCGAAATTCGCGTGGGAACCGTTAATTTTTCTGATAAAAACTATTCCATATCAATTCTAGGGGCTTTTTAATACCTGATATGAAATAAATAATAAGTGACAAACAATCATACTTTCGCGGTCATTATAATAGCAAGATATAATAAGTATGGATGGTCTAACTAGAATTTAGATCACAACTCTAAACAAGAAGGAAGCTTGTTATGTATGCAATGTTACACCTAGCCCACGTATATCGCAAGCTTCGTCATTTTGATGCTATAAAAATAAATTATGAAAAGAAACTACTTTAGTAAAGAGTGAATTACTTATTATCTATATAAGCATTAAGCATAATATATGAAGTAGAAATTAAATATTATGATTTCTCTAAACCTATAAATAGATGCTTCGACAATATTTTATAATAAGATTTTCGTGGGCTAGGCAATTTTATAATAACAAATCGACATGAATATAATATGATATATGAGGAGCTGGCGAACAAAACCGGACAAGTCCACCAGAGTGTAAAAGTTTTGTATCTTATTTTTTCTTTTATTTTAATATTATTATTCATTATTAAAGTACACCCATAATAAATGATTTTATAAAAATTTCAGGTGTCTAATGGTTACCATTATTGAAATCGAGCAAAATAGGCCAAAAAAAATCACGATTCTTGTATGGAAGTGCCCCTTCATTAATAATTTTATTTTGTTTTTAGTATTTGTTGTTATAGCGGCAACAGAAATACACAATCTGTGAAAATTTCAGAAGTCTAGCTATACCGATTTTTAAGATACAGCCTGGAGACAGAAAGACAGACAGACAACGAAGTAATAGGGTGCCGTTTTTACTCTTTGGGTACGGAACCCTAAAAAGGCTTAAGTCCATTTTCAAACAAAACCGGATTAGTTCAGTACTAGTAGTAGTAGTTGATACTAGTTTTTTAACCACCGTGGATTTTTTTTTGGACCAATCCGGATTCGCCAGCTCCTCATATTACGTCGACTTATTACTATGGTATAATTAACTTTAACTACTAATATGAAAAAATCTCACTGTTTATTAAATATTTTAAAATGTATAAGAGTTTGAATCGCTATCACATAGTATTTCAAATGTTTGTGTTCGGCGCAAGATGAATTTGTGCGTTTCAGTTTATTGCTATCTTAAGCACTAAATCATCCTTTTTGGACATACATCTTGGCAAAAGTAGTTGTACCCGTGGTCTTCAATCTTACTTTAACCATAATCTCTCATGGTGTAGCACATTCATATAATATATATAATAAGATTTTTATTATAGGATATTAGGATATTAGGATTTTTATATTGGTGTTGTAGATTATGTTGTATGTTGTATTATTATACATATTATAAGCAATTTTTACTCCAATCACCGAGGATTCCCATCGAAATTAAAGGACATAATGCCTGATGAAGCGATGTATACATTAGGAACTATTACTATACAAAATTGAAATGTATAAAGTCGTCGGCATATTTGATATTTTGTTTCGCTTTTTACTTGAACGCCAAGTTAGTCTCGTTTCGATGTGAATTGACCAATACCCGATTTTTGGAGTTTTTTAAAGAGTTTATCTATTGACTGTCTCTTTTGATTGGCACTCGTCAGAAAATCGACCAATCAACAATGCTGTGTAAGCGGGGCCCTAGACCAGCTATCCCCAACCCGCGGCCCGCGTGATGTTTAATTATTTTGAAATTCACGCCCACAGGCAAAATAATAATGTAAAGTCGTCGTGAAAGTCGTGAATTTTTTTATTGCGGCCCGCGACACCAAGACCAAAACGTGTTAGTGGAGCTAGTATAAAAAAAGGTTGGGGACCACTGCCCTAGACGATCAATTTTATTGTGCATTCATATCACGTATTGTGGAAAATTATTGACGGTCAAGAGTTAGGCTGCGTTTCCAATAGAGATGTTGCAACTGCGAGGAATGTGTTTTTGAGAACCAATAGAATCGCTTCATCGACGTGAGCTTGCCGCGACCTCGCTCAGCGCGGCGATGCTATTGGATCTTAAAAACACATTCCTCGCAACACATCTCTAGTTGAAACGCGGCCATAATATGGAACGCGCCCGCCTTTCAATCTTATTTTCAAATAAATTATTTAATAAAATATTATTCAATATTATTGTAGGTTTAGTAGCTGCCTATGAGATGGTCTTTCTGTCTAAAAAAATTGAAAACCAGGCATAAATTGAATTAGCTAGTATCACTCTCAGTAATATAGGACATTGAAGACCTCGGACCAGACGAGTTGAGTAATAGTATCGAAATAGAATACAGTATTTATTATTCGTAAGTTTATCACCAAGCAATACTTGGTGATAATTCTGAAGGGGAAGTAAGTAGACCTTAATGTATCTATAAAGTTGAAATTGTAAATTATTGCTTATTTGCATTGATCTCGCGCGTCACACATTATCTTATACAATATTTCCACCAGTAAAGCATATAAAATATAATTTTGCTTACACACTAAATATTCGTTAATTTACGTTTACGCTTTGACTCGCGAATTCGATTCATTCATTACTTTTGCATCATACGAATTATAATATTCTAGTTGGGTAAAAGTGCGAAAGAATAAAAATAGTGATATTTTGGAGATTTCCTTTGCCCATCAGTTACTTCGTCTATTTTTCCGCAAAAACATATGGTGCCTAAGCATGCAGGAGTTACAATATTATTCCAATCTTCAATTATTAAAAAAAAGTAAATGACTTCCAAAAGAATGATAAATCCAGAGTTTTTGTTAATATTTTGATAAGTTGCTTGTAATATCGCATACCCGTAAGAGCGAGCGATATTTTCGTGTGTGAAAGAGAGCAACTGTAGATTTATGGAATTTTAACTTTTCTGGTGACCGGCAGCGCGAATGTTATGCGACAGCAACGGAACAGCAAATGCCTTGCATTACTGTCACTAGATACATAATCTTGCTATACTTAATGCACTCATTCAGGATTCCTCGTCCAAGATGTACTATTCATATTTTGAGGTTATAATGCAGATTGTGGTGTATACAGTCGATGGTGTCGGACGAGCGACTGTCAGCGAGGAACGAAGCTATGTAACCTTCGTGTTCCTTAAGCCTGGCCACCAGTGGCTCCCACGAGCCGTAGTTTAGTTCCATCAGCTGTATCGCCTTCTTTATTATCTTGTGTGCTTCCAAACACCAGTCCCTGAAACGGTCAAGTTATCAACAATTTTATTTTGTGTAAAAAAACCCGATTGCGTCATGTTCTCTCTTTGTTAAGACAAATTTTAGGATGCAACTAAAGTGTGTAAAAAAATAATACACACATATACCTAAAGCATAAAGGTCGAGACTCGAGACGCGCGTGACTTTGGCCCACTTTCGCTGAGTTCAAAGTTGTCAAACCAGTGTTCTTTAACAGATTCTAAGAACGATAGATATAACATCATATTTAATCCAGCGCTAAATTTGACCCTGTTAGGCGTAAAGGGGCTTGGGGCCCGGGCATGGCCTTAGGCCCATTGGCCGCGATCGCGTCGTAGTGTCACTGTGAGCCTAACAGCTATGCACTGAAGCGTACCCGTCGGCAGGGTCGCGGTTGTGTACTCCGCGTACCCCGTAGCGCCGCCTAAGCACCCTTCCACACGACGTTTTTTACGCTCGTTTGTATGTACTTTACAAACGCAAGTTGAACGCTCAGCAAACGTAAGGAAGCCGACACGTTTAAACTTTATATCTGATGAAAACGCGCAGAAAACGAGCGCATCGAAAACGCGCGTCGTCAGTGCGCAAAAAATACGTCGTGCGAAAGGCCCTTAAGCGGAAGAGCAGGAACACCGTTGGGGTTTTAGTGGGTATGCCCGGGCGCGGCCCCCCGCCCCCAGGGAGTCCCACATACCCCGATAGCCCTCCCCAAACCACCGGGGATGCGTAAATACATTTCACCAACGGGAAAAAATCGGCCAAGTGCGAGTCGGACTCGCGCACGAAGGGTTCCGTACCGTTATTGAGCAAAAGTTGGCAAAAAATGTGTTTTTGTATGGGAGCCCCCTAAATATTTATTTTATTTTAATATTAATTATTATTAATACGTTGTATGGGAGCCCCCTTAAATATTTATTTTACTTTGCTATAACAACAAATACTAAAAAGTATTTGTTGTTATAGCGGCAACAGAAATACACAAAAATTTTCAGAAGTCTAGCTATAGCGGTTTTTGAGTTACAGCCTGGAGACAGACGGACAGACATCAAATTCTCAGTAATAGGGTCCCGTTTTTACCCTAACCCCCTACCTACCCCTACCCCTAGGGTACGGAACCCTAAAAAAAGGCCCATGCGTGCAAATTGCAAAGGAACTTTGCTTAACAACTTCAAAGCCTATGTTTAATATAATTATAGGTCGATGAATGCAGACCTGTAATCAGGATTTTGTGGTGCGTTGAATATTCTTTCCAACATCACATCCGAAAGTTTCCTCAATTCGTGCGCCACCTGCAGAAACAGACATATATTTTTAATAACTTAATTCTTTACCACCACTTATTACTTGATGAAATTTGGACCAGTCATATTATATGCAATGAAACATACAAGCATACAGAGACTGTCAAATAATTACCCTTCTCGCTTTGGGCCTGTATTCACTTTGATTAGTGCAAGTGCAGGTGATTAGTGAATAGGAGAATATAAAGAACTTGCACTAATCGATCGCTGTCCACACTGGCTTTCTACTGATTACTAATCACCTGCACTTGCACTAATCAAAGTGAATACAGGCTCTTTGACAGATTCGTGTATTAATTTAAATAGCCTATGAAGTATTATATTTACCTCAACACTGAAGGACCCAAATTGATACTCCAAGCTCTGAATGTTCTGTTTTATAAGTTCCATACTTTTGCCGTATTCACCTGAAACAATAAACAGTATTATTACTTAGATGATGGTATAGCGCGCACTAGAAAAAATATTATATCTCGTTATAATTTCCACACCGATTAACGACTTTAGTGCACACTAAACAGAACCTTTTTTGTGTTAGTCAACCTTTGAGGATAGACTTCTATGTGTAGAACGTCTTGGGTTTCAGCTTACTCGCTGTAAAGCAGTGCTTTTGAACCTATGGGTCGCGACTTCAGTGGGGGACGTCTGAGTCCTGTCGCACTGTACCTCGTGTACCGGGGACATCGCGGACTACGGCTGGTACTAACAGAGAAGTTGATTCCTATTTCCTAGGCAGATGGGGAACCTACGTAAGTTGGTCTCCTTGTGTCAAACCTATTCGACAGATCACAGCTATAATCGAATTGACGTATTCCGATCAAGAATTGACGTAGATCCGTCAACTGCTTATGAATCAATTTATTCGGTGGTACCTACGAATAATAAAAACTAAGGGTTTCCTTAGTTTTTATTAACTTTAAGTTTTTAGTAACTCCCATACTTCAACCGTTTTGAATTTGGTTCCTTTTCGCACACTAAAATATGACAATAGCTACGAAACACCACTCAAATTTACGAAATAGGCCGTTGACAATAATTGTCACTTCTATGAGAATTTTGTTTAATTATTACACAAAATTCTTACATGTATGTATTCGGGTCTATTTTTGCACAAAGTATGCATGTATTCGAGTCTCTTTTGTAGGTCGCGGAACAAATTTTTTGACACAGTTACACTTCCTTAGTTTTTATTATTCGCAGCGTGGTACACACCCATGTCGGCGTAAAGGCGCGCCAGCTTGTCCGCCGCCGCCCGCAGCGACGAGTGGTGTCTGTGCCACACCTGCTGCTTCAGCTTGTACGACGCCTGCATCCGGTCACACCTCTCTTCGATGTTCGGCGAACGTTCCGCTGTAAAGAATTATTGATAGGAATTTTACAAAATATAAAACAGATTTTAATGAGATATATTATGATAGACACAAGTATTGAAAACTAAGTTAAATGGATTTTATGTAATACTAGCTGTCCCGGTGAACTTCGTGTCACGTTATCGAGTTATAGCGTTACTAACACAATTAGAAATCCATTTTTAATTTTTATATTATACTAGCTGTTGCCCGCGACTTCGTCCGCGTGGACTTCAGTTTATAGCGCGCGGTGTCAACAAAATTGGTGTCAAAAGCTTTTTAAAACCCCCTTAAATCAAAATACCCAAAACAGCACATGATGTAAATTTTTTTTTAATTAAACTTTTTTATACCAAATTTTAAAGCTTATGTAGCTTTACGCAACTTAGCTGCATAATGCATTACGCAACTTTGGCTTTGCCCATAAACTATTTACTATTTAGTATTTATTATCGGTAGGCTGTTGTTTCTGATATCTATGTTGGTAGGTGAGTTATTAACAAATAACAATCGAAAGAATCGAAAATTTTACTCAACATGGTACCACCTCTTTTAGAAATACATATGAGCAAGCGATAGCGCGATCTAGGGAACTCTTGGCGCCATCTGTTATGATTTTTGGAACTAACTTAATTTGAACAAATTTACGCATTTTCTCCCCCTTACAACTCCTTTCTCCAGTTAAAAAGTAGCCTATGTCCTTTCTCAGGCTTTAGACTATCTGTGTACAAAATTTCATTACAATCGGTTCAGTAGTTTTGGCGTGAAAGCGAGACAGACATACAGACAGAAAGCCTTTATAATATTAGTATAGACTAGCGGCCCGCCCCGGCTTCGCACGGGTGGACATTGATTTTTAAATATATATATTTTTTTTTTTCAATCTTTATTTCTTAGTCAATCTTTATGTTAAGCAGAACATAACAATGGTTTACACTATTTAGCCTGTAACTACTATATTATAATTATTATACACATTTTTATTGTATTTTTTTTTTATATTTTAAGTGTTATGTTTGATTATTTTTTCCTTACCTACAGAAGATACTATTATTTATACTATTTTGCAATTTTTAAATGTATTTTTTTGTTTAAAGTATTTTATGTTTTTTTTTTGTAGTTTTATGCTTTATTATTTTATGCTTACCTACATGCGTAAAAGATTCCATTAAATATGGGTTAAAGCTTCCCTGTAAACGATATTTGATGTTGTTTTATTTTGTGGCAGCAAAATAAATTGATTATCAGCAGCTCCAACTCGGGATAGGCCAACGTATAGTTGACCATGAGTAAAACATTATTTTCGTAGATCGATACCTACTAATTTGAAAGTCTGACCTTGGGACTTGTTAATAGTCAATGCGAAAGATATTTTTACCGGAAATTGAAGCCGTTTAAATGGGATTGGCAGATCAGTCGGAATCATCGGTATCCTCGGTATATGAGCTAGTTGACCAGCTGCTGGGCCGGTGATAATGGTTGCTACAATTAAATTGTCCTTTAATTCTTTAATAAGCAGCCTTGTCCTATTGCATATACTTGGTGGGCATAAATATGCAAGCAAAGCATGATTGGAATTCCGATTTTTAATGTCAGTTCGTGTGGCGGAAGTCCAGAAGGATTCAGCGAATTCAAAAACTCCTGTGGGTAATGGACTGCATCTTCGATATTAGTGACGGTGTCGATCGATTTGTAGGTCTTTATTTCACCATGAACTTTTTGTAAAATTAGATTGTTTATTTCGTTTACAGTATCATTCCTAGGTGAGACTATTGCCCTAGAACACAACCAATGAAGGTCCTTCTGGTGCAAATTCTCCATATCAGGGTAAACGGCATCTATTAAATCATTTATATTATAAATCTATTGTGTCTGCGATTCCCATGATCGAGGTAATAATAATTAATATTTACGTGGACTCTCCGGGCGAGCACACCCGCGCGGCGCGCTTTGACGACGCCCAATTCGCAACGTGCAGCAGAAATCGTAATATTTTAATTTCGCCATAACATTAAAACCAAACGTCCAATTTTAATCATTCAAAGACCAAATATTATCTACATTAACTGTACTTAGTAATGAAATAATTTATTTTGATAATAATTAATGCCATGAGTGCATGCATTTAAATGTAGTCCAAAAACATTTCAAGATTTTTTAATAATAAAATGGTTGTGCCTCACTCAACATAGATAGGTATAGTGTGTCGCGGACTTTTTTGTAGATATTTAAAAGATCTACAATTACTTAGAACATTTTATGGTTCTATCTTTTATAGTTTAGGCAGCGTACGCGAAAAAAGTTACATTTCTGGTTGATTTTTTACACCTTGCGTCCGAAAATCCCAAATATCTTACGGAACCCTATTTTTTCCCATAATAAAATTTAGCCTTTGTTCAGCAGAATTAATGTAGGATTCCAATGGTAAAAGAATCTTTCAAATCGGTCCAGTAGTTTCGGAGCCTATTCAAGACAAACAAACAATCAAATCTTTCCTCTTTATAATAGTAGTGTAGTAAAAGATATAAAATTGTCGTGTCACAGTGTTTGTGCGCGAACTCCTCCAAAACGGCTCAACCGGGCATGGCCTGGGAATAGGTTTTTATCTACTTTTTATATCGATACTAGAAATAATTTATATGGCAAAACAACATTTGCCGGGTCAGCTAGTATCAGATCAATATAAAAAGTAGATAAAAACCACCATTACCATCGAGGAAATTGATTCCTAGGCAGTTGACAGACCAACGTCATTTGGTCGGATCATGTCAATTCAATGTTAATTGTGATCTGTCGGCTAGGTTTGACATAACTCGACCAAATTACTTAGATCCGCCATCTGCTTAGGAATCACCTTCTTTGATAGTACATTCGGTACTTAATTACAAAATTTCCAACCATCATGTTTGAACCATTTTGGAGGATTTTGTAGTTAAATAGATCTGTTATAATAGATTGTAATGATAGACAAAAATATTGGAGACCTAGTTAAATTGAATTTATTTTATTATGAAACAGTCCAAATGCATTTACACAACACTAACGTATACACATTCTTCTTCTTCTTTTATTAATGGCAAACAATCTATATACACATTCAAATAGGTCTATAACTGACTATGTTATATTATAGCTAGTGGCACTTCAAAAGTCAGTGCTGACCAAGCGTCGGGCCGTACCTTGTAACGCGAGCTCCTCGGCCCGGTCGATGATGGACATCGCTCGCTCCGGGTTGAAGTCGGCGCGGCACTGCTGGCAGCGCGGCTTGCTGTGCCACGCCACGGGACCCTTGCACGACTGACACGCGTACGCGCTGAACAGCAGCTGAACACAAAATGCGTTTTATCAAGCTGATAAGTGATATTTATGGCTAAAAAACACGTAATAAAATACATACGCCTCGGTCCACAACTAACCTGAAGAACTGATCGTCGCTAACTGCCGCACTCACAGACAAATGTTAACTACTTGACTGTAATTAATAATAATATAATATCTATCGACGCTTCACACCACGTCAGTCTGGCCCGGTGGTAAGTACCTGAAGGACTTGTGTTACAGGTACCAGACAACGGATATATATTTAATACTTTTTATACTATACATATATTTAAGATTTTTATGATATGATACACATATTTAATACACATCCAGTCATCCATGACCTAGGAACTTTGAAAAACTTTTTGTTCCGTCGGCGGGATTCGAACCCGCGACCCCCGGGTTGAGCTACCAACGCGCTCACCACTGAGCCACAGAGGTCGTCAAATATAATAATTAAATGAAGACTTCGACATAAGCCCTATACCTCCCTATACATTATCTGTCAAACTCCTCATTAAATTGAAGTTCAATGATCATTAAAATAATGTCTCTGAGTGCGGCAGTTAGAAGTTGAAAAAGCCCAAACACTTTCGACTGACAATATTTATCATTTCTGACCTACGAATAATAAAAACTAAGGAAAAGTAACTCCGTCAAAAACACGCTCCACAATACTTGTCAAAAAAGTGTACCTTAGGTACACATTTCAATACATTTGCAATATTTCCATAATATGTCCATAATGCACTCACCACAAAATCAATCCGCTCCGTGTCAATACAAGCGCTGCAGCTGCAGTGGAACATGTATTGAGCTCGCAATTGCAGCCTGCGTTGGGCGGTGGTGGCCCGCGCGCGGTGCGGCCCGTAACAGTTGAGCACCTCTGACCCGGCGTTGATCTCGCGAGCGCAACGAATTATCAGACGGCTGTTGTAGAAACTATAAATAATATATAAAAAAAAACGTTACATGCATGATTAGTTTCTATCTTTTGAAAGAAATATAGCTCTCCAATTTCTTAATGTATAAAAGAGTATCTCGCAGAATTCAAAACGTTTCAAATTTTTCCTTTATTTAGCCTCTTAGAATTTCACTGAGGCTAGACACTGTAGTTCAAATGGTGAGACATAAGTACGGCCAATATGGATGAAACTCTATACTTAATATGAACACATCATTTCTGACCAATTTTGTACAATTTCTGACTGTTTACAACAAGGTCAAAATATCTTGAGCCTTGATTCTAGATGTCAGAACAGCTATGCCGTGTTATCATTCCAGTTGATTCTTAAACTGATCGCACATTTGACAGCGCCGTACGTGTCGAACGCACCGCATAGTACACGAAATGCGGCGCGGACGAATGTGCGAGGATTCACAATTCACATCATTTCATTAATTCTGTGACCATTTTTACGATATTACATTTTAATAATATTTTTAGGGCCTGTTCACCACTTCCTGATAAGATGCCGGATAGGCTATCCACAACTTATATGACAGATTCTCCATACTCTATTTGTCATGTTAAGTGTTGGATAGCCTATCTGGCACTTATCAGAAAGCGGTGAAACAGCCCCTTAATCATTATATATAATAGTACATTGGTTTAATGTTAATGTTAATTATATTATTATGTCATCTACATACGTGTTGATGATGTTGGGGTCGCAGGAGTGATTCATCATGGCGGCCGAGGGGTAGATGGCCGTCGCCCGCCGCACCTCGCGCTCACTCACTGTGCGACCTATAAACAGCTCTGAATTTATGTATAGGCAGTATAGGCCATGGCCTATGGGCGGACGCGTCCTATGGAGTCCTAGGATGGCGGCAGAGTTCGTAATAAAAGTGGCCGATCTTAAAAACGGCCCTGCCTACAAATAAAACATAAATATACTATTATTATTAATAAGTATTTACTCCAGGCTTATGTTGCCGTCTCTGTCTAATAGATTAGCCAATTGAGTAAAAATGGTAGAATGAAATTTCTTGTTTCTTAATATGGTGACAATAGTTCAGTAGCTTAATTGTTCTCTATTGGATCGAAACAATCGTCGCAAATGAGTACCTGCCCAAAGACTCAAAGATAGAAATAGGCCGGTATAAATAGTCAGTACTTAAGATGCGACCCGGTCTCAAGACGCGGTTCGGCTCAGTGATTGGTCCAAATTTTGACAGCCAACCAATCACAGAGCCTGAACCGTGTCTTGAGACCGAGATGCATCTTGAGTACTGACTATTTATACCGACCTTAGGAAATCTATATTGACTTTATTTAACAACGAGCTTTTGCCCGCGGCTTCGCTCGCGTTAAGAAGAATTATTATATATACAAACTTTCATCCCCTGTTTTAACCCCTTGGAGGTAGAATTGATCAAAATCCTTTCTTAGTGGATGCCTACGTCATATCATCTACCTACATGCCAAATTTCAGCCCGATCGGTCCACGGGCTGTGCGTTGATAGATCACCATGTCAGTCAGTCACCTTTGAGTTTTATATATATGGAAAAAGATGCAGAATAAAAATATGTGTGTATTGTGCAAAGTTGTAACGAAAGAGATTTTATTCTTGTGATCATTTAAGACATAAATATAATACCAATATCGTCGTCTTCCACTGTCGACAAACTCAAAGCAGCATGACCGTTGCAGACCAGCTGACCCAAACTCCTCAAAATGATGGCCGCAGCGAAGAGTTTCAGTTGTCCATCGCTGAGAGAGTAGGGCACACGACTCGGCAGATATTCGAAAAACTTTGTAAACTTCTCTAAATATAAAGTCAGCATCGCCGCAGTCTGAAAAAAGTATGCTTTTAATAATAGCCCAAAGGTGTGTTATTATGTTTAAGTTTTTCTCGTGTTTTCCACACCCATTAAATATTATTTTTATTTTGTTTTTAGTATCTGTTGTTATAGCGGCAGCAGAAATGCATAATTTGTGAAAATTTTAGCTGACTATTGCAGTTCTTGAGATACAGCCTGGAAACAAGACAACGAAGTCTTAATAATAAGATCCCGTTTTTACCCTTTCGGTGCGAAGCCCTAAAATAGACTTCGTTCCTTTTCGTTATTCACAACTTACCAATGCATATTGTATATAGTCGGTATTATTCATATTGTCAAAGTTGGTCACTAAATTGAACATTCTGTAGAAGGGTTGTGCGTCTGTTTTGTATATCTTTATATTGTCCACGGCAGAATAACCTCTGAACAGGTCTAAGGCTGTTTTTGGCTCCTTCACATGATTTGGTAGGAGTGGAAAGCCTTTGCTAGCGCCTATTAAGAGCACCCTGAAAAAAGTAAATTGTTAATATAATATGCCTGAAATTCTCTGTGGTGCAGCCGTTTAAAGCATTAGTGGTGGCCCGATTTCAATGAAACTAGCCATTGTTAAGGAAGCCGGTGTAGGTACCATTATTAGGATACCTCTAATTTTCAGAATAATTTACACCTCTACAAGACACTTATAGGGTGTCGCTATAAATACATTTTGTTAAGATTCCTTGAGACATATTAGGTTCGGGAAAAAGTTTCTTCGCATTTTATATAAAAATTCAAAAGGTTTTTTTATAAAGTTTATTTACAAATAACTAAAGTACATGGGTGCCATTTTGTTGGATAACTTTTGGCCATCTTGTTGGTAGGGACATGATCCCATTGCAATAAAAAAAATTGGGGCTTATGATGAAAAAACTGCGACAAGTGGTTTTGGCAGTCCTCTTGTGATGTCAACTGACACTGCCTAAGGAATTCTGCAGAGACCGAAAAAGGTGGAAATCTGAAGAAGCAAGATCAGGACTATACGGCGGATGCGTTAACATCTCCCGCCAAGCTCCCGTAATTTTTACTAAGTGGCTAAGTAATTGTTAAAGATGTGTGAGGTCTAGCGTTATCATGGTGAAAAACCACACCCCTTCTATTGATTAATTCCGGCCGCTTTCTCGATGGTTCTGCCTGGCGGTAGCAGCTCATAATGAATAATGCCATTCCAATCCCACCACACACACAGCATCACCATGTTGCGAGTTAACCCGGATTTCGCCACAGTCTGTGAAGCTTGACCGCCCTTTAACCACGATTCGTTCTTGTCGTAAGTGATCCACTTTTCATCACCAGTCATCAGCTTCTTCAAAAATGATTCGGTTTCATTAAGTCGTAATAAAGAATCACAAATGAGTATACGGTTCATTAACAGGTTTCTTTCAGTGAGCTCATGAGGCACCCAAATATCGAGCTTTTTTCTGTATCCAGCTTTTTACAAATGCGCCAAAACCGTTTTGTAGTCAATCACCAGTTCTTTAACTACATTGTAACTAATATGCCGATCTTGCTCCACTTTTCCAAAAACGGCATCATATCGCCGTAACAGGGCGACCAGAGCGACGTGCATCTTTGATAATATCAAAATTTCCGGATTGAAAACGCTTAAACCTGCGCTACTCTCACAGATACTGATTACTGCACTAGGTCCATAAACATCACATATTTTTTTCGTGGCTTGTGTTGCATTTTTACCTTTTTTCTCATTTTAACAATAAGAAAAACAAATGAAAATCTCACATTTACCTAATTTAAATTTGGAATTGTCTTCTGTATTATTTTTTTTAACAGAAAATTAAAACCGACTCCCAAGGTAAAAACAATAATAGTATCCTTTAAATAATATGGACTAAAAAGTATTAAATAATTTTTCCTATCTAATAGTTCCTTTTTCCGAATTCGGCTAAACCTCAACTATTTCTGTACTCAATCTTCATCATTTTGATTCGGCTATCTGGTGATAGCCGAATCTTCAGTTCTCTGACAGAATATTTGGAACTTTTGGAACTGGCACCGACTTCAAATCCTGGAGGTGGAATTCATCAAAATCCTTTCTTAGCGGATGCCTACGTCATAAAATCTACCTGCATGCTAAATTTCAGCCCAATCGGTCCAGTGGTTTGGGCTGTGCGTTGATAGATCATCATGTCAGTCAGTCACCTTTGAGTTTTATATACAAGGTGTAACAAAAATAAGTGATAATATTTTAGTATGTGTATGTGTTCCTTGTAGAGAGTTCACTGTGAAAGTAGCAGCTCTGAAAGACCACATTTTTTTTCACTTTTGTATGGGGAAACTCCTGACGCTCGGACCCTTGCCCATACAAAAGTGAAAAAAAATTTACGTCTTTCAGAGCTGCTACTTTCACAGTGAACTCTCTACAAGGAACACGTACACACACTAAAGTATTATCACTTATTTTTGTTACACCCTGTATATATATATATATATATATATATATATATATATATATATATATATATATATATATATATATATATATATATATATATATATATATATATATATATATATATATATATATATATATATATATATAAATACTACACATTATACATATAATATCTCTTTTTTTTAAGAATAAATCATAAGTTCTTCATATTACACACCTTAAAGCTAAATGAGCGATGCCTATAGTGGGGAAGAGCGCAGACTGGGCCCCCTCACACTCCCACCGATGGAAGGCTTGAGCGTTGGCGCGACATTGCTCCCCGCAGTACACGCTTCGGGAACATACGCTACAACTAAAAAAAAAACAATTAAACTGGTACCAATAAAAGAAATGACGATCGAAACTCTTAAGGGAAAAATCTGTTTATAGTCAAATTGTGAATCTGTTTTATTTGGGTCACAGACTAACATTGCCTTGACGTAATCCGACTAAATCACGTAGATCCGCTATCTGTCTTTGAATAAATTTTTCAGATTGTAAAATGTTATAAGTTTTTACAGTATTGTAACAAATGTAAGTATTGGAATGCTTACGGCACTAAGTTTATATCGGCTTGACAGCACATCTCACACACATTGTCATCAGTTGGCAGCGTGACCCAGGCGTATGGTTCTTCAGAGAATAGCACATCACCACGCTTCAAATTCTCTTTAGCAATAACGTGTCTGCCCGCTGTATCGTTGCGTCTATAACAATTTTATTTAAAAACGTTTGAAGGGTCCACTGCAATAATGATGAATGTACTGAGTTATTAGTTGTAAGATAAGGTTATTAAATTTAGAACGGTATAACGAAACGAAAAGAGGTAAAGATTATTTTAAAGCAAACAACTGTGACGTTGAGCGTTTCAGCCGAGTAGCCGAAATATAAAAAACATATTTATCACGGAACTATAAGCGATATTGCTAATTTTGTAAATACATTTTAAAAATATTATTTCAAGTGACGGAATGGCATTAAACATTAAGATTTTAATTTTTTGGACGTTCATCATTATTGCAGTGGACCCTTTATTTGTCCTCTTAATAATAATTAATAACAAATCTACTCTGTAAATTGAGATGTTATAAAATTGTACTTCAGTAATAAAAAATAATTCACACTGCGTATACAGACACTGTGAAATAATGTGTTTTATACCACGAATAATAAAAACTAAGGAAGAGTAACTCCGTCAAAAAATTTGTCCAAGACTCTACATAATGTGACTCCAATACATGCATATACTATATGCATGTATTCGGTACACAATTTTGTGTAATTATAGACGTGACAATTAATATCAACGGCTTTATTTCCTAAATTTGAGTATTAGTGTTTCGTTGCGATTGCCATATTTTAGTGTGCGAAAAGGAACCAAATTTAAAACGGTTGAAGTATGAGAGTTACATTCCCTTAGTTTTTATTATTCGTAGGTTTTATACTGATATTAATATAGTCATGACAGACAAGGACCAATTGTCTTGTGAAGGTAATGTCAGTACCTTCTATTTTGCCAGTTTCTATTTCTTTATAGTTCCTTTATAGTTTTAAAACATACCTTAGCTCAATTGCTTGTGATGCAGCATTAAATGCTGAATTTGTGCCCAAATGACATTCAGGTAACTCAACTGGCTGCTGCCTTTTACTTTCTCCTTCTAAAGTGGCTAATTTTTTCTCCAATATCTTGACATGTCGTTCAAATTCCACTGCAACAAATTTTTTGCAATAAAAAATCTGCAAAGTAGAAATTACAGCACACACAAACAACTGGATTGCAGTTAGGTTTAATTTGTTAAAACTTCAAAGTGAAAGCTTTTCATAATAGTATATTTAACTGAGATAATGAACATTTAGCAAACAGCCAAATACAAAAATACAAAAAATTTACAATTCAATAAATTAATATATGAATCAATGTTAATTATCTTAGATCAGCATTCGGAAAATTACGTCAAGGATGCAATCTGCCTATAAATTTTTCATGTTTTTAAAATATGACTAACATACATACAAGATTGTGATGCAGTCATGTCAAGCAGATTGGCATGTTGAGTTGCGGCCTCAAGGGATTGTTTGGCTTCCTTTCGCTGACACAACTCCATGTGACAGTCTGCACGACGCAACAGCAGCTTGTGCTGCTGTTCAAATGGATAATTATTCTTGATGGCCAGCGCAATATCCAAAAGACATTCCTGAAAAAAAAATCTAAATTTGTTTTCAAAAACTTTAAAAAATGCTAGAACCTTGTGTTTTGTAACATTATATTATACTGTTTCAATTATTTTCTACGGTACCCACAATAAGCGCAACATTCCTGCACGCGCAATCGAAACTTGGCTAAAAGCGACATCGTCGTTATATTTCTTGAAATATAGGTGACTTTACTTTGTTCAGATACTTAAAATGTAGTTTTTTTTTCATCACACATTCTAATAAGGTCTTGTTTTCTTTGTACGTGAGTAGTAGGTATACTCTCTTGTTGCAGAGCGTCATTATTTTCTGATTCTATTGTATCTTTAGTACCTTCCGTTGTTACATCTTGAGTGTTCTCAAAATGCGTCTTTAACGTCAGGTACTCAAGATATTGATGATCAGTAACGATGTCATATTCTTCTATTTGCTCTTCTGTTAATTTTTGTACTCTAGTAGTTGCTTCCGTTTTAGGATCTATTGTAGTATTAGGTTCTGTTCATGACTATTAATCTCAGTGCTTTCTGGGGGGCTTATTGGCTTGTAGTAATAATTATTTTCTATATACACATTGGGAGGTACTGTGTATTATTATCTAGGGGGTATTCCCTCTAATATTTTGATATACTTATTGTCTGCATTTTTTTTTTTGCTGCCTACTTGTTTTAGGATATGCCTGCTGTTGAGCGTATGGCGCTGGAGGTATAGTATATCTGTATGTTTGACTATTCATGATACTTGGATGCGTTGGGTGTTCATTTGTTGGTATTGGGTTACCACCACTGTATCTTTGCTCTTGAGAACATTTTTCGATTTCTTTCAAACATATATCGATGGTGGAAATGTCAAAGGGCTTAAAGGACAAATCGCGATTTTTCAGGAGAGCCGAAAAACTTTTTTTATAGAAAAACACACATAACTTTGTTTTTTAACTACAGTTTTGGTTTAAAGACCATTTTTTATAATTTTTTGCGCTGAACTGGTTCCAATCATTTAATTTGGTCTAGCTAGCGTAGTTAACGAGATGAGTGTCCTTTAAGTTCTGTGATTTTTGGTAAGTGTCATTTAAAGCCAAATCAGAAAATCCAAAATAAAATCGTTAGAGCCTAAAGAAGTTTTTAACAATGACGTTAGGCCTTAAAGGACAACTACATTCTGGATATCCAAAAATTTTTCCATTAAACTGTAATTGGCAACTGGTTATCTCATGTAATATTTTTGAAAACAAAGCTTAAAAAGCATTGGCTCATTAATATTATTAATCAATATTATTATTATTATATTAAAACGGACTATGTAGGTACGTTAAAACTTAAATTGTTTTTAATAAAAAAAAAATTAACACTTTTGTCAATCAGATTTAGTCTGTTTCAGTGTTTATTATTTATATTGCTTCTCTTCCTTTAAGTTTCAGTGTTTAATTTTGATTGTTATGAAATAAATTGTATATGTATAGGTACTTACATTGCCCTTATAATATAGGTACTATTATCTAAAAAAAACATTAAAATAACAAAAAATTACTTAGTCGCATCTAAATGAAAAAGTAAGCTGAAATTAGACAGTGATTACAAGGCCAATTATTGAGAAAAAAAACTATGTATTAAGTACCTAAGTTTCTTGACCTTTTAAATAACAGAAATGAAAGTAAGGATTAGAGTTGCATAGAAAAGTTGTACACTTAACGTACATAATATAATAAATATTAATATTCTTCAAAGAAACGATCTTACAATAAACATACTGTGTTATTTATTCCTTACACTGAAAACCTCCTTAAATTATTCCTCCAATAAATAAGGTATTTTTGCTTAATTGTTATTCATATCTAAGAAACAATAAGAAAGTTTTAATTTATAGTTAAATATTTAAGTAATTATTATGAATCTATCAAAAATATGAACCATGCATACCTACTATCTTTGAGTAGTCACAATTGAATCGTAAAGTGAGGATAATTAAGTTAATTATTTAAAAATATGGAAGATTCATGAGGTAATCGTTAATTTTGAGCTTCATGAAATATTTAATTCAAAGAAGTCAATGTAGGTCGTAATTAAATACGATACAATATTCAAAAACAATTTTAAAATGAGTTGAAAGGGTGTTAAATTTCATGTTAATAACCAAGGCCCGTGTAAATAGCCAACTTTAAGACTTAAGAGCAAAGAGAATATTAACTACAAGCGTAACAAGAGTCAGACTTGAAAGACAAAAATACAATTCGATTTAATATCGACTGTGATTGGTTAATTTTTAAGCAAGATCGATTGTGTTTAGCTAATTTTAAAGAAAGATCGACGGCGATTGCCTGAAAACGGACAAATAAAAGTTTAATCTGTGTTTTTTTTAACTTAAACCTCAATAACCGACGTAATTTTTTTTCTAGGTTCAACCTCTTATATCCTCTTTTTACTGTCTTTCTTATATTCTCTTTGTGCTTAAATACCAAGAGCAGACTATTAATACAGCCTTAGTGTCCTTAAGGCCAAATAAGAATAATTTTAAGTTGGTGATCGGAGGTCTTAAATGCCTATTTTTACTTTTTGGGCCTTTAAGACCAAATATTAAAAAAAAACAATTTTTTGTCTTGGCAAAAAATTGTTTTAAACGTATAATGACCCTATCATTATACGTCGTAGCAAAATTTTGATTATACCAATCGATAGCCCTTAAAAAACTGAACATAACTGCATCAAAAACTCAAAATCGCCAAAATGTCCTTTAAGCCCTTTGACATTTCCACCATCGATATTATGCTGATGATTTTTCATAACATACGGGTCATAATATTTTATACTTTGTTTGAATGAATTTGATGTTGATCAGGAATATGTTGTTCATAATATTTTCTTTAATGCCTGACTGCTTTGATTAACTTGTTCGTAGTATTTTTGTTGACTACTTGGAATAATTCTCTCAGTATAAACTTGATGATCACTCCGTCTATCACTTCCTCATACCTTGGGTGCTGATAATTTAAAACAGTACTTAGTCGCAGAATATTGAGCACTTTGTTCAACTGGTTCAGGAAACACGTGTAGTTGATTATTTTTCATACTATCACATTTATTGTGTAGTTGATATAAACCAAAATAAATATACCTATTAAGGTGGGTTACACCAACTTACTTTAAAGCCTTGTTGGACCAGCAACAGACATCTGTCAAATTCTGTGGTCAAAGTTAAGGTTAAAATTAAGTTAGCTTTAACTATAACCAATAACCGTAATGTTGACCATAACTGTAACTATAACAACGCCTCTGGTGCAACCCACCCTAATTTGATAGTGCAAAGGTTGGTCCGATAAAAAATTGATCTAATTTACATAACATTTAATATTTGTATTGGGTGTCCTACTGTACAACGAAGAGTACTTACCTTAAACCTTTTTAGTCTTAACAAAGCTGCAGATCTATTTGCAAGCGCCAGAGGGTACATTGATCCATTTTGGTTGGCATACAGGACACTGTTGGTATAGCATTTGTAACTGTCTTCTATAAAGTTGGCCCTAAACTTTTCGTTTCCTTTTTGTCTCCACAACAATGATACATTGTCACACTTTAGTGCTGTATCATTATCTTGAACTTTTTTAGCATATGAAGTTTTCATTTGATTTAGCCATTGTGTAAGAATTTTTCTGAAAATAATGCGGGCTTAGTCTCAAATTTAAAGTAATAGTAAATCTACTTTATAAATAAAATAGGCAATATTTAGGAAGTAATTATCATGAACCATTCTAGGTTTCTTCGTCGGCTTCATAGTATTTAACTGAATTATTAATAGATGCAAATAATATTTACCGTACTCCTTCACATTTTAGGAAGTAATTGATTGTGTCCACTTCATTTTCACTGGTGCGATCGATTTTTTTTTCTTCTGATGATAACAACAATAACAAGATTTCCCATTGCTTTGCACAATCTTCAGGTAATCTTAGCTGATCCATTTTTATAAAAAAAAAGCTTAGTTTACATATATACAATAGAGATAAAATTAAAACTACATGATTTACAAGTTTAGGAACTAAAATTCGTAAACATCAAAAACATGTCGATTTCCCATAGATTAAATGTCACATTGACATTTATGTTTTTTTTTCGTAATATGGCGCTCGGCCTATAGACTAAGGATATGGGGATGACACTACGATGTTGCCACTTTTTAATTTCATAGCTTTTTTGACAGACTGTACTTAATCTATACTATAATATTATAATTGGGAAGAGTTTGTTTGTTTGAACGCGCTAATCTCAGGAACTACTGGTCCTATTTGAAAAATTCTTTCAGTGTTAGATAGTCCATTTATTGAGAAAGGCTATAGACTACTAGCTGTTGCCCGCGACTTCGTCCGCGTGGACTTTAGTTTATAGTTGTGCCCGTACATCGATTGAGTCGTTATCGCGCAAATCAGAAAAGTATATAATTATGTGGGAACGGCACATTTTTCCGGGAAAAGAAAACATTCCTTGTCATTGTCATTCCAAAAGTATATTGTGCAGTAACCGTACATTTTTCTGTGACAAAATGTATCCTATAGATGTTCTTTTTCGGAACTCAAAGTATCTTTATATCAAATTTCAGCAAAATGGGTCTAGCCGTTTACACGTGATGACGTGACCACGCGTGATGACCACGTAATATACTTTTATGATTTGCGCGTAAACTATTCAATCTATTTTGATGGAATTTGGTATGGAGATCATACTTTGAGTCCCGGTAAAGGACATGGAATACTAATTTTGTCCCGGAAAATGTACGGTTCCCGCACAATAAACTTTTATGATTATCGCCTAAACTATTCAATCTATTTTGATGAAATTTGGTATGGCAATACTTTCAGTCTCGGGAAATTATATAATCTATTTTGATGAAATTTGGCATGGAGATTGGAGATACTAATTTGAATCTGGGACAAGGTTTTTTTTATGAAATAAGGGGGCATATATATGCAATGGGGCAATATAGGGGGCAATAACGCAAGCGCTGTTTCACGCCGGTTTTCTGTGAGAGCGTGGTATTTCTCCGGTCGAGCCGGCCCATTCGTGCCGAAGCATGGCTCTCCCACGTATAAATTGGTTGCCGTCAATCTCAAGATTTATCAAAATAATGTACCAATTTGTACACATTGAAAAGGTCTACAGAAAACTCCGCGATGGTATAATTATGTATATCTCAGGATATCCCAAAATAATATTTTTTTGTTGTCATTTAAGTAGGTACTATTAACTTCAAATAATGGCTAATTTTTGAAGCGATTTTAACCAATACGGCAATAATATTTATTCAATTAAATACTTTAAATACATTATTGATTATGTCCCTTTACTGCATATTAAGTATGATTAAAATTTTAAATAAATATTTTCGAAGATAGGTATTACAGATTTAAAAATTGCGTAGCTTTTGCGGCAGTTCCGACCAATGTCGGCCACGGGTAGTAATGAATATAAATTATTTAAAATCAAAACTACTGAGTCGATTTTAATAATTCTTTCAGTGACATAGACTATAATTATATATTTTATACTCGTGCGAA
Organism: Aricia agestis; assembly: GCF_905147365.1. Lineage (NCBI taxonomy): Eukaryota > Metazoa > Arthropoda > Insecta > Lepidoptera > Lycaenidae > Aricia > Aricia agestis. Next base: position 30,172,663 of record NC_056428.1, on the reverse strand, counting down.
GCCGGGGCGGGTCGCTAGTATTACTATAAAAAAATACAAACGTCTACATAAGTAAGTAACTCTGCGGGTAGTTTATACGTCCGGACAACTAAATTTTGCGTAGGGTCAGTGGGTTTGGAGAATCAGCCTTATCAGCTACATTCCTTTTTTTTCTTGTCAATATTACGGAAATCGGAGGTTTGCATGATTATTGATTACGCTCTATGCACTCCACTACATAATATTATGCTAAACAATACTAGGTACCGATTTTCATCTGGTGCGAATTTATGCTACCCCAAATATTGTCTAACTTGACTGATAAAATTGCTCGTCTAGGCGGCCGGTAAAATAGCAAATTGCACAGAATTTCGTTCATTAATGTTGATGAAGATATTTTACATAAGTACTTAAAGTTTTTTGCATCAATTTAGAGTTTCAACAACGTTTAAATTATAGCCAGTCATATCCGTCGCCAACCTACACACCAAATCATCCTTGTAGAATTATAAATATCTAAAACTTCTGGGGTAACTTTAATTCTTGAAGAAAACATAAATCACGCCATGAAGATGACTTGACTGTTTTTGAGTAGGTAGGATATACAATACGCTCATGTAGATTTCTTTGTGCCGCAGCGCAGCACTTTCTAAAAACCTAGTTTAGAACCTAAACGCCTACCTTATCACGTAAAAAAAATATATCCACAGCCGAACATATAACCTCCTCGTTTTTTGGAAGTCGGTTAAAAATAGCGATCAACAGTCCACTAGTCATAATTTAAAATTGCTGGGTGTCAGGTAATAGTGAACGTTTGCAATCGTATTGTTTTGGCTGATACGTTATTTTAATATTAGGTATAATTATCGCGTAATATTTGCTATCACATTGCTTTTTTGTAAGATGCGTTTTAAGATTCGATAATTATCATGATTATTGATTACCATCATGAATCATGATAAAGCTACTATATAATAGTACGCTCAAATAACAATCGAAATGGATCATGCAGGAAAATCCACTGAAAATGATGAATGAACAATCAAATTACTCCTTGGCCGTGCGGATTGGAATCTCATTAGATATCGCCTGCAGCATACGCATCGTAATTCGCAGGTTTCAGGTCGCATTCTGTGCCCTTGGTAAACGATTTGCGTTTACCAAGGGCACAGAATACATATTATTAGTTCCAATGGTCAAAAGGCGAGTCCACACCAAGCGCGCAGCCTCGGGCGAGGCCGCGCGCGGCGGGCCGCGCGCGGCATTCGGGCCAGGGCATGTTCGCCGAGGGCGAGGCGGACGGGCGTACACAGAGAGGCAGCCTCGCTCGAACAGCCCGCTGCCCAAGCTATTGCTCAGTTGAGCACAAAGACACGATGGCACCGCGCGTACGAATAGCCGTGGCAGCTTATGCTTTTATTTTGTTATACACAACTAAAATTATAGGAGAATCTCGTCTGTATGATCCTTACAAAGACTCCATTTTTTAGATCCACAGGAATATTCATTTTGCGGCTGATTTCTCTCCAAGAATCTTCTCTCATCCCCCTGTTAGTGTAAGGGAGATCCCTGGCATCCCAAAGCCCATTTGCGGCGTACAATCCTAATAGTTGTCGACACTGGTCGTTTATTTTTCAACTAAACACAAACCAAAACACTTGACGTCCATACTGCGCGATACAAACGACTAGGCGGGTCCACACCAAGCGTGCCGTCTCGGGCCAGGGCCACGAGCGCGATGCGCCGCTCGCTTGGTGTGGAGTTGTCGACGTTGCTCGCCCGAGGCGGGCGGGCGGGCGGTCTCAAGCTCGGGCGAGAACGCGCGCGGCCGAGCCGACCGGTGTCGTTTTGATTTGCTCAAAGGTGCCTCGGTCCCGCCTAATTGGCATTCCAGCAACGTAGTAAAATTACGCTTTTATCAGTCGGTCAAAAAAGGATAGTGGAAAGTAGTTTCTGCATTCCATTCCCTGATCCCATCCAAAGTAATGTCGTGAATCGTGATGCCCACCCATTAGAACCACTAAAATTGTAACAATCGGTTAAAATAAATTGATCTCTAAAAATATAAATCCAAGGTTCAATATCGTTTAAGTTGAATTTGGGTTGAGCCATAAGTGATTATCCGTGACTATCGTTTTTGGGCTCCATTATTGACACGAAATACGAATGCATTAGCTGACGTGTAACCTATTCTGTCAATAGGGAAAGCTGGAAACTTTGTTGCCTTGATAGTAGCCTTCATAGTTCATATTATGGATATGTTACGCTCAAAGACCGAAAACGCTCAGTGAGCGAAAAAATGGCTCACAAGTCACAACGCGTTGTGGTAATAGTGAAACGACCACGACGCGTTCTGGTAATCACAGAAATACCACAAAGCGTAATTCGTGTCGTGGCTGACGTGCTATTCGACCACAACGCGTTGTGGTAATCGAGTAAAATCATGATGCGTTCTGAGCATTTAAAAACGGCCACGACGCGTTCTGAAACCAGGCCAGTTACGCAGGAGTAATTTTATAGTGCCAAAGTGTGTGCGCAATACACAAGAGCACGTTACGCAGGAGTAATTTTATAGCGCCCAAGTGTGTGCGCAATACACAAGAGCACTCTGGTTTCAATGAAACTAGGCCAGTTACGCAGGAGTAATTTTATAGTGCCCAAGTGTGTGCGAAATACACAAGAGTTTCGTTGAAACCAGAGTGCTCTTATGTATTGCACACACACTTGGGCACTATGAAATGAATTCTGCTCAACTGGCCTGGTTTCATTGAAACCAGAGTGCTCTTGTGTATTGCGCACACACTTGGGCACTTTAAAATTACTCCTGCGTAACGTGCTCTTGTGTATTTCGCACACACTTGGGCACTATAAAATTACTCCTGCGTAACTGGCCTAGTTTCATTGAAACCAGAGTGCTCTTGTGTATTGCGCACGCACTTGGGCACTTTAAAATTACTCCTGCGTAACTGGCCTAGTTTCATTGAAACCAGAGTGCTCTTGAGTATTGCATACACACTTGGGCGCTATAAAATTACTCCTGAGTGACTAACCTGGTTTCAGAACGCGTCGTGGCCGTTTTCATTAGGGCCACAACATGGATTCGCGTCGTGGCTGTTTTTAAACGCTCAGAACGCGTCATGGCTTTTCTCGATTACCACAACGCGTTGTAGTCGAATAGCACGTCAGCCACGACACGAATTTCGCTATATGGTATTTCTGTGATTACCAGAACGCGTCGTGGCCGTTTCACTATGACCACAACGCGTTGTGAGCCATTTTTTCGCTCACTGAGCGTTTTCGCTCTTTGAGCGTAACAGATACAAAGAGTTTGGCAGGTAGCAGAGCCTTATATATCGACTCTATCTTATGTTATAAACAGTAATAACAGAGTAGGCAGAATGATAGAGTATGCCGACTTAGAACTGATGTTGAATTTTTTAAATTTGACGTATTATGACGAAAATCGTCGCTAGGGTTAACACGTCTTGTTACCTACGAATTTAAAACTATGACATATTCGCTGGACGTGTTCCTCTTTGGTCGTATTGTTGTTTGTGTTTTGGCACATTCGATTAAAATTGCCAGAATCTAATTTTGAAATATTTAAAAATAAATTATATCAGCCAGCGCGGGGCACATTTCGTTCATAGTCCTAGTGAAACCCGACGAATTTATCACATATTGAAACCCGTCCATTTATTTGCAGTCGAACTACTGGTCGTTATGTCTATTGTGGTAATAACTAATTTAAGTACATTATTTTAAGCATAGCATTTAAGTGATACTGACATTTTTTACAACAACTTTTTATTATTCGTAAACAACAACGTAGAAATCCCAAATGATACTTTGTTTATGAGAAGTGTCTAAGAGTTCTTGTATATTTTTTGATACAATAGTGTCACATCTCGAAATAATGCAGTGTTCTAGATTAAGGCGTACTTAAAATCGGTATTATTTTGTAATATCACCATATGCCAGAAAACCAACTAAGAGTTCACTTCTCTTTAGAAGTTATAACTTGCGATACAACGCTGTCTACAAAAATATGAGGCCAAAATACAGTCTTTTGGTGGCGCCACGGCCGTAAAAATTGTTATAGAAATACGATCTTTACTGAGTATACAAAACAGAACATTTTACGTTGAATTGCGTTGAAAACAATTTTGTAGTATTTGGTAATAATACGCTATTCTTCCAAAGCAGCGATATGTCAAATCTGTATTTTTTTTTCTTCTTCTCTCTTTTCAAAGTTAAAGACAACAACACCTACCTACTCTGTAAATTAATTTGACTAGTTCTTGACTTGTCGCTATTAATATTTGTTTTTTTCTTCAGTAAATAATATTTTTATGTTAAGTCATTGTTTAGTTTAGTAGCGTTGTGAAGCCACTCATTGGCCTCTGCAGAAAATCAGTGCAGCGGGCTTGCTTGCTGCATTTGCTGAGCCTGTGGCCAATTTTTGGTGTCACACAGCATTGTACTAGTTAATTTTATAATATTATAGTCGAACTGTATACTTATATTATGATGTATTGTGTGATGCTAAAAATAAATCCATTCTTATTCTTATAATTTGCACAGTGAGTTTAAAAAACTAAGTGATAATTACTTTAGGGTGTGTATGTGTCCCTTATATAGAGTTCACTGTGAAAGTAGCAGCGCTGATTTTTTTTGCGATTTGCGATTTGAATGGGCAAGCCCCGGCGTCATGAATTTTTCCATACAGAGGTGAAAAAGTTACTTATTCAGCGCTGCTACTTTCACAGCGAACTCTACATATTAAAAGGAGACCCATACCCCAAGCTATTATCACTTAGTTTTGTTACACCTGTATACACTATACATATTACATACCGAGCTGGGACTTTTGATGCGAAGGCCTATAAGTCGTCCAGGGTGTTTGACCTTTTTGGAACGAAGTTTCTTATCGCGCGTTGCGAAAGGCTAGGGCGTTTTTTTACGTGATAAGGTAGGCGTTTAGGTTCTAAACTAGGTTTTTAGAAAGTGCTGCGCTGCGGCACAAAGAAATCTACATGAGCGTATTGTATATCCTACCTACTCAAAAACAGTCAAGTCATCTTCATGGCGTGATTTATGTTTTCTTCAAGAATTAAAGTTACCCCAGAAGTTTTAGATATTTATAATTCTACAAGGATGATTTGGTGTGTAGGTTGGCGACGGATATGACTGGCTATAATTTAAACGTTGTTGAAACTCTAAATTGATGCAAAAAACTTTAAGTACTTATGTAAAATATCTTCATCAACATTAATGAACGAAATTCTGTGCAATTTGCTATTTTACCGGCCGCCTAGACGAGCAATTTTATCAGTCAAGTTATCAATCAAGTAACGACATGACACAAAAGTGTCGGTATATGACAACTAGATCAAAAATGCTATAGTTGTAAGCCGTGCGGTAGCGCGTGTTTCTCAGTCTCTCGCTCTCTCTTTTTTTTATAACTTTGTTCCATCCGGGTGTCCCTTCACACATATATAGGTGTGAAAAAACTTGATATCAAGTTTTTTTTTTCTGTAAATGTTCGGCTGATCTAGCTGGCTGGGTTATCCTGCTAGGCTGCTGGTGACCTGGCTACCCAAGTAGTTCCTATAGGTAGGTAGCAGCTACAGGTAGGTAGGTAAAAGCTGTAGGTGGTATTTGGTAGAGTGTAGTCAAATCAAAGGGAGGTCGGTGGAGCGAAGGCTTGTCATTTGACTTGACTCCACATTAAATCGACCGCTTGTATCTTGGTTGCGAGTTGCTATATTGGGTCATCTATAAGATATTTAACGTTTTTTTTATCATCCGTTTTTTATACCACCAAAGAATAATTTAATGCATTTTGACTTCAACGTGGCGTAGCGTTATATAAAAGCGCCAACGTAATATCATGCTAATAGGGATGACGACAAGGTCAACGAATTTTTTAATAGAATAAATACATACTTAACGATAAAAAATAAGTATTCCCAAAATTTCAGCTTCATAACTTGAGTATTTTTTTTGTAATGAGCCACCGACGGACGTTGTCCTGCAGCGCCATCTGCCACCTGCCAGACTAATTTGTGAATAAACAAGGGGTGCCATCCATACATAAAAAAATATATATTCAAATTGGACCAGCATTTCCACCTCCTGCAACTTTTTGCCACCGCCCCACGTGAAAAATATACCATCCTCATCACCTTGACGAATGGCAGTCTTCCTGGAAGACTCTTCCACCGTGCGTTTTTTACGTAACTTTCTGCCGCGCACTGTAAAACTCCGGAACGAATTGTCACCAGCAGTATTTCCTGAGTCCGGACCTATACGACCTGCAAACCTTCGAGAAGAGATCGTATTCCCTTTTAAAAGGTCGGCAACGCACCTGCTCTTCTGATGTTATTATTATTACTAGCTGTTTGGCCGAGCTTTGCTTGGTATCCAATGAAAACGACATTTTCTAGAAATGATTCCTAGCTAGATCGATTTATCTCCCCCGAAACCCCCTATATATTAAATTTCATGAAAATCGTTGGAGTCGATTCCGAGATTCCAATTATATAATATATACATATATAAATACAAGAATTGCTCGTTTAAAGATATAAGATTTGTGTAACCACACTAGCAGCATTAAGCTGATGCGTGTGTGTCAAATCGTTTGAAGATTTCATCTCCCAATTGGTCCAGTTTGTTTTTAAAGCAGTTCACAGAGGTTGCCATTACAACACTTTCAGGAAGTCTGTTCCAGACCACTTCCACTCGGTTAGGTAAAAAGTGCCTTTTAGGTAAGTTCTTGCTGGGATTTTGGCATAATTTTAATGGATGTCCCCTTAGGTGCTTATTCGTATTCAGAGTGTAAAGTTCTCGGAGACGAGGCTCATCATAATGTTGCGAGTGTGCATGGGCGACGGTAGTTCTTTTCCATTAGGTGACCCGTTTTCTTGTTTCATTAGAAAAAAGCCGTTTAGGAGGAGTTAGTGACTTACCTAAGTTTTAAATGCAAACTGCAAATATAGGTCGCCGGGATGGATAGGAATCTGGCGGCAAAGCCCCACGCTACGCCACTGCAAGCCTACGAGGAAATATCGTATCATAATTTCTAGCTGCCTATAATGGTAACGAACCATACTCATAGTGAAAGGCCAATATTACAGCCAATATTGATATTAGAAAATATATCATAATGAAATACAATGATGACCCCAAATACCTACTAACCTATTAACTACAACAGAAAACGGCATTCCGAATCAAATCACGTAAACGATACCTTTGGTTCGAGTTTATTCAGCGCGCGAAATCATCGAGAGTATACGGTGCGCCCGCGCCGCGCCAGGTAGCGGTTGTACGGTGACCATAATGAGGAGCGGATAACATACTTTCTTTATGTTTTTATTTATTTAACTAGTTGAAATTGGATCGCCGGTTTCAGGCGGCAGATAATTTCATTACATGCAAGTATATTAAAATATCTGCCATCCTCCACTATGAGTAAAAGTTGGAGCAGTCCTATAGTGTCCATGCATCTGATCGCTGCTTTAAATCGATAGCGCTGAGGGAAATTTTGAAAGTTTAAAAAAATATTTAGTATCTAACGCCTGATGGCCCAGTTTGGAGCCAAGTGAGTTCGAATCTCATGATGGAACATATTGTTGTTTCTAAGTTGGGTTATAAGAATGCGGTTCACCTTATTGTTTTAAACATAATATTTCATTCGTGCCATGAGCATGTAAAAGGTTAGATCGGAGATCCTCCCCACTGGATTGTGAGAAAAAACATACACGGACACTACGAAATAACTAAGTTTGAATGACCGAGTCATTATCACCGAAACCGGTGTAGTCCGCGTAATTTACGAAGCGTGGTGAGCGTACGCGGCAGCGGTGTCTTCACTATCTCTCAATGTACCTGCAGCAACAGGTGAAGGCGCTCAGTCAGCTAACGACAGGCGAGCCATGCCCTCGCGCACGCGAGTGTGAAACACAGTGTCAAACATGGATTTACTATTATTTACAATCCTCGCGATATTACAAGGTCAGTCTGTCTATTTATCCAGAAGTCGCGGAAGCGAAGCGCGGTACATCTGTGGACTACTTTCGAGTTTCGAGATCGGTGAAGACACCGTTTTCACTTCATTTTTCCGCATTAAATTTTATGGGTTTCACTTGGATTTTAAGGGCAAGAGTGTGCACTAATAAGCGAACATTTGGGATCAATTGTGTTACAATTTAGGACTTTAAGATGTTTTTAAAAGTAGGTGACGATTTGTATTTAATTATTTTTTTATTCATTCAGCTTTACAACTAGCTGAAGTTTTTTAAGTTGTTCGCAAAAATGATTACTTAATGAGAACTTTTAAACGCATAGGTAAAATTGTTATCAATTCTGCAAGATCTGAATGGGTAATTAGAAACTTTACAATTCACATCGTCGTAATCGTCATATTAAGTAGGTTAGTTCTTTAGTTAATAGAAAATAGTTAGAAAAGCTGCTAAAACATAACATATTATGAAGGCGTGTGTGTGTGTCGTATCGTATGAAGTAAAGCACTTACCTACCTATTTTGAAGATCCTCATCTTTTTCATCAAAATCCCTGCTAGTAGGTACCTATTATTTTATTATCTCTATTGGATATAGGGTTTCCCTATGAAGAATATCCAGCTTTCACCACTGAAAGGCACAACTTAATAATTAACTGTGTTTATCATTCGTCTTTTTTTGTATGTGATCACTGTTTTCTTCTGAACCACAAAATATCTGATGTTCATCCTAACTCTGACGTCCTAACTCCTAACTCCTATTGAGGTATTCATGGGTTCTTGAAGTGCTACTCCTACTCCCATTTAATGCAGTTGGCAGCTACTTCGATTTATGTACCATCGAGGAAATTCATTCCTAGGCAGTTGACGGACCTACGTCGTTTGGTCGGCTTACGAGTATGTCAATTCAATGTTAGCTGTGACCGGTCGGGTGGGTTGACATAACGCGACCAAATTACTAAGGTCCGCTATCTGCCTAGGAATCAACTTCTATGATAGTGCTTCAGCGCTATAGGTACTTTCATGTACTACCTTCCGAATATAAAGCAAATTTATGTACGTTTAAAAGCTTAAGGGCCTGTTTCACCAGTGAAAAAGTGCCGGATAGGCTATCCACAACTTTTTTGACAGAATCTCCATACTCTATATGTCAAGTTAAGTGGCGGATGTCCTATCCAGCACTTATCAGGAACTGGTGAAACAGGCCCTAAGTTTTGTTCTTATTTGATAAGGGATCTACATCCTATGTCCAGTTTCTGAGAGTTTTTTTACAACAGTTTTCTCCAGCGCTTCAATGTCTACTCACTAGACTCTAGAGCTTCTTATAGGCTTCAATCGATCAACAACGCTGTTGAGCACTTAAGAGCTCACCTGACTCTAAAAATCAAACATCGTCCTTCTCTCTTCACACTCATGCCCGTCTTTCATATGCCGGGTGAAAAAGGACGGCGCGGAATCATCGCCGAGTTAGTTTTACTTGAATAAAAGAACTAAAATGATTATGAAAGTTAGGTTTTATCAATACCTTTTTAGATATTAAAAAATATTAAAGAAAAGACAGCAAACTTCGAAGATCCAAGCAAAAATGTGACTAAAACTTTTTGTAAAAAAGAAACTATCGAGCATTTTTTGAGTAATCGTGTTTTCGTCTTGAGCATTTAATCTTTATGAACTGAAGTTACCTTGTGTCAAAAAATCAGTTTTCTAGACCTTACAGATTTTGAGATCTAGGTTAATGTATGTAGTCAAGTTAGGGTCATATGGGCTCTTAAACTCCTGTCGAAAAGTTAAGAAGCCATCAAAAGTTTGCAAGAAAGCTTGGTCTGGGGCCAAAAATTGGGAGATTCTTAAGGCTCGATACGCCGCTGTGTAAATAAGCGCAGAAACCACACGACTATCAGCCAGCTGTCACCCTTACCGGAAGTCGGCCTGGCTTCCGGTGCAACCGAAATTAGGCCCAATGCAACGTAATCTCACTTTTATCGTATTAACGACAAAATGATGTAACGTGTGAATCAAAATTCAAAGGCGTGTGCTTTCAAATTATGTATAGTTAGTTTGAGTTTACGATTTATTTTTTATGTTTACAAAGACGTTTGGAAAAAAAATATCCTAATGTAACGACTAACGTAACTCCCCGTAAGTAAAAACTTTTTGTCGAGATACTTCAGTCTTCACCCTAAAAAAACACAAGACCTATTATTTAAGTAAAGCTTTTGTTTCTAACTTCAATAGACATTCAAATAGGTACCTTTATTTTATGCTTTTGTTTCTAAACAAGTTTAAAAATTCTTACTCTTCTGAACCATTTCGAGTTTCAAATATCAAAACCACTCACCGTTAAATATTTCGTGTCATAAAAAAGGGCATTAGGATGAGGCACGGCAATCTTTTCTGAGGAATGCACTTTTTACGTCAAATCATAGATCATTGCCTGTCTTCCTGCCTCGTGCGGCGGCCATTCCAATCTGCGGCCCGTAATCTCTTTATTTTAGGGTCAGTTTACACTAAAACAAGGCGATGCAGCGATGTCATTCTTAATTTGTCATTAAAATTGAACTTTATTACAACACTAGAGGAAGACAATATGTTTCGTTGTCGGGATTTAAAGTAAAAGTAGTAAGTATGTATAACGTTAAATTAAGAAATTTAAAAACAATCCCGGATTTAAAAAGTGGTACTTACGAGTAGATGAAAATCAATTTTTTAAGCACTGAGTGGGCTGATGATTATGAACTATTTACTATAGCTAAGATCACGCTCGGTAGTGTTAGATTTCAAACAAAAAAAATAGATTAAAATTGGTAAAGCCGTTTGGATGCACTGACAGATACAGACACAGACAGACTGACAGACACGTCAAACTTATAACACCCCTCATTTTTTGTCGGGGGCTAATAAGAGCGTTACACCTAAAAAGGTGCGAGTCACATCGTACTGTCATATTTTAACGAAAATATGACTGTGTCATACTGCCTGCAGTACATCAAACAGTGACTTTTTCTGTAACTGCACGCGCGTAGGCACGACACCTTTTAACACTGTAGCACCTTCTTTCGGTGTGACCTGACCCTTATGACGAATAGATTATTTTTCTTCATCCTTCACCTTAGAAACTGATGTCGGCAGTTTTTTTTTCTTCCATATCAGTTACATAACAGTTAATTACCAAAAATTTTTCAAGGGCTATAATAAACCTACTTTTGGTGTGATGCATTTCATTACGAATTATTCAAATACCTAACTATAATGCTAGGAAAAAGGTTAGCTCTTGAAAGATAATTGTAGTAGATATATAATAATACAGTATCCTTAATTTTTTTAAGAACGTAAGCAAATAGTTTTCAGTTCATAATAATGTAAACTTTCAAATGATACGTATGTTAAAATCATAAAGTTAATATACCTAGCGGAATAGAGAAACAAAGGCAAGAGAGATGTCACTATTAGTAACACTGCGTGGTGAAAAGAGACGTGTGATACATGACAGCAGCACTCTTTTTTGACGTCCAGTCGGCACGTGCCGCACGTTGACAATTTAATCTCATAGAAATCATGTTCAATCATGCTTGTGTAGGTGTATATGTACACATATTTTTACACACAGATGAAACCAACTTCGGTTTCGTTCGACAGCTCGAGATTGTTGCTCTATTCCGCTAGGTATATTAACTTTATGGTTAAAATAAAACTTATAAACCAACGAAGTCTCAGGTGAAAGCTCGTTAGCTATTACGTACAAAATTATGATATACATAACATATAATTACACGACTCTAAAAAGCTATCATAATAATTATAACACTTACTTCGTCAATTTCAAAAAAATAGAGCCGAAAAAGGAAAACACCAAGTGAAAGTTAGCAAGTTCGCATTCCGTCACGAAAGTAGAGGTCATTACGATGCCAAATAAAATATATTTAGCACGTTATAACAACATTTTTAACCTCGATTATGAGATTTTATCAGCGGTCTTTATTTTAAGTGGTAACCCTTTAACCTGAAGTTAATTAGGTTTAACTTAGTGTGGGATTACACGACGTGATGTACCTAAATTTACGATACCAGCCTTACCTACCTACTTTTTACTTTTTATTATTTAAGGTAAGATATTATGAGTATTTAACAGAAAAAAATAATAATTTGTAAATGCGATTTCTTGTAAATAGACAAAAAACATGGAGTATAATATAGGCAGCAAAATACAGTTAACAGTTTAAAATATTTGAATATAGTTATAAATTTTAAACGCATTTATTATAATATTATATTATGCAATATCTCAACATCATACCTATCTAGAAAGACATAAGTAGGTACCTATAATAATAATACGTGCAACATTAAAATTACAAATTAAAATACGAAAATGCGATAAGACTTTGCCTGATTTACGCAAATGTGAAAAGCTATGCATACTTAGCCATAGATTTTATGTATTTTAGAAATAAAAGAAGACACAAAATGAGCTAATCGAAATTTTTAAGATAATGTAGAATTTAGAAATGTCATGAATATTTATTTAAAAAAAAAACAAATGTATTTAAGAAAAACGTTATTAAATGTTTTTATGTTAAGTGTTGCACAATTTACGTTGCGTATGTAACATTGGGATTACTTTTTAACCATGCCGAATTAAACTTTCTACTTACTTCTGGGAAAAATTAAGAGCAAGTGGTAAGAGTGATGTCATACCGGTTTATAATTCCTGTTCAAGTTTTATTAAAATCTGCTTGTATGTTCACAGGTGGCATTACCGTGACTCCTCAAAATAAATCGAAAAGAGTTTCGAAAATAATATTTTCATTCGTAGGTAATTTAAAGCGGTTTCAATTTTGACGTCTCTCTCTGCACTTAACTCTTATTATTTATCTTCGCGTTTTACTCCGTTTTTTTCCGACAGCTAAAAAGATATAGGTACTTAGTTAAATTGTTAGACAAAATCTTGTTAGAATGAAACGAGAATTTCAGACATAAAGAGTTAGCGGGTAAAACTGTAATGAAGCTTAGAGATGGCAATTAATTTAAAAAAACGACCAACTGTTATTATAAATTTTTGCAAGAGATATGTAACTATTGCACCTATAAAAAATATGAGGCTATCAGATAATTTAATATTACCAATCAATTTTAGGTACAATGTTACTAAATTTTGCATGGATAATTTAACACCAGTCTGAGGGAAGTTGCTTCAAGTTTTTAACCTACTTCTTAAAACGAGAAGGTTCTATATTCCCCTGTATAACGGACTTAAAAACCAAGAAGTACTTTACAAGTTACAACTAAAAATATGATATGATATACAACTAAAAATATGATATGATATGATATATATATTTTTCACTTTTGAATGGGGAAACTCGTGACGCTCGGGCCCTTGCCCATACAAAAGTGAAAAAAAAATTAGGTCTTTCAGCGCTGCTACTTTCACAGTGAACTCTCTACAAGGAACACGTACACACCCTAAAGTATTATCACTTATTTTTGTTACACACTGTATATATATATATATATATATATATATATATATATATATATATATATATATATATATATATATATATATATATATATATATATATATATATATATATATATATATATATATATATATATATATATTTAGCGTAACATTTCATATATAACAATGTGACAAAAACCAAACGCTGAGTGATCAAGTATTTTGAACACCCAAAACAGGTCACATAGTTTGGTTATGTTACCTTACTGTGTTAAATATTCTCTCTATAAGAAGACCTTCAGCTTAGATATAGATAATTAACATTACAATAGGAAAATTTATGTGCAAAAGCATGCGCTACAACATAACATCAGAGCCCTAGTATGTATGATTTGTGCTTTAACATAGTAAAGTAATTTATTTATAATATTATGTAGATGTGTTATCATCGGCCAGTCAAGGTTTAGTTACTAATAACATATAAAAACAAAATCTGCCTTAAGGATTATTATTACCACGCAGAAAAAGACGCGAGCCCTCACAAAGCTCGGCTTTCAACTAGCTATTATTGTTTTACAAAACATCGATCATTATTATATTACTATTTACTATGTACTTTCCTCCTATTTCTAATCAATTACTGTACGGGTATATTTTACTTCTGATTAAAGAATAAGAAAACGTGATCAAAAAGAAACTTCGCCGCCATTAAAAACCATTTGCGATCGGAAAACGCGGTACCAACATTCAAAACACATAATTAACTAATAAAGACCTCCATTATTACGAATTGGGGAACTTACGTGAGAAGTAAAAGTCTCACCAGATGCGGTAAAGCCGAATAGTGAAAGTTATTTAATTTGTAGACTATTAACACTTACTTATCAGGTCCTATATTACGTTTCGTAACTACCTCGTTCTGGGAAGTAGATCGTTTGTCCGGAAATTAACGCTGATTAAAAGATTAAAGTAATTAAATTAATTTAACTTAGGGTCAAAGTTTCTTGTTTAAGGTAGTCAAGTACTAGTTGCAGTTAGTAGAAATAATAATTATAAAATTAAGCGTAAAACTGGAGTCGGACGGTTTATTCAAAAGAACGATTTATTATTCTTTGAATAAGATACTCTGTTGTTTATACACATCATTTTCTATTTCATAATTTAATACTAATTACAACATTACTTTTATACCGTTATTATAAAACTTGTCAACAAAATGTTTTATAATAACGGTATACCCGTCGTATTTCACAAACTCAGAAAAGGAGGAGCTTCTATGTTCGGCCAATATATTTTATATCAGTATAATTAAATAAAACTACAATCATTGATGGGAGTGTTCAAGTGGAATTCTTTAGGGCGTCACCGTGTACATCGCGCGGTGGGCTCACCGGCGACCTGATTACGCGTGAACTAACTGCGCATTGGACTAACGGTGATAGTCGATGATTTGATGAATGATGACGTAGGGGTCATCACAAGTTTTTGTTGCAATTCGGTTTATTATTGCAACTCCTTGTAGAAAGTCGTGTGGGACGATGATTCATATTAGAAAGTGAGGCTGTAGTTAATTTGTCACCGCATTTACCTCTAATGGGCTTTTTAATCAATTTAAACTTGTTGCATAATCTATTCACGCTCTTATTTAACTTGTACCTGTTGTACTTGAGTGTTTCAAGTGGTTAGTAGGTTTATATATTCTTAATAATACCAATATTTGTTTATTTTAACCGTAAAACATTACGATATAATTTATTCACATAGCATTTTAATTATGCAACATATTTTTACATCCTAACTAGATTATAGTAATATTTTGTTAAACCTATGCTTAGCTAAAAATGCTATGTTTAAAAGTAAAAAATAAGTAATTTGGTAAGATAAAATTAGCAGAAATTATGAGAAAAAAAATTGGCAACCCTATCAAACATAAAAGTGTCGGTAGGCAGCCCTGGAGGCAGTATCTGACGCAACGCTGCCTCCGAGCTGATCCGTGAAAGCGCTTTCTCAGTGATGCAAAAACGTGTAAGCCTGCCAGCCGTAAGTTCCAGCGTAACGTTACACACGGATTTGGGTCACTTATTAAACGTTAACGTAAACTCAGAGGTATTTAATTATTACTTAATTTTCATTTAGTGAAGGTATTTACATATTCTCCAGGCAGTTTCATGACTGGGTGCAGCCGTAAATGTTTTTAATCATTACCTTGATTCTTTATCTTCAAAATTCTAATACATTATTTCAATCCTAATAATACAGCTATTTCATTTCGTGTTCGTTTGACATTCCAAATAGCAAAATGTGATAAGAAATGGTTCAAATGAAACAAGCAATGGAGCTGTATTTATGTCGTATTAAAATAGTACATAGAATCAGGATATTAAATTATTATATATAAAAAATGTTTAATTAAAAATATATATGATATGATTCTATTTCTCCAAAAAATTATTCTTAGTCATAATACTAAGACTAATTTAAGATAATATATTAAGATGTTAATGAAAAATGTTAATTAATGTAAAATGTATTTATCACCTAATAATATAACAAACATACAAATATACAAATATACTATATTGAACACTGGTACAAAACTATCTCACTAGGCGAGCGCTATAAAAGACTTCAACGCGCACTTCGCGCTAGGAAAATAAACAGAGGAACTTGCTAGCCGTGTCTAAGTGCAAACACTAGTTTCAACTTATGTACTTCTAATTACTACCGAACCGGTGGTAGGCACCTTAGTTTCGACGTTCAGAAAAAAAAATAAAAAAATGAACTCTGAATAAAAATGATTTCATTTTGATTTTGCTATTTTTTTCTGTCTACTACCTCTTCATGCTTAAACGGCTGAACCGATTGGGATAAAATTTGGTATGAGGATAGTTTGAAAGACGGGAAAGGAGATGGGACAGTTTTTGTTGCGGAAAAATGTACGGTTCCCACGCGATAAGCGCATTGCAGCGCAACGGAGTTGCGGGCGTCAACTAGTTATTTATTTACTGTGGTTTAAGTGTGTCAAATGAGGAAGTACTCAGGTTGTTTGCATTTCATCTATCGGTCGTTGACCCCGACTCTACTTAAGAGAAATTACTAGCAAGGACTTTCTTTTGCGTTTATTTAATGCCTTTGGGATAATACATAATAAAAAGTGTACTTTTATACTGACTGCAAACCCACATTTTTGTAACTTTTTTTAATTAAAAAAAAAGGTACCTATGGACTGTGTAATCAGTTTTTTGAGACACAAAACTTAATATTAAATAATACAAAAGAATAAAATGTAAGGCCTAGTCTCATGATTTGGATCATAGAATTTAGTTCAGTTCAAATCACCCGGGGGTAGAAAGTGTATAGAAAGCTAATGGTTATAAACGTCACTAATATCCATTTTCAGGCGATAATGATACTTTACTTTAATGATGTATAATATTACTTTAATATGTATTGTCAATCATTATAGGTACTTTATGTCATACGCCTTCCGTCCAGCGGCAAAAAGGAGCCGTGGGTCCAGTAGCTAAGTGGCTAGTAATAATTCGAATCGAAGGTCGTGGATTCGATTCCCGCTTTAAAATAATGTTGTTTAGGCTGAGTCCACTGTGTTTTCTGCGCAATACCAATTCCTGCGGGAAAAACGTTTTGGGCTAAGTCTAATTATCAAAAATTATCTAGTATCACTTAATTTCGATTAATCGCAATGTTTTGCGGCGGATGGACAAGATCGATCGCAAGTTATGAAACTGCACCGGCCAAGTCAGTGAACTTCGCAGCTGCAAAATGTTTGATAACGCATTGTCTGTACTGAATTATGAGAATATTTTGCAATCAAGATTCAAATGGCGAGTGGTTCAAAGTTTTATAATCGCATGTTTTATAAGTGCACGTGTGTGTGTGTGTGTGTGTGTGTGTGTGTTTGTGTGTGTGTGTGTGTGTGTTTGTGTGTGTGTGTGTGTTTGTGTGTCTTTGTGAATGCAAATCCGCTAAATTGAATAAAATTGATGAATTTGGATGAACCCTACTAGGTATTGGCAAATAGGAATGGGCACTAGGACAGGTACGATTGCCTGGAAGAAATTGCTTTCTTAAAAGTTTTTTTTTTTCATTTAGGTCGAGCCTAGGAAGTTTAGATTAAGGGTCCCTTTCTAGATTTCTAATCAGGAGCTCCGCCTCGAGGGCAATATACATAGACAACCAAAATCATTACGCTTCCTTTCTTTGAGTTTCGCAGCGGCCTGTAGACAAGTGGCAAAGCGCTAACGCTAACGCTAACGCTAGCGCTACAAAATGTATGCGATTTGACATAAGTCATCGCTTCGCTAGCGAATACTAATGTCAAATCCATACATTTTGTAGCGCTAGCGTTAGCGTTAGCGTTAGCGTTAGCGTTTTGCCACTTGTCTACGGGGGCCTAAAAAAGTTACAGAGCACTGGTGCAAATATTTAAATATTTGATTGTTTACATTCCACTACTTAAATAAAAAGTAGGTATTTTACTAATATTTTATAAACTACTAGATAACGCAGGCCGCAACTCCGTTGCGCGTGAACCGTACATTTTTCCTGGATAAAAAGTATCCTATGTCCTTTACCGGGACTCAAAGTATCTCCATACCAATTTTGAGCAAAATCGGTTCAGCGATTTGGCCGTGAAGAGTTGACAGACGGACAGACACACTTTCGTATTTATAATGTTAGTATGGATAATCTTAGTTTAGGAGGCTCTCATCTTTAAGGTGGCAATAAAATTAGCTCAGCACGTTTCCGTAGTACGGTCACCACGCTTTCTTACTTGTTGTAATAGTCGTGTCTTTTTAATATGTGGGTGCATCTGACTGCAGCTATTACGTACGATTGCAGATTTCGTATCATCACAGTACATAGAATTGTTAAATTCTATGTTTATATCAATCTACTGTAGCATCATTCAAAGTATACATGTACTCAGTGCCACGGCCGTAGCTAGAGGGGGGCATTGGGGGGCAATGCCCTACCTTAAAATCATAATGCCCTACCTTAAAAATACCAAAACCCAAGAAATCAATAAATTATGATTATTTTTTTGTACTTCTGCCCTACCTGTAACCAATGCTGCCCTACCTCAAATCTGACTGTAGCTACAGCCCTGCTCAGTGCCGGTTTTAGCTCTGCTAGCGCCCTGGGTTTCTTCGGTGCCCTGGGCGGTCGCCTAGCGTTGACTCCTATTATAATGCCGCTACTGTATGTACCTACCGTCTGGAGAAATAATCTGGAAAAATAATTAACTACGTTGTTTAGTCGGACTATGTCAAGTCCATGTTAAACTTCATCTGTTTAAAGTTAACTTATTATTTTTGTATGTTTTTCAAATAAATTCTAATGACCCATAAAACCCATAAAAATAAGGGCGTTCACGTTGTGTAGAGGCTTGGGGGTGATTTGTAATTTCATTTCATTTCATCTGGATACATTTTAAGCTTCTATTACTTCATATTACTTAAAATTTTTGACTAGCAAGTTTTGGAGGCGACTTCTTAGTAGAGTACAATATTTTGTTAACCAAAAATCCCGGAATTTCAGGATCAAAGAAAATTCGGGAATGCAAATTAAGTCAGTGGTAATGGTAAAAATATGGTTTCAAAACGACTAATTTAGCATTTTGTATTTATTTTTATAAAATTTATAAGATAAGAAAGTAAATAAGAAAGATAAGAAAGAAGGGGCGCTAAAATAATTTGTTCGCAAAGTGGGCAGTAGACAAAATAAGTTTGGGAACCCCTGCTATAGATCCATGGACAAATAATTATTTTCCTTTAAATAATTTCTTGATTTAAAAAGCATTATTTCCAATCTAAGATAATAATTAGATAATATTAAATTAATTTCACATTTTTGCGGCAGATTTTAATAAAGTAATGAATATAACTGATTTAATTGTTTCCTGTAAGTGAAAGTGTTTTATTAGCATATCCGTATTCCTGTGGAATCGCGTAGAAATTCTTTGTTTTATAGGCCACAAACTTTCATTGATTTACATAAATTATTTTAAACATTATATTATTAGAAAGATAGAAGTGTCATAACGGATTTCGTCATATAGGCAGCAGATGTTACCAGCAACTTTGGTACGCCGATATACCTAGTACCTACCATGAAATACTCTTCGCTCAGGAATATCATAATTATTATCTTCCAGATTAAAAACTACCGCTTATAGACCGGGTTCCGTAGAACATTATTTTTATTGCTATCCAGCAAATTTTTTGTGAGTAGCTTCGATTTGATGAGACAAACAACAATTTTATTTGAGAAAAATCTAGAAAGTGGTAGCTAACAGAGATAGAAAGGATTAAATACTTTGATTTGATGATACTAAAATATGGATTGTTCTATTTGTAGGACAATGTTACTCTTAAAATTAAATAACTAATAACCTATCTATATACAAAAAATCAGCTCGTTAGGGTTCCGTTTTAGGGTTCTGTAATAAAAAAAAACTTGGTTGACTACGGAACCCTAACCAGCTGATTTTTTGCAGCTGATTTACCTACCACTGTTTCAGGATCTAAGTGTCTAAACACACTAGGCCGAAAATACGCGGCCGAAGTTCGCCATGATTTCGGCATGGTGTGTTTGACACTTAGGAGTTAGGTGGGACTTAGGACACCAAAATAACGAGGCACAGAATTTAATACAAATTTCGTAATTTTCTATGACGTTATTGCCTTGATTCGAATCAAGTGGAACTTAATATAAGGGCCTGTTTCACCACTTCCTGATAAGGCTACCCACCAATTAACTTGACAGATCAAGTATGGAGAATCTGTCAAAAAAGTTGTGAATTGCCTATTCGACACTGCATCAGAAAGTGGTGAAACAGGCCCTTAGAAAGATAAAAGATTCCTTATAACAGATTTCCTTACACGGATGTACCTACCTTGTTTGGTATTTAGTATATCACAATAGAGTCTGATGATACCATGCTTAGTCACACGTCTGCTTTCACTAGCTTTTGAACTGGAAGTCAACGGTCAACCACTTGTACCACTAACCACTAAGTAGGTGAAGAAACCTGCGACTTGCTTTTGATGACCTCTATGAACGCGCATAATCCGAGATTAAGTTAATCTACAGTTAACATAAAATTTTAATAGAAATCTAGGTAAACTACCTGAAGGTATCAAACTTGTTAGTAAAAGCTAACATGTACGGATATTACCGCTCAACGTAAATGCGGCCATTTTAAGATGGTAGAATTAAGTACTATAATATGTCTTTATTTTACAAATATGTAAAATGAAGACATATTACAGTGATTATGAGCTCAAAATATGTTATTTTATTTTAAAAATTATACTCATAAAATAATAGAAAACTCAAACTTAATTTTTTCCTTACACTTTAGAAACATTTAACAAATGTTTAGTTTCGCCCATCGTTTTCATGTAACATCCTAATGCCTACATTAATAAGGATGTCCGTTGAGTCACGACCCAGAGTTTTTTGATGACTAACATGAGCGTTCGTGACGCCGACGGAAACGGCCAACAATAGGGTGTCGTGTTAAAAGGATTCACCGAAAACGAGACACTGACCATAAAATCATACCCCGGTAGATTTTGTAACGCGGATGCATAAATCTTGTCTCAAATCTTGTAACAAATGTGATCCTAAGTCAAAGGATTTAGGTATAAAAGCTGTTGGGCAGGGACTTTAAATGCCTTTATTTGTCCAATTCTTTTTTAAACATACGTTTACACTTCCTTTATCAGCGGCGTATTCCTGAATTTAAGCGTAAAGTGTTGAATATTATATTATGCCTAACAATTAACATAATATACATAGGTAAATGGGTCTATTTCGAGCACGCGTACCTAAATACAGAAATATGCAAAAAAACGCATCGTATAGGACCAAAACTTCAACTTATGATCTCTAATCAAACATCCGCGTGGTGATGGTAGTTAAAAAAAAAGCTTAATATTTGTTTGAATTATTAATTTTTAATTGCTGTTGTTTGCTTATTCCAGTTACTTTAGGTACGTGGCATTTAGGTAGCGAACTAGCTATTTGACCGAACTTTGCTCGGTATTCGATGAAAATGACATTTTCTAAAAATGATTCCTATCTAGATCAATTTATCGCCCCCGAAACCCCCTATATACTGAATTTCATGAAAATCGTTGTAGCCGATTCCGAGATTCCAATTATATATATATATATATATATATATATATATATATATATATATATATATATATATATATATATATATATATATATATATATATATATATATATATACAAGAATTGCTCGTTTATAGATGTAGAGCACTGTCGATAGAATTATTCGTTTGTTGTTTGTTTAATCCGGTTACTGCTGGTACCTGTTATATTTAGGTACCGAATATAGAGCACTGTTAAGAGAATTAATATAGCATGAGGCCCCGTGATTACTTCAGACACTTTCCCCAACTTATCACGGTTTTGGCCATTACGAATTTTCGGTTTCACGCGAAATTGATCTTCGCCGGCCGGAGACGCGTTAAATAATTGTTCACGCGATACTTGTTCCAATCCGCTGTAGTCTTTTCGAGTTATGAGGGCAGAGAACAATGCGTATTGCGTACTCTTCGTCAAAATTACTTAAATTTGCGCATGTGAACGCGTGATTCGGTTCGATATAAACCACGAAATCAATCTGAAACTTTACATTTTCACCAGTTTTGATTTGACTCTCCTTAGGACAACACGCCTATGTCCCTTCAAGTAAGATGCTTTAATTGTGGAGAAATTTAACGTAGTCTCGACAAAGGAATATCGTGTGCAACACAAACGGTAGAAAAAAACTGAAGAACTTTCAACTCTATATTGACGCGTTAACAACGGTGAGCATAACAGATCGAAGAGGAGGAGGGAAGCTATACCGGAGCTCAATGCTACCTTCAGGTTTCCCTGCCGTCTGACAGGTAGACCCATGGAGGTCAGCAAGTCCACCACCACCTGGGTCAGCTGACCAGCGCCTTGCCACCTTCGGCGCAACATGGCTGCGTTAATGGCGAATAAAACCGAGCCCAATGCGCAGAAGAAGGCCTGAAATAAAGATAAAAAAACTTGAATGCTTTTGTAAAATTAAGTTACATATAGGTACAACATAAGGCCTTGGGTCATGATTGATAACTATGATTTTGCAAGCCGCACTATCAACGTCGATGGACAATTATAGTCGAATAAACCCCTCGATAGGTTCGTAATCGCCTTAGATACTTGTCCATCATGAATCGAAGTAATGAGGCAATAAGATAAATCTAATGATTCCTTTTAAGCTAAAATTCAACAAGCTGTTTAGGGAAATATGCGTTAAAGTAAAGTATAATTACACAAACTGTAGAGATAACTATCTACTATCTAGTGCATTAAATCAGATGAAATTGCTGATTATAGAACTTTCGAATTTTTATGCAAGGGCTTTAAGGATACCTACCCATATAAAAATATGCCCACCTGCAATATTTGTCCACCACAGTCATCCAAACCCGCGCAGACAGTTAACCCTATCATGGCTATACAATAACTTACCAATAACCCCCCAGAAACCATAAGTTCCCACCTAAACACTCTTACTGAACGATTATGTACCACGAAAAGTGAAGAGATCATAACCAAAGAGAACAGCCTCAAAACAAGCAAACAGACACGAAGTAATTTGTGAGAAGAATTAGAGGATTCATGACTGTTATTCATAATATTTTCAAAGAGATGTTTACTTTCAAAGATAATAATTAACGCTTGTGTACATGAATACACAAGTTTTAAATATTAGGGAAACGCATAAGCATTTTTGATTGTGTTATGACTTTAAATGACTTTTATGACATCGCGTCTGATGACTGATCGCGTCGTGGAAGGCAATGTATTTCTAGCACTCAGCCTCAGAACCGTCAGATAAACTCATCGGGCCAAGAACCCACTTTTCGTCGTGCTGGTTTCCTTACCATACAAGCTATTTAATATTACACTGTGATACAAGAATGCGCCCGATAAGTCTTTAAGATCTAAAGACGTCTGATCAATTCGTAGACGCAATTACGAAATCAAAAAAAAAAAGAACAAAAATCACTCGTGACATAAAACTTCGTCAGTCACATGTCAGTCACATGTCACTTGACGATTGTTGACGATGACTTTCGTCTTTCAATTTGTTATTCTGAGCTTTGCCAGCGAAATTATCAAATTCATTATGACTGAATAAATGGTCTGTATCCTTTCGAGAAGACGCACTTCTTTGCCCCTTTACTTACATCTATACTTATAAAACTACATGTCCTGACTGACTGACTGACTGATTCATCATCGCTGAGCAAAAACTGTTAAAGTTACAGCCACGAAATTTGGTGAGTAGGGTTGTTTTATTAAGTAGACACCCACTAAGGAAGGAATTTTGAAAATTTTACCCCGAAGGGGGCGAAATAGGGGTTGAAAGTTTGAATGAAAGTCCGTCATTTCTTGAGTTAGAAACATGAAACTTTATTTTTGGGTTACTGATTAAAAATGAATGGATACGTATTTAAGCGTTTTTGGAAATTCTACCTCCAAGGGGGTGAAATTGGGGTTGAAAGTTTGAATGAAAGTCCGTTATTTCTTGAGTTAGAAACATGAAATTTTATGTTTGGGCTACTGATTAAAAATGAATGGATACGTATTTAAGCGTTTCTGGTAATTCTACCCCCAAGGGGGTGAAATTGGCGTAGAAAATTTCAATGAAAGTCCGTCATTTCTTGAGTTAGAAACATGAAAGTTTATTGACGTTTGCGTTTGACGTTTGCTTAAATAGGGTCCCGTTTTAACTTTTGTATAAGGAACCACAAAAAGGGGAAAATTATCGAACTTTGTTATTATATTATATTATTATGTTAAGGCGGACGAAGTCGCGGGCAACAGCTAGTTTGTATATATAAGTAATCACTAATAACCCTCTTATTTTGCAATCTTTTGTTCTAGCATGGTTCGAACATTCTCCCTCTAGTATACACAAGTAACCATACCATCCTCTTCCAGGCTACGTGTCGGCGAGCTGCCGGTTCCCCGGCGCACCGGCTCACTCCCGCGTGTCGTTCTCCGACGAGGGCCTATCAGAGGGCACCATAGCGACGTACACCTGCGAGCGAGGCTTCGAGCTGCTGGGCCCGTCCAGACGACTCTGCGAGAGTAACGGCAAATGGACGCCGGATGGAATACCTTTCTGTGGTAAGTGTTTCATAGACTAATTTATGGTAACTTTTTAATTGTAAAAAAATGCATTTGTAAGAAAAAGTAAAGTTACGGCAGACTCATCCCTACTTTGGGCGATACTGTTATTGAAAATAGTTAAACTCATGAATATTCGTGTTGCTGTGAAGTCAAAACAACTTTACTTCGGATCGTAAGATGCTGGTAATTTAATAATGACTCGCTTAATCCTTAGGGTCCATACAGACCGTAGCGCGACGCGTAGATGCATTTCTAAATTTGTACTGAATTGACAAATTTCAAATCCATACTTTGGAAATGCATCTACGCGTTGCGTTGCGATCTGAATTGACCCACAGCCCACACCACTAAAACATCTAAAAATCGAATATTAATTATTGCCGCGCGATCCTAACGATCAATCGCAAAGTTCAATAACGTCAGAAAAAACGTAATAATTGTTTGATAGATGATGTTATGAGAATTGTAAGTAATATCGCACGCGGCATCCGCACGAAAACGCCGCTTCTACGTCTGACCCACTTTTACTTTCTTCGAGAAATCACTTCACATAAGCCTTGAATGAAGTCGAAAAAGCGGAAGACTCATTGTGACTCACTCCCACGGCTCTCTCCACTCGGAAAGTGCTCCCTTGAGACTTGCGATTCAATAAGCAACGATCAATACCAGCTAGACCGACTATATTGTACCTGCAGGGATATATTGAGAAAGAAAAGGAGATTTTGTACGAAAAACTACGAAGTAGGTACATCGAATTGCAACTCAGTTTTGAAATAAAGTTCTGTAATAAATTGGACATTTTATTTTCGAATTTCGATTTAGGATTGTTTTTAATATAAAAAGAAACGGCTTGCACACAAGCAGATTATTATAATGAACAAAATAAGGCAAGTATAATTTACAAGAAAGGCAAATAAATACATATAATACATAAATTGCCTTCCTTAAAATGTTTGAAGCTTGTTCAACTTTTACATTTATCCTAAAAAAAGGTAATTGCTTGCAATTTCCAAAAATAGCATGGTGAGATAACTGAGAGATCGTAAGATGATGTAACAACAATTAATTACTAAATCGTTGTTAATTACTTATAGCCTATAGGTCTAATTGAATGCTAATGGTTTCTTTCATAGTTCACTAGTTAGGTAACTTTTATCAATAAAAGCTTAGCGAATTGTTTTGTTTTAAAAGAATATTTAGTTGATCTTTCACGATTTGCATCATTTGATTTTTCTGACGATATTTTCTTTTTAACAAACATGATAGCAGAAAAATTGTTCATCCTCTTTTCAATATATCTGTTGTAAAATATGTTATTACTTACTAGCTAGATGTTTCCCGGGCCTTAAAGTAACTATAGGTCTACCAGAATCTGCAAAAAGTGAGAAAATAAATTGACTCTGGCAATACCGGTGTAATTGGAATAAAACATTTTAATCCTTTTTTTTCCTTTAGCGGTTTATTCTGTGTGTATGAAACATGCAAATATAAAAATTTATTCAATGATCAAGGATTTTGTTTGAAAATCTGCTGTCAAAAATTGCCATCAGATTCTGGTAGACCTATCTTTGCCATACTATCCATACCTTCAACAAGGTTGGTTCAAATAATATGCAGACACACTTTCGCATTTATTGTATCACTAGTTATTCTCTCTTCTTTATATTATTTAAGATCCACACCTTCATTAAAATTCTTCAACTTCAACAAAAATAATCACTTGCCAGTCGTTGATGTATCACCATTGATATTATAATCGACAATAAAGAAATAATTACACTTGCATGTAGGTCGGAAACCCCATTATCAGGTCTCTAGGTCACCGCAACAAGTCTTAGGGTACGTACACACTGAGTGATAATTTCTACAAATTATTGAAATGAAAACTTTTTTGGTGTGGGTAAAAATTTTGAACTACCGTCAGAAGTCGTGACCAGTAGTGTTAGCACGGCGACCAGCGGAAATGCGAAAGTATGGACAAACTGTGGAAATAAACCTAAGGTGCCGTTCCGATCTTTTTTCGTTCCGAAAAATTCAATTAAAATGCCACTTTATGACAGACTATAGTATATGTCATAATGTAGGATATTATTTGAATTTTTAGAACTATAGTCTGTCATAAAGCGGCTTTTTAATTGAATTATTCGGAACTAAAAAAGATCGGAACGGCACCTTAAGTTTATCTCCACAGTTTGTGACTATAGTCTGTCATAAAGTGGCATTTTAATTGAATTTTTCGGAACGAAAAAAGATCGGAACGGCACCTTAGGTTTATTTCCACAGTTTGTCCATACTTTCGCATTTCCGCTGGTCGCCGTGCTAACACTACTGATCGAAAATTTGTAAAACACAGAGTAGACTACTAGCACGACGAGGTAGTAATATCCTCATTCTACCTAACAGCGCGGTGAAGTTGTATATGCTTGCTCTTTCATTTTACTGCCAGCACTCGCGGAGTGCTAATCATTTTTGTTTTCATTAACACTACAAATCCTTCTTGTAAGGATCATATGTTGCACAACAAATCCAATCAAGGTCCGAATATTCGACTGTAATATTCACCGTAATTATGTCTGTACGCATCCTCGGTCATTGAGTATTCGTAATCTCACCGCCTCCGGACATGACAACTTGTTTTATCAAGTAACACCACAGTATAAATAAAATACAGTAGTCAGTAGACCTTAGGCCTTACTTAGGCCTTATCCATCTGTGTTATTACTTAAGGTAATGGAAGAGTGCGGAAACAATATGTAGCATCCAAGTGACATCACCAACTAGTATTAAATTTGTCCATCAAGGTCCAACTTGGATATGCCGCATTAAAAAGTAGAAGTACATGGGCGTACCCAGGTTCTGGGCCAGGGGGGGGGGCAAATTACCCAGCCCCCATAGACAAGTGGCAAAACGCTTACGCTAACGTTAACGCTAACGCTACAAAATGTATAGATTTGACATTAGTATTCGCTAGCGAAGCGATGACTTATGTCAAATCGCATACATTTTGTAGCGCTAGTGTTAGCGTTAGCGTTAGCGCTTTGCCACTTGTCTACAGGCCCAGGTTCTGGGCCAGTGGGGGGCAAATTACGCAGATTCTGGGCCAGGGGGGGGGGGGCAAATCAGATTTTTTGTAAGCTAGGTGTTTATAAAGAATAAAAAAATTAATAATTTTTAGTTGTACTATTGCAAACAAATGGCAAAAATTCGTTATTTTATAGGTGAAAGTACTAGATAATATACTTAGTAGGAACGTCAACATGATCCAGGGGCGGGCAGCTGCCCTCCCCCCTTGCCCCCCCTCGGTTCGCCCATGAGTAGAACAATGCTGCCTCGCTCGCCCGAAATACATGTTGCAGAAAAAGGGGTACTATTTAATCGAGTTAGAAATTATTTATTTGAGTTAAGTACTTAAAATACAAAATGAGCAGCTTTATAATTTTTAAACCTCGTATATATAAAAATCATTAATAAATTACACAAATTATAGTCCTTAACGGAACGTCAAAGAAGTAGGTAAAATTTTAATGGCGACCTATACAAAAAAAAACAACAACTAGCTTCAATTATGATTCGACGGGGCCCCGCTTAGCGGGGCTCCTACTTCTGGGTGGTTTACAAAAAAATAACCACGATGGCATCTAACCTAACCCAAAAAAGTCGTATTGGTCCGCAGCCCAACTCACCTGATTGCAACTCTTTCTTCGCCCCGCCCCCATTCGAATTCGCACGCATTTAACAATATGTAGTTTTCATTAAAACACGTATCAAAATATAAAATATAAAGCCTCAAATAGAATATCAGTAACCAATTATCATTAATAAAGCAGCTCACAAAAGTTTGTTAAAAATGAACTTTTTAGTAGCTCGTAATAAATAACCTCACCTAGAAAAATTTAATCTATAATTAATATTGAAGTTGCCCGCTATGTATTTCCAGTCGCTCACTTAGTAATACAGTCGCTCGGATAGAATTTTAATATCTGAAATAGATTAATCGCAATCCACATTTTGTAAGCTCGTTCTGGATTTTATTATAAATCAATATTAGTCGTAAGTTTAGTTTATTTTTCGCTTAATCAAATTAATACCGCTCATGTTATTAAAACAGTATGTTCATCATCTGTAATTTTTTATTCGCTCGTTTTATTATTTCCCCAGAAAAAGCACAGCAGAGTGTACTACTGTACTTATATTCTGTATTATAGTACCAGCGCAGGTAACAGCGAAGACGAATGTAGTCATTGATAATTTCTAATGATACGCTCGCCTCGCGGCCTCCATACGTCAATTTTTTGCTTGTCACAGGTGTTCGCCTACAATCTACAACTTACAATCTGCTTTTAACCGGCGATGCTTAAACTGGTTTAATATCTGATTTTGGAAAAGAGTTTACGGTAGATGAGTGATGGATTCGGATGATGGTGCAAAAATTATAACACTAATGTCTTGTTTTTTTAAGGGCACCTAAACGACGGGAGGGATTTTGCTGTGCTTTTCGGAAGATTTTGACTTTTTTCAATTTATAAAATCGTTATAAATAGAAATAAGCTAGATTTTGCGCTGAAATTTTCTCGGTAGCTGTATATTTTCTTTATTATATATTTTATAGTTTATAAGTAGATATATTATGTTATCTCCTTTTTGGGACTCAAAGTTAGCCACCAAATTCCATGTAAATCGGTTAAAAAGCTGTTGCTTAAGCCTGATAGGTTAAGCCTGAGTCTGACAGACATATTATTATTATAGACTTACCCATTTAAGCGCCTAACTGTTACCAATTTATAGGTCTATAATATTACTGTTACAAATTCTACCGCTATTCACCTCTAACACATCGTTCGATTTATGAATAAATCAAGTTTATAGTATCATAATAATTTCAGGTTCATGAATAATATTCAATGGTCGATTAACACACAAATAGTTATAGAATTCAAATATTGGGACCATGCGCGTGCGCTGCATAACGAATCTTCATCGATTCGCTGTCTGATCGTGGATTTGCAAACAATGAACTTCTAATTAATGGAACTAAGGTTAAACGAAACAATGGATAAACTAATGTTTGGCTAGACAATACCGGTATACCCCAGGCAAAAAGGCAAGTTAAATGGGAAATTTTAGAATATTTGTTGTTCGATCTTGTATAAGTAATTAATATCCAATATTGGTGTCAATATATTATGACCGTTCAAACTGTGCTAAAGACAGTTAGATATAAATATATAACTATAATCATTGTGGGAATACTAAAGTTTGAATTCAGTTGTCATGCGAGCTTTACATGATTTTGTGTGAGCACTGACCGTCAGTAGTTTGTTAAACTAAGCTGATATTTTAAATCTAGAAAATTTAAATGACATTTAGTTAAAATATGGTAAATTCTGTGCGTGCTTTGCTGTAGATTGCAGCTGATTAGCTGAGTGACGGATTATCCCTTAATCAAATTAAGTTAATCGTCTAGGGCATCACATCTGAGGGGACGCCAGAAGAGTACCTAATGGTTCAAAGACCGATACTAGTTAGTTGAGATACGGATAGGGGGGACCACAAGCTTAAATCATCAATAATTATGAAATGAAAAATGAAATGAAAATATACTTTATTGTGCACACTCAATACAAAGACAAAGTTTAAAATAATATAAATTAGTAGTCTTAATCCGTCACTGGATAAGCTGGACGATATTATGGAGCTTCGTAAATCGTAAAGGTTACGGGCGTACTCAGATATATATTTTAATGATGATTAAACTTCGATTTAATGAAGAGTTTCGCAGAATATAATGTCATGCTATTTTCGTATTTTAATTATGTTGGTTTATTTTTGCGGCAGTTAGGTGTATTTTTCACCGAGACGTAAATTAATCTAGAGTCTAATTTTAGCCACATATTAACCGACTTGAGGAGTGTTCTTGTTATTTCGGTATAAATTACAATGTGGGTGCAAATTATCTTTAATATTAGCCTCACACTAACCTACTGCAAAAAGAGTGTTATTTCTACTTCGACCTCATAATCAGTGCCGAATTTATATTTTTACTCGTATGAGAGTAGGCTACTTTATTTCCGCCCCATGTAATCTATGAACGCTGCCACCCCTATCGGCACCTACCGCCTCGGCCGTGACCTATAACGGCCTATTTTTAAATCCGGGACTACTCGTAATTAATAATTATTAATGATATAACCGACTTGTAGAGTGTTCTGGCTATTTTGGTTGGGTGGGGCGACGCTAGGCGACCGCTCAGGACGCCGGATAAAATAGGGCGCCGATGGTAGGCGGAAAAAAGGGGAGCCGTAGACGCTTTTTTTTTAGCACTACCAGCACCCTGGGCTCCGAAAAATTCGCCGGTTTTAGCACTGATTTTAGTATGAACAGATGCACAATTATAGTGAACTGGTGACCCACATGGTGCGGCGGCCGGCGAGATGTAAATGAGACGTCGGGCGCGGGACAGGTCTCGTCGCCGCGCCGTTAGACACACTCCCACGTGCCGTTACACGGGGATGTTTGTTACGCTTTCACGCCTCAACTGCCTGATCGATCGAAAATCGCTTGGTCAATCGAGATTCGAGATGAATACGATTAATTTTGACAGAATCGTTAGAGAAGTTTAAAGACTATAGCGATTTCAACACCAATTAAGTACCTACACATAGCACAAACCTTCCCTGTTTTCCAATTGCACAGCATAATGCGCTCCTGCAATTGAAAAACAGGACTTATTATTATTACTGTTCTCAGATGCGCACGCATCGCTTTAGTTCAGCTTTTCCCAAAGTGGACGATAACGTCCCCTTGTTGTTGATAACGCTGAAGATCTAAAGGGGTGTCAGGTGTGAGACCCAGAAAAAAAATTTTTTTTTTTCAAAGTGAGCAGTAGACAAAATAAGTTTGGGAACCCCTGCGTTAGTGACATAGCGCTTGGGATGCATTAAACCTAATTCCACTAACTATTAGATTAGACAACTATGTATTTTTGTTGTTAAAACAGTTTTGTTTGTTTAAAGTTTTAAACGTCTTCAAGTCACTGTTTTGTGTTTGGTAACGTGTGACAACCCTAACGACTGATGTGTGCTTAACCATTTGCAGCACTTTGTAGTTTGTAGAGAATGATAAACGGCCGCAAAGAAATTTAATGATTAATTAACTTTAATTATGAAATTTTCTGTCAACCATATTACTTTTAAATTAACACCTCCATCGTTGGTATCGCAGACAAAATAGATTTTTAATTGTTATGCGGCAGCCGACTGCAGCTTGGGGATTGGTGGGTTAAAGTTAGATAATAATTATTATTTATTGTTCATTAAATTTCTCTGAGTCCGACCGAAAGATATATTTAAAGTAACAAATGCATATAATATAGTTAGTGTTAAATATGATAATAGTATGGGTAACGATGATTAAATCTGTTATTGTTTCAAACCCTGAAAATGCAGTTCCAACATACCTACCTACCTTATACAATAAACGAGCTTTTGCCCGCGGCTTCGCTCGCGTTAAGAAGTATTATTTTATACAAACTTTCATTCCCTATTTGAACCCCTTGGGGTTGGAATTTATCAAAATCCTTTCTTAGCGGATGCCTACGTCATAACATCTACCTGCATTCCAAATTTCAGCCCGATCCGTCCAGTGGTTTGGGCTGTGCGTTGATAGATCACTATGTCAATCAGTCAGTCACTTTTGAGTTTTATATATATAGATATAAGATACACGCGCAATACAAAACTATTACCTACAATAAAGTTAACGTCTTCTATAATTATTACCATAACACTAAAAATATGGTTACAAAACAACAGTTATTTGTTAATTCGACAAGAATGCTGTATTTTGCGGTAAGTTTCACCGAATTTCACCGAAAATCTGAGCTCATTTCATGTTTTGATTATTTCTCGTGTTCCGTTTCGCTAAACATACTTTCGATCTCAATTTTCTTTGATAACTAATCGAATTATCAGATCGAATCATCGATCGGCAGATCGATACGATGTTGAGAAATGAAGTTGTAATAACTGATAAGTTATGTTGCATTAAAATTGTATAATCTATGAATAGGGCCAAATACGCCTTCGTAAAATGTGACACACTTTTGATAGAATGTTTGCTCGATTTTAGAGTCCGTCTGTCTGTCTCCAGGCTGTATCTCAAAAAGCACTACAGCTAGACTTCTGAAATTTTCACAGATTGTGTATTTCTGTTGCTAATAACAACAAAAACTAAAAACAAAATCAAATTAATTTTTCAGGGAGCCCCTCTCAAATAAGTAATCCATACAACGAACGTGATTCTTTTTTGCCTTTTTTGCTCGGTATCAATAATAGCAACAGGTAGGCACTTGAAATGTTCAGAAAGTCCTTTATTATTTGTGTATTTACATAATAATTAATAATATTAAAATAAAATAAAAACACAATTTTTCCTCTATAACGGTACGGAACCCTTCCTGCGCGAGTTCGACTCGCACCTGGGGGGTGAGCCAAGATCTTTTCGTTTTCGCTTCTTTATAGAACATAACACGAGTCGAACGTCAATGTCATATTGACGAACGCTGATGTCAATTCCATACATTTTGATCGGCGATTCTATAAAGAAGCGAAAACGAAAAGATCTCGGCTCACCTCCCTGGCCGATTATTTATTTGATTTTGTACTTTTAGGTTTTAGGTATTCTAATTTGTAGATTTTTGACCCTTACTTTTATAATGACACTAGGTAGGAAGGGGGTGAAATGAGGGGTTAAAACAGACTAAATACTTATGAGAAGTTCGCGTATCTCTGTGTCCTACTTGGAACCGTGTGGGACAGGTATGTCCCACATAATATGCGCGGGACACTTTGACGGATGTGTGAGTTATTCAGTGGTTATGTATTAGATGGTAATGTTGGTAATTGCATGTAAATTAAAAAGTCACGGTCGCGGAGCTAACGGCACACAGAATAGGGGACACACATTTCTATGTTAAATCTTCGCACAGGATTTAAGATTATAGTACGGGAGCCCTAGAACATTTTTTTTTATTACTATCAAGCTAATTTTTTTTTGTGATTAGCTTCATTTTGATTAGCTTCATTGAGTACTATTTGGGATGTGGTAAAAAGAAATTTCGTGATTAATTATGAGTATTTTGTGAGGTTTTTAGACAGTAGTTTATCGATTCAACAGCATTTTCGATTGGTTAAAATCTCGCGATGTAGAATAATTTATAAACTCCTTGTTGTCCTATATATCGCCAGTTCTTTTGCCTATTTGTTGCACAGCTCAGAGCAATAATTGCAATTAATGTTATTTTACTCTGTATGTAGATTATGTCATCAGACTTGCTTTTTTCTAAAAGTTGGATAATGTTTAATGTTCAAACAAATATGAAACCTAAATATGAATACGTGGATATGTAAACCAATTCTAGATTTAAATATTTTAAAAGATTACTCAGTTCTCAACCATGTCGATTGATCAATACAAAACATAATACAAATTTTGTAAGTATACTTAATGCATTCTATAGTTTAAATATTTTTAACCAATTACTGTATTCAACAATTCAAAGAACTGACAGAAATGTTCCAAGGAATTATCATTTCAAAGCTAAATGGAAAAAATATGATTTTCTCTAAAACGGCATGTGTGAAACGATGATACGACATCAGTATTTAGCGTCTTCGTATCGAGTTCACTTGCAGCTCTAGACAACGTCCTACTTTCAACTGACGACTTCGAGATACTATAACTTATAAGTTATATCTACTGTAACTATTATTAATATTTGCTATCTTAATATTGCAACAAAACTGATAATTTCTACCATAATTATTGATTAATGATATCAAATTATTTAATTATTACTAAGGATAAATATAATATTTAACTTATACACATGTTTTACTTTCAACGGTCTTTTAAATAATAATATTATGTCATGTTTGCCGTACGTTTGTCGTTTGTAGTATTATGAGAATACCAGTTTGCATATCGATGAAACTAAAATGTTTCATTACATACGTATATAATCAGAGCCTATATTATAAACATCTTTGATCTTAACCCTAGAATCTATCTTCTGGATTCTGGTTTAAAGACGCCATGTTTCTTACAGTTCTGAACGTGGCGGCCGGCAAGGCGCCCATGCAGATATCGACTGATGAAGGAGGGGTCCCTCAGAAGGCTTTGGACGGCAGCACCTCATCAGGGTTCAGCGCGGAGACCTGCACCCTCACCAAGCCGGAGAGGGTCCCGTGGTGGTACGTCAACCTGCTGGAACCCTACATGGTGCAGCTCGTGCGCCTGGACTTTGGGAAACCTTGCTGCGGTAAGTATAGTCAGACCCTCATAAATTAAGGACCGCTTGGATATAGTGTTGTTAATCGTTTGTGAACATATCAATCTTTCTCATAAAAAAATTGATAGAATAAAAGAGTCGTTATATTACATACCTAATGTTCATTTTGGTGCCTGTAGGTTTTACAATAATATAGTTCTTACGGTTTTTAAACATGATTATCTAACAAGCAAAATATTTAAAAAAATGATCCTTAAGTATATTACCTACAACCTTGTTATCTAATATATAAAATTCTCGTGTCACAGTTTTCGTTGCCATACTCCTCCGAAATGGCTTGACCGATTCTCATGAAATTTTGTGAGCATATTGAGTAGGTCTGAGAATCGGCCAACATCTATTTTTCATACCAAAAATTATTTATATGGCAAAACAACGTTTGCCGGGTCAGCTAGTAATAAGTAATATTATTTCTATCATGATGTGACAAGTATGTCAACTAAAATTGTTCATACAGTCAAGTTATCTTGCCTCCCAACATTGTATATGGGCCTATGGGGTATAATATATAGGGTATAAGTGAATAAACTTGATAAGACAGACCTTTGATGGTATCTGACCCATATGGCCAGTGAGGCGAAGCGCCGCTCTCCAGGCGCTAACGTAACAATTATACTCACCGTTCATCCAACATACTATGTAAATAAACTCATACACGTAAACATTAATTGTTGTACTTACACTAAGACGTCTGTGTTGATACTAAGTACCCAAATATTAGTAACTATAGTTCATCCAAATTGGTACCCCAACTAAATAAAAGCTCATTCATGATTGATATGAGGTATGAAATTATAATATTATAATGATTTATAGGTCGGCTATTTGATAATAAAGTTTATTTGATTAAACCTTTTGAAGTTAAACTTTTATAGTTATGAATTCTTTCGAAAATATTAATTTGATATACCTCGAATAAATGCTCTTTCTTCTTGAGTTTTTGCTAACAATCAATATGCTTTCTTAATAAGTAAATTTATTATGCATGTGTACATCTTTAATACATAATTGTAACGAGATTATTACAAATCATAAACAATACGTAACATCAAAGCGAGCAAGACCCAGCGATAAGTAAGTAAATAAATTCAAAATATATAACTGTTTCGATGTACACAGTTATCAAATGGAAATGCGCTGAGCCGTCACGGCTTTCTACAATTTAAATCTAAACTTAAACCTTAGTAATTCCTACAATCATAGCATTGAATTATGCAAAGTTTGCGGCCAAGCTTCAGTGACTTCTAATGATTACCTTGAAGTGAAAGTCCGAAGGCTTTAGAGGAAAGTGTCTTATGAACTCTTGTGTGAATGTCACAAAGGGCTCATTGTTTGGCAACGTACGCCAAGTTTTACGCGCATCAATTATACTTTTATTAAACACGAATATATAATTGCATAATTGATTCCAAAGTAGTGATGATTCATTTAATTCAATGTAATTTGTTTCTATCACTGTAATGAATCTATCCAGATATAAATCAATTTAGCTTTTAACTTGCGGTTGACTTTAGGTTGCAACAGATCTGTTAATGTGTCTTAGGTTACATTAACAGATCTGTTTAGTTTAACAGTATCTGTAAACTTGTTGAGTTAGTCGAACTAGTTAATACCAATTTGTTAGCAATAAAGAGTTAAGTTATCTGTTATATCTATCTAACTATATCACCTATGGTCGACCCTATTCAACGGCAAATCTGTTGCAGGTGCCAACAAGCCAGCAGTCGTGGTGGTGAGAGTGGGGAATAACCGCCCAGACCTCGGCACGAATCCGATCTGCAACCGCTTCACCGGATTCATAGAGGAGGGGCAGCCGCTCTTCCTGCCCTGCAATCCGCCCATGCCCGGTGCCTTCGTCAGCGTGCATCTTGAAGCGTCCTCTTCCAGTCAGCTGTCGATTTGCGAAGCCTTCGTGTACACGGATCAGGCGTTACCGATAGAAAGATGTCCGCAGTTCCGTGATCAGCCCCCAGGCAGTACGGCGACGTACAACGGGAAGTGCTACATCTTCTACGACCGCCAGCCGGCCAACTTCAGGGATTCCCTGGCGATCTGCCGCGCGAGAGGTGGAACTTTGGTGGACGAGAGCAACCCGGCTCTGCAAGGGTTCATCAGCTGGGAGCTATGGAGACGACATAGGTGAGTCAATTCTTTCAATGTGCTGGCGCTGTACCTGCATTATTTTTTCTTGTTTATTTTTTAAGGTTATTAATGAAGTATAATATTCGCTAATTAATGCCTGTTTCCTTAAGTTATTGGCTGGAGTTTATTTAATGATGAAATATACGCTAATCAAGTAAAGAGCTTTTGACTAACATCAAAATGCAAACCAATCGGCAATCATCAAAGCTAAAAGAATAACTTCTGAAAACCCCCCGGCCCCCAACGAGTGACATCTTATTTACAAGTTAATTCGCTCAGTTACCAGAAAGTAAGAAAGTTACATAACTTTGAAGAAAAGTTATTTTTAGCCAGTACAGTAAATGTAAACAAACCATGAACACAAGTTTTACAAAAAAAGACTCAAATTCGTTTTTCCTGCTCGCTTTTTGTCTCAATTATAAGACCAACTTCTCTAGCTCTTTAGTTCTGCATGGACCGTTCTTTAAACCGTTCTTTCACACTTTCATTTTGAAGTCACAAAAAGTACCAAAGTTCTGTTTCGGTTTACCATTTTGCTTTTAAAGTGAATAATATGATGATGACAACATTTTGAATTCTTACTAAACGTTGCTCAGTACTGCGTTGTACCAAAATTAGTTCATCGCGCGGAAATAATCCTATAATGCCGCCCTCGGATAGCAAAGTATATCTGGGTGAATTTCCAAACGGCTTTTTTTTAGTCTTCGTTGAAATTACTATTAAAAAAAGGGAATATTGTTGTAAATTATTTGTTTTACTATTCAATGGGTAGCTATAGGATTGTGGCAAAAATATAATATGCCTAGGACTATTACAAAGGTAGAAATAACTTGAAGATCTATTTTTATCAAATCGGTGCTGTCCCTCTACTTTTTTTACAAACAAAAACGCTTACATACTAGAAAATATGAATAATTTAAGGGTATAACTTATATTATTTTGTAGAATATTAGTTAATATATTATCATATACCATATTTTATTACATAATTAACGATTATAGTTACTTAGAGGCACAAATGTACTTGTCCTGAGAATTTTCCTCATATCACTGGATAAAAGAAATTTGAGCATTACTTTTCATCGACGAGTCGGACAGTCTCCTCACCCCAATTTTAATATACTCCTTAGTGTGTGCTTCCACGCAGTCAAGACAGATTTTCGTCAAACCGCTGCAAATTCGTGCCAACAATATAAGTATGCCATTAAAATGTTCTCGGGCAATTATTTTATAATATCGGTGATTGAATTTTTTTAATGTAATTAATAGTTTTAAAATTGTTGTTGATTAAGCTTCATTACCTGTAACCAAATTTATCTTAGATATAATGCATTTTTTATAATTTTCTAAAAAGTGCGTTTTTTCTCACGTCGCTGCTCTCATATCGGTGTAATCGGTGGTCATTTTAACCACCGATATGATAATTTACACCGAAATTATAAGAAAAAACGAATCGGTGTCTTAAATCTAATATCGGTGTTTGGAATCATGACCAACGCACAGTTTTGTCACATCGGTGGATTGCTTTATCATATCGGTTGATAATTTTACCATATCGGTGAATTGTTTTATTCTTATCGGTTGATCTAGTGGCATTTCGTTAAGTATACAAAGAAATTACAAATGCGCATGATAGTAAAAATGAATGGATGTAAGGATGTATGGGCCATTTGAAGTTTTTACTTTATTTTTCTTTTCACATCTAGTTCATTTTAATAAAGGCAACGATGATAAATTTTATTATTTTATTTATTCTATATCCCACATCAAATGACTGGATTTCGCAAACCGCTTTTTTGCGCGGCAAGGCTGAAAGTTATCTTATTTTTTCAAGATATCGTTTTCATTTTTTATTTTAAAAGTAAAACATAACGCTTATAATTTGGGCCTATCTTTATTATTTTTTTTAAATAATTATTATTTTCCAAGAAAATAAACATAATTTATAGGCGATTTCCAATTTTGGTGGCTTGTCGCCGAACTATTTTACTCAATATCTAGACCGATTAACAGAAAACTTGATACTGGATTAGATTTTTATTTTTATGTAGTCGTTTTATATAATTGACTCTTCATAATATATCAATTTTATTGTTCTAACTTTTGTAGTTGAGTTTTTATGACACACTTTAGGTCTGTCACGGAGAATTTTTAAATTTTAGTGGGATTTACGAAACGTTGTTTCTAAAAAATACCATTGATCCCTTAAACATAAAAAATACGCCATTTACTTCATTCAGCCACACGCTAACCCATTTAGGAGGTGGCTGTGGGCTGGGTCGTACCAGTTTCCAGCCAGAAATGAAAGAAAACCGTTTTATCACAAAACCCCCGATTTTATGCAATTTTGGTGTACTTAAATTATCCTACTTATGGCAATAATATCATGTTGTTATTTTGAATATCGGTAGGGTTTTGGTTTGTTTATAGTTAAGTTAATGTGCTATATATATATATATATATATATATATATATATATATATATATATATATATATATATATATATATATATATATATATATATATATATATATATATATATATATATATATATATATATATAATATAAAAATGCAACTTGTTGAAATTCACTCAAATATTGTAAAATATTTTAAAAATATTTTAATTTTATTTTAAGCACCCTGTTCTTGATCAAAATAAATACATAAATATAATATTATAAAAATAATATTATCACATCGCTGGATTCGTATGTCATTTCGGTGGTTAAGCTTATCATATCGGTGGAAACCAGAATTCAAACTGATTTTTCTCCTTAGTCTTAAATGATACGTTAATGATATTAAATTTGGGAACATTTTGTATCCTAAAGAATACATAAAACCTGAAAAGTATATAAAATATGTATAAATAAAAAAGTTCACCGATATGATAAAAAAAGGTCATTTGTTGAAATTCATCTACGTTCCAATTTTCATAGAAACAGGTTCAGTGGTTTAGGTGTGAAGAGGTAACAGAGAAATACACATTCACATGTGTAATATTACTATGGATAACTTACTTATTAATTCTAAAT
The DNA here is from genome assembly GCF_905147365.1 of Aricia agestis. NCBI lineage: Eukaryota > Metazoa > Arthropoda > Insecta > Lepidoptera > Lycaenidae > Aricia > Aricia agestis. Next base: position 30,132,435 of record NC_056428.1, on the reverse strand, counting down.
ACATTCGAATTTTTTACAATAAATACTTTGTCACGACCAAGTTAAACGACCAAACTAATTCGAACTTAGACCAAAGAGAATTATTATAATACTTGCCACTATGTGGTCTCTCTCTCTCGTCTGTCAGGTTTGCATATTATTGTGATTGGAGAGTGTGAAAACAACGTGTTACATGTATAAATTACGATTTACGATGCTGATGCGAATTTAATGTCCGATGTAGAAGCTCAAGTGTTGAGTAATGCTTTGCGATATGAGTACGTTTTGTAGTCTCTCACATTCTATAGAAAATCAAATGCACGAGAGTAATTTGCATATTAATTTGTGGAAATATACGAATAAGTGGAGGAAGGAAGATCTTCCGACAGAGCGAGGTTAACACCTCGCTCTGTCGGAAGATCTTCCTTCGGTCAGTCAGACCCTTAGTGTTTAAACACACTAGGCCGAAATAACGCGGCCGAAGTTCGGCATGATTACGCCTGTAATGTATTTTAAATTACCGATGACACATCATGCCGAAAGTACGTCGCGTTATATTGTACGCATAGCGCATTGCTGACGTAATCATGCCGAACTTCGGCCGCGTAACTTCGGCCTAGTGTGTTTAGACACTTAGTCCTAACAGGCCTTTTTGTTTTACACCTACGGTGACGAGACAGTGTCGAGACAGTACTCTCGGGTCATAAAATAGGCGAAAGCACTGTCTTGCGGCTTGCCACTCTACAAAAGAGAAGAAATTTCGTTAACACGATTCAGCATAATACTTAGCGTTAATTTGTCCACAACAAAGCACGATTCAGTGGCCATAGTAGCGCTAATTAATTGTCCACCACAAATTGATATTTTTCTAGAAAACGCCTGTCAGGATTGTCAGTAAAGTGTAACATTACGTACAGTTATGTATTTATTGTAACTGTCGCGTCGATAAGTATTGTATTATGAGACGCACAAACCATTGAACAAGTAGCATATAGATCAATTATATCACGGTACAGTTATTTCGAAAAAAGCAACACATATTCCTATTGCTTGAATGGTCTATTATAGATCCGCTACGCGTAATAGACCGGTAAGATTGAAGCCAATTTCAAGTGTCGCCTGCTTCGTATAATACAAGGTTTCTCAAAGTTGGGCACGATTACCCCCAGGAGTTGATCAGTCGTTAATAGGGACATGAAATAAAGTCATTTTGCGGCAAGGGTATCTTATAAAATTCAATTTAATGTCACAATTGATACTGTTGTTTACTTTTTAATTTAAAAAAGCCAGTAAACTGTTTATGTTGTAAACAAAGGGATGGGTTCTTTAAAAGTAATATTAGTCAAAACTTCAAAAGTAGTTCGCTGTCAGGGGTTCGTTGAGCGAAAACTTTGAGAAACCCTTTCTTAGTCTATAACTCTATACATTCGGTCCGTTACCGAGATGAAAACTGCAACGGGACCGACTTATCGTTTTAGATCAAATAATTTTATTACTAAGCGTTATTTATTCGCCGCATTAACAAGAGTTTAACGTTTTTTGAATATCTTCAAAAATATTTCACGATCGCTCCAAATGCTTGGCGAAGTTTTGGTTGTGTACAGTTATGTAGAAAATAATTAACAAGGTCATTTCTTTAACTGCTTTTAATATTATTTAAAATAATCTTATTACAAATTAAGATCTTGAAGAAAAATTTGCATTTTGTGGTATAATCTTATGTTTACCTACAGTCAACATGAGTATGTACGGTCATCGAGGAAGTTGATTCCTATGCAATTGACAGACCAACGTTATTTGGTTGAATATGTCAATTCAATGTTAATTGTGATCTGTCGGCTGGGTTTGACGTAACGCAACCAAACTACTTAGGTCCCCGATTTGCATAGGAATCAACTTCTCTGATAGTACCTAAGGTATCCATACTAATATTATAAATGCGAAAGTGTGTCTGTCTGTCTGTCTGTCTGTTACCTCTTCACGCCCAAACCACTCAACCGATTTTGCTGAAATTTGGCATGGAGATACCTTGAGTCCCGGGAAAGGACATATGATACTTTTTGTCCCGAAAAAATGTACGGTCCCCGCGCGATTAACGAGTTTTGGCGCAACGGAGTTGCGGGCGTCATCTAGTATTGTATAAGTTATTTGGAATGGCTTTGTGAAATCTTCGTGTGACCACACATTCACACAGTGCTGCGCTGATAGCTAGTTTTAAGATTGCTGGCTGATCCTTCATTTACTATGGGTTTGTACAACAAGCTCTGCAATATTAGCATTGCGAAATTAAAACATACTTGAGTACATCTTTGATATTTTTTCTTCTATTAAAAACATGGTAATTAAGATTAATGTTAACTTAAACAAAATGTTTTAAAGTATCTTTAGAACTAGAGAAGTTAACTTTTGTTTTGAATTCGTAATCATCTGCTTCTACGTCATTTCTGCAATCACTTATTTGTCACTTAATTTTCTACCAATGTTTCAACATGCTTGTACAAAATGATGATAATTACATGAGCGACCGTTTGGCAGGAGTGACAGCAGTAGTCAGTACTGGATGGGCGCGGTCCGCGACCCCCAGGACACCAACAACTGGAAGTGGGTGAACGGGAATGACGTGACAGTGTCCTTCTGGAACGCTCCAGGTGGAACCCTCAACTGTGCCAGGTTCGATGGCAGCAAGGGTTGGCTCTGGGCTGACACTGACTGTCAATCCAGACTGAACTACATTTGCCAGCACCGTAAGTTTACTTTGTTTTGCGAAAATGCGATTGTGATGCAAAGCGATTTTGTGTGCGAATGTATTTTGCGAGTTTTTTATTTATCAACATAATATTGAGCTGAATGGACAATTCGAATCACCAGGCTGCGCAATCGTGGAGGCAATCATGGAGCATTCTGTGATTATATCCACGTGTACACGCCAAAGCGATTTGCTTAGTCGAAGAGGGTCCAATCATTGTTGGTACGTTTTCAGAGCCGAAAGCGTGCGGACGGCCCGAGCAGCCGCCTAACTCGACGATGACTACCGACTCCTTCGAGGTCGGCGCCGTGGTGGAGTACTCATGTGACGAGGGGCATCTGCTGGTCGGTCCCACCGTCAGGACATGTCTCGACACTGGCTTCTACGACGAGTTCCCGCCTGTGTGCAAACGTAAGTAACGTAATATTCTTGCAAATACTCTAGAATCTGGAGTAGGCTCTTCAGGTGGTTTAGACAAAAAATAAAAAGCTTTAAATAATTCTTGAGGTACAACTTGCACGTTGACTTAATGAGAAGGTATCATAATTTGGAAAATATAAAACAATAAACCATACTATTACAGTAGGTCAAAAAGTCGGAAACAAGTCTTCGGTTTCTTTTAATGATCGTCTTTAACTTATAAGTTTAAAATAACCTTTCTTACTCAGGTATCGAATGCGGCTACCCAGCCGACATAGCCCACGGTGGGTATGAGCTACTCAACAGCTCGGTGTCCTACCTGTCCCACGTGCAGTACTCGTGCGAGGCCGGATACGAGATGGTGGGACGGTCGCGACTCGTGTGCGACATCGACGAGCGATGGAACGGACCGCCACCGAGGTGTGATGGTAAGTGTTTAGTAAAGGACTTGCATGTCAAATGTCCCACGGTGGGTACGAATAACTCAATTAGTTTATGAGGAGACATTATATATTATCTAGTTATATGACACATGGAATTGCTTCGTTTAGACTTTAGAGAGATAGGAATGCAAAGTGAGTCCAATTATTACGTATTATAGCCAAAAGTCATTAATAGTTAATACTATTCCAGATCACAATCAAAAGAAAGCCACAGGCACCCAAAAGTCTAAGCTATGAAACGTGCCATGGAACATCATAGAAATACGTAGCTTACGATTATGCTTCGTCTGACTCCTTAAGCCTTGGACTATAGTTTACCATAATTACTCATATAACATTCTTCAACAGTGATACAATGTGAGGAGCCGCCGCAGATATCGAACGGTCGTGTGGTGGTGGCCAACAATGCTTCGGTCTTCGGTTCCACCGCCGAGTACACTTGCACCAAGGGATTCAAGATACACGGTGCCAAGAGGATTACCTGCTTAGCCACGGGCGTATGGGACAAGCCAACACCGCACTGTCATCGTAAGTAGATTGTACTCTCATAGAGATAGGTTCATCGGGTTTTGAAGATGTCTTACCTACGTTATTTACTCGGGCTATGTCAAATCAAAGCTTAGGCGTAATCTGGGGATTTCCATAACCTGACCAAATTACCTAGGTCCACCATCTGTCTATAAATCATTTCTTTGGGGATTTCTAATTAGAGGAAGACTCAGTGTAGCCTGTGGACAATTTAAAAAAAAACTTTTTTTTTCAGCTGAAGAACGATCAACAACCACAACGACTACAACTACGACAACGACAACAACTCCAGCACCAACGACTATAAGTGCTGCACCAACAACACCTCGTCTCATACTGCCGACGAGACCGCGGACGCAGAGGCCCACGACGTTTGTCACCCCCGAAGCCACTCGAAGACCGCGACCGAAGTTCACGACCACCGAACGGGTGGTCACGAAGAATTACGAGAAACCACCGCCAAGGAAGGTGACTGTGGCTGACTCGCAGGACTCACCCACTAGTCATGTACCCAGTATTATCGTCGCCAGCCCGCCCAGGGAAAACCAGGTATCATATTATTACATTTGATGCCTTGAAATATTAGAAGTCCCCGGGGGTCCAATTTTCATTCCTCATATTTCGGCTCCAATTTCAGACTTGAAAATGCATGAGAACAGAGGTCGTAGACAAAAAATTGGCTTCTAGTCTTCAAGTGTATAAAACATAGAACACCAGTGCCATTGCCATGCATAAGCACGTTTACAGAATTTGAAACTACAGCAGCCTTCCCGAAACTGATATCAAACTGATATAATATATCAGATTTTTGAGACTTTAGACATCTAAAACTGTCTAAAATATGAAGAAAAAGAATGTCTAAAGTGTCAAAAATCTGATATCAAATTTAAACACAGTATAGCAATATTTATATTGTTATACTGTGGATTTAAATATCAGTTCGGAAATAAGGCTGCTGCTGCTGCTTATTTTCATTTATTAGTTATTACGTTTAGTTGCTACTTACATAATATTATAATATTATAAAATCTAGTTTAATGCTTTAGTATGAGTACTTAATTATACCTTTAGAACTTTCCACATTGCTATAATCTTGAACATTTCCCCAAGATATTCGGCAGCGGTAACAACATTAGAGCGGAGCAGACTCCTCGTGTGAACGTGCCCTTACCTGTCGACGGGGACAGGCGAGAGACTATTGGAGCCCGCCTGAACATTGGCGCGGTTGTCGCGCTTGGTGCATTCGGGGCCTTAGTTTTCCTCATAGCTATCATCACCACCATTGTCATTTTAGTCAGAAGGTAAGTTGTTAAATGTTACGACACTTTGCACATTCGTTACTTCAGGGATTAAAATTTCTGTGATACCTTTCTTTTAAAGGTGGTACTTAATAATAGTAATATACCAACTGAATTATCAATTTAAAAACATCGTTTAGCCTATTAAATTATTGTAGAATAATTTATCAAGGTTTAAATTAATTAAAACGACATCCGAAAGAAGAGTAGGTAGATAATGTGGCACCATTTAAAACTGTAGTTACTTAAGTTTATTGTAGTTATATTATGATTTATGTAGATGAACTTAGACTTAAGACACAGTACATACATATTTTTGGAAATCGAGATTATCCTCCTGTAAAGTTATTTAGTTACACTATACGATGTGTCAGCCCAAGTTCATGAGAATTAAAGTACCTTAAAATATAAATGCTAAGTTTAGTTCTAATAAAAAGAGGTTAGGTTAGGAGATTTTAGGCATCTTTAAACGAAGACTAAGCCCCAATTTCACCAACGTCTGTTAGTGTTAACAGCTTGTTTAAATGTCATGTCTTCTCTTTCATTCATAAGAAAAACGAAAGATGTAACGTGATACTAATTCAAGCGTTAACTTTAACAGTCGTTGGTGAAATTGGGGCTAAACGATATAAATAAAAAATGTAGGTAAGAGAATATAAAGTGAGTACCTAATGTTAATTATTTAGGTCTTTAATGGTGCTGATTCACTCAACGCTTTGAACTTGCTATGGCTGTTCAATAGTGATTGACAAGTTTAATTTGTTTTCCCGATCAACAACCGATGGTCAATGCAAGATTCAATCCAACCGATGGTCGTTAAAGCCAACTTTCGATCAGGGCTTGCCCCACGATAGCTGGCGTCGTCGGTTAGCCACAACACAAATGCATAACGTTCTGCGTATCTTTAAACATGTTCATATTTAAATGAAATCTGCCCAAATAAGAGATTTAGGCACGCGTGATGTAGTATTTGTATGCTGTCTGAATCAGTGTGCATTAATGGATTTGTACTGAGGCTGCCTATATCATCAGCGGTAGTAAGCCGAAGGTGGGTCGGGAGCTGCCGTCCCGCTGGTACACGCTGCTGGCCCTGCCCTTCCCCGACCAGACGGTCGGAAGGCGCGAGTTCCACCGCCCGCACCGCGCCGGACACTTCTCGAACCCCTTCTAATGTGCGTTTATATTTTGAGGTACTGCACGACGCGGTGGCTTTTTCCTGGGTTCTCGGTAGTTTTTTTTTAATTCTTTGATTTACAATTGGCGAATCATGACATGATCAATTTAAGCATTCCTTAAGGACCGCATAAGAACATAATATGTCCGACTGAAAATGTGTCACAACAGCATGATGGAAAAAGAATTTTAGTCCGTAAGAATTTTTTTTTACACCCCCTGCTGTTACCAGTATATACTCCTTTTAAGCTCCTTTATTTTATTCCTTCCTTAAAATAATCTTTGGGCGGCTGGTCTTTCAGCGTATACCTACTTCAACTCGCATAGACGAATAAGCCAGGAATGCCCCCTTGGTTTTGCTGGTGCATCAACGAATATAGTTTTCGCGATTTTCTGTGCTATCATCATTTGGCCATCTTAGACCCTATATTATTTACTCATGTATCTTTGTGAATATTTATTAGTTTGTTAATTACAATAGAGTTGGAATTTCGAAAACTTGCTTCGTAATTAATTTAGTAAGCACATATTATAAATATCCGAACATTAATTTAAACGTAATAAAATAAATCGCTATACCATAAAACAATGTTATTAAAAAGCTTATCCGGCGAGGTAAACCATGTGCACGCTCCGAAACCACGTCCATAAATATATCAGAAGTAAACTGTTTTTGTTATGATTAAGTTACTTATTACGCGAGTAAGATTAATACAAAGTACTTTATATACCTAGGTACCTACTAGATGTCCCGCGCGGCTTCGCCTGCGTAAATTAGGTATTTTACGGAAAACCTACATTTTCCCGAAAAAAAACTAGCCTATGTCTTATTAGAGAAGTTGATTCCTAGGCAGACAGCGGACCTAAGTAATTTGGTCGCGTTAAGACAAACTCATCCGACCGATCACAGCTAATGCTGGCTTTTCACGGCGCGTATCACGATTCACGAGCGGCGGGCCGCACAGTGGATATGGAGCCGATAGGAAAAATGAGCATATCTCTGGAATCGCATTGTTGGCCGTTATATCCTCACACACTATTATAGTACTAATTATTACTCACATTTTGGCATATTTTTTACTTTATTATTAGACGTAGTTGAGTCTTTTTACATTTTGTTATGTGATAACAACTAGGAGAACATATTTCAGCCTAAAAAAATGACATCTGGAAACTCAAGTTCCTATGTCTATGAAACTCGATTTTCGATCCACTGTGGGCCGCGCCGCGCCACGCGCCGTGTGAAGGGGATGGCTCGAGGTGGCACGGGCTGGCTCGAGTGACTGACTCGAGTGAATGTAGAGTAGACCACGTGAATTGATAATTACCCGAGGAAATTGATTCCTAGAGATTCCTAGAGATTCTTAATTTGTAGAGTCTACATCTGTGCCGAATAACTTAAAAATTCATCCAGTAGTTCGTGAGAATAGGACCTACAAATAATTTTCCCATTTTTTTCCACATTTTCCTTTGTCTCTTCGCTCCTACTGATCTTAGAGTGATAATATAATATAGCCTTCTTAGATAAATGGGTTATCTAATCTGAAACAATTTTCCAAATCGGACCTGGGGGGTGAGCCAAAATCTTTTCGTTTTCACTTCGTTATAGAATCGCCGATGAAAATGTATGGAATTGACATAAGCGTTCGTAAAATGAAGTTGACGTTCGACTCGTCTTATGTCAATTCAATACATTTTGATCGGCGATTCTATAACGAAGCGAAAACGAAAAAGTTTCGGCTAAATGGCCAGTAGTTCCCGAGATGAGCGTGTTCAAACAAAGTTCAAACAAACAAACTCTTCAGCTTTACAATATTAGAATAGACTGTAATGGACTCAGCCACCGTGTCTCAACGCACGCGCACAGGGCACTTGCACTGACACAATGTTATAGAAGCTTGTAAGCACAACGCACAATCTAAGTTCATTAGGATAGGCACATGTTTTGATGGGGGAATAGGCTGCTTAAATGCGCAAAGCACTTTTTCGGTTAGACAAAAAGCGACATGTTTTCTTTGTTTTTTTTTTGTTTTCTCTTCCAGCAATAAAAATTGTAACGTTCTTACGTTACGGCTGAAGTCAACAAAATGAACGTGAGTTTAGCATTTCTCACCGTAAGACCTACATGAATTTGTGTGGCATGGTATAATATTAGCCTAGTATAGGGCATTGTCATTGTAGCAGAAAATAGTAGGTAACTACATAGTTAATTGAAAAACAATATTTCTGCTAACCTCACGGTGAGAAATGACAGAACCCCACTAAAAACTTTGCATGATCGCACCGAAATGTTCCTTTAATTACTTTCTAACCCCCGTTTCCTCCACCAGCAGGAAACACAACGACGGCAAACGGTACAGGCACCACGTGTCACCTGACTGCAACACCGTGGCCTCCCTCGACTCCTCCTCGTCGGAGTCCAGAAGCGGCCTCAACAGGTACTACCGGCAGGCCTGGGAGGACCTCCACGAGGCCGCGGGCAAACACGGCCATAGGAGGCACGAGCGGGAGGCCCCCAAGGATGGCTCGGAGCTCGTCGTCTCAGACGTCTACCCCGCACCCCACGCCAGGGACAAGAGACGACACCACCATCATCATCATCACCGCGAGCCCAGACATCCCGACTGGCCGCACCGCCCCCACCACAATCATAAACCTAGATACTAATATTTATATAGATATAAGAACGCGCGAGAGCTCCGAGGCAATGAGGATTTTTTTCAGATTGCAATAGTCTGTCTTAAGACTGTCGTTTCTTAAGTAAGACTGAATGGGCGCAGCCCAGCCTTGGATTTATGAATACCCCGTATATGATGTTACAGGCGGCCTAGGGGCGGCAGCGTCCCAGGGGGTGGCAGATTTTGTACACGGGGCGGCGGAAATAAATTAGCCTACACTCATAAAAAAATATATAAGTCCGGTACTGGCGCAGCCGGGGCTGTGATTGTGTCAATTATGAAAAGCTACCCCCCACAATATTTCTTATTATTCGGACTCAGAAGTCGGAGCTCGCGCGCCCATAGTTAGTTTCGAAATTACCACTTTTATATAAATCGCACTTACTCGAGCTGTTTTATAAACTAAAATGTTATGTTAAGTGCAGTTTGTATATTTAATCGAGATTAGGACAATATTTATAGCTTTAAATTCGTACGCAGTAAAGTCTTTTAGGTATTTATATCCACAACGACTTTCTGCTTCGTAACTATGATTGCCTTGATCTTTTCTTTATCATTATTGTAATTTGTAATACGCTGTATAACTGTTCTTTCTACACGGTAAAGTTAGCAGGGAGTGAGGATCATTGAGGCTCTGTACATAAAATAGTTTGTAAGATTAGATTGAAGTTAATCATTGTTAGGTGATGTATGAAAGAAATATCTATGGTAGATTGTAATATAATTTATCTAAATAGGTACTTATTTGTAAATTACGGTAAAAATATTTTGGTAAAAAATACGAGAAGGACCGAAAACCATTGCCCGGTTTCAAAGGTATCGACTGCAAGAGTCTCGTCACTAGCGGTTTTGATTGACTGACGTCAAAACATTAACCAATCATCACGCTGTTGAAAAGATAAACTCGTATCAAAAAATTCAAAACCATATGATTTTGAATTTTTTTACATATTTGAGGGCGTTTATGATTTAAATTAATATGGCAAAAATCTTACGTTAAAGTATGAGACAACGTAAATACCAAAGTAGGTAGGTAAGTCCGTTGGGCACACGATTTAGATATAATAGAAACACCTATAGGTATCTAGTAACTGATTATTATTATTGATAAGTGATTACTAACTGAAAGATGAACGGGAGAAAAAAATTGAAAGTCGAAATGATGATAATATCTAGAGTAATCAAACATTTTCATATCAGCTCTGTGAGGTCAATGCATCAGCAAAGATTTTTCACTGAATTTAATAACTATTATTTTTCGACTGTCAACTTTTTTATCAAAATGGCTATTTTTTTCAATTAATCATGTGCCTTTTGCCTTGCCTACCTACTGTTCAAGATTGTGTATTTACGAAACATGTTATTCGTGAATCGTGACTGATTATTTTGACAAGTTTAGGGTCAGGTAACACAGAAAACGGAACGAGACAAGACTTGGCAATACATTAAATTAATATTTAAGTAGGTTTAGAACAGAAATGACGTAAAAGCATGACCTTAATATTCAAATGTTGTACTGTAACTACTTAATTTAATTTAAAAATTATTGGTAGATAATAGATATAGGTACCTACACAATTAATAATTATTAACTGTCGGTGAGTTAAATAGCTTTTTCAGGGACGAGTGTGACACAAGATGTTTTTATTTTCAAGATCATAGACGTATATTTATACCTACTGCAGTAGGTACATGTAACTTCCAAATATCATATTTTCCTAGGTTACATCTATTCTACTCTGTTCTTATCATATTCTTTCATAGATTTTCTCTTATAGTCTCTGCCTACATACTGTATTTGTAATTTTCTACACTCTGCAAAGTAATTTAACTTTGTACTTACTAATTGACTTAATCCTCTTTTTCTTCAGATTTTAGTATTATCTACCAAATAGATCATTCATAATAATTATACCTATTATCCTTTTTTAGACATAAGTTTTTAAAGCACGTAGAGGCTCTATTTAAAAAGTTACGATTAAGATGGCATACCCACATACAAATAATGGCAATAGATACGAATATTTTGAGTACATTATATTATTTATTTGCATGATGATATTAGATATATTTTATTTTCCGATTTGGATTCACGATATGCATATTAATTTATTTACCTGTGAAGATCTTTAATAATCTTAACTCTATTTCAATCGATTTTGGTTTAAATGTAAACTTATTACTTTTTATAATTTATCCGGTTACCGGTAACCGGCCAATAAAAAGCGAGCACATTACTTTGGCCGAGTTATATAATGTGTGTAAGTACATTTAGATCGAAATTTATTAAAACGGAGTATAATTCACAAAGTTTATGTAAGTAGAAGGGTTTATGTATTTTGAGTGATCGCAACTTTTCGCTCAATTTGTGTAGAAAACATCCAAGCAAGGTACAAAGTAATTGTAACGTTATATTAATGATTGTTAGTTTATATAAGTACAACTCCATGGCTATTACTCAATCATAAATGTGCCATCAAACAGGCATAAGGTATTATCCGTATTCCATAACACTGTAGGTACATATTTTTTCTATAAAAAGGAATCGAATCAAAAATAAATAAGGTCGGTGCAGACTCGAGCCGTACACGCACCGCAGTCGCATTCGGTGATTCTTGAACCCGCACGGAAGTACGATGCGGCTAGGTCTGTGTTCACCTTTATAGTTGGGCCACATTCCTCCGTTGCTTTGCGGCGCGTCGCTCACTAGCCGTTTGTCAAAGCAGCGATGCTTTAGCGTTTTACATGCCTAGAAATATTATATCTTAGAGCCAGTCCACACGGCGCGCATTTTGACAGATATATAGCCGGCCACACGGGCGCTGCGCCTTCGCAGCGTTATTACGAAGCAGTCTTAACGTCAACACCCCCTCCCGCTTCGTCTCAGGGACTGTTGTCCGTCATGTGTGCGTTGCGACGACGCAGCACGCCGTGTGAACACCTTGGTTATTTGTATGTAAAACAACGCAACAACAGTGCTGCGTCGCGCGTCGACGCCACGCTGACACATTGCGGCGAGTGGACCGACTCTTTTGCCACATTTGTGCGTTGCGTCATCGAACACCATTTTTTGGTGGAATGACGGACAGGAGATAATATTATAGTGGGACTCATGGAAGGGTGAATGACAGTACGCTGTCACAGTCATGTATTGATGTACGTCTCCGACAGTGGGGGATTTACCAATAGGCTAAGTAGGCTGGGGCCTAGGGCGGCAGATTTAGAGGGGCGGCAAATTTAGCACCATTTTTTTATCTTACAGAAATAAAAATTCCACCAAAAACATTTCTTGGAAAATATTGCCGAGACGACCACATATTTACGGTTTACCCTGTGAAAAAGATATGTGATCTCATGTAGATCCAAGCTTCTGAATCTACACGGCCTAACTCTACTGACCATAACTTAAACAAATTCTACATACCAGTAAATAATGTATGGCATCGCAAAAATCTCATGTCGTCTCAGCAAAAATTTTCAAAAAATGTTTTTGGTGGGATATGATTGTCAACTAAACTAACGTATTGAATTTCAAAGGTCAGTTATAGGGGCGGCAAAAATTGAATAGCCTACAGACGGCAAACTTGTAAATCCGCCCAGGCGCGGTCGCAGCCTAACCGCTACCGCCTCGTTTCGTCGAGTACAGTTTAGTCACTACACTAAAAAAATATATTTGTCGCTGCTATGGGGTAGCTAGAAATTTCCTTTTATTTTTTGGCAAGACTTTGAGATTTATCCATTTGTCCCAGATTTTGGGGGGGGGTCCCCCCCCCTTTCGGACCGCGCCTGAATCCGCCACTGGTCTCCGAAACGCACCACAATGCAACGAAACAGTGTGGCTTGGCATGCATAATGTAGTATTTTTTAATGTTTCCAAAGTTTTCCATCATTTGAAGGACAGTATTCGAGTACTCAGTGTTATCAGTGTTAACAGTTACACCACCTTATTCTTCTCACAAATGTTGGTAAACTTTGGATAAGTTTCAGCGTTTCAACATACATTTTGATAAAACTGATTTCTCTGAATAATCATGATGTGTATAAAAATAATTAAAGAAGTTTTACGATTCCTTAAGAAAAAATGTTATATTCTTTTAATTGGTACTTCAGTGTAATTATATAATATTAAAAATTTGTGATAAATTATAATATTTGTTTTGTAATAAAATCGTATACCTATAAAGTTTATTATTATTATTGTCCTTATCATATTGAGACATTTGAGATAATTTCATTATTATGTAAATTCAGATTTATTAATTCCTGAATTAAAACAACAGTTAATATTAATTTTTAATTTATTTATAATATTATATGCATAAAAAAGGAGGTACATGGCTTGCAGTAGAACCTTGCATTAAAATATAAACTTAACACCTTGTAAACATAGTAAAGAAGAAAATAGTTTGAGCTTTATAAAACAACGCCTTACTAAAATAATAATAAAAAAATATATTTGTCGCTGCTATGGGGTAGCTAGAAATTTCCTTTTATTTTTTGGCAAGACTTTGAGATTTATCCATTTGTCCCAGATTTTGGGGGGGGGTCCCCCCCCCTTTCGGACCGCGCCTGAATCCGCCACTGGTCTCCGAAACGCACCACAATGCAACGAAACAGTGTGGCTTGGCATGCATAATGTAGTATTTTTTAATGTTTCCAAAGTTTTCCATCATTTGAAGGACAGTATTCGAGTACTCAGTGTTATCAGTGTTAACAGTTACACCACCTTATTCTTCTCACAAATGTTGGTAAACTTTGGATAAGTTTCAGCGTTTCAACATACATTTTGATAAAACTGATTTCTCTGAATAATCATGATGTGTATAAAAATAATTAAAGAAGTTTTACGATTCCTTAAGAAAATGTTATATTCTTTTAATTGGTACTTCAGTGTAATTATATAATATTAAAAATTTGTGATAAATTATAATATTTGTTTTGTAATAAAATCGTATACCTATAAAGTTTATTATTATTATTGTCCTTATCATATTGAGACATTTGAGATAATTTCATTATTATGTAAATTCAGATTTATTAATTCCTGAATTAAAACAACAGTTAATATTAATTTTTAATTTATTTATAATATTATATGCATAAAAAAGGAGGTACATGGCTTGCAGTAGAACCTTGCATTAAAATATAAACTTAACACCTTGTAAACATAGTAAAGAAGAAAATAGTTTGAGCTTTATAAAACAACGCCTTACTAAAATAATAATAAAAAGATTAAACGAAATATAAAATACAGTCAATGATAATAAATTTTAACTAATTTAGACTGGGTTGCACCAACTAACTTTAACTTTAACCTTAACTATAACCGGAAAAATTGACAGATGTCGTATGAGAATATGGGGTGTTTGGACGCCATATTTAACTTTACCCACGCCTCTGGTGCAACCCAGTCTTAGGGGATAAAAATTGGGCGAATATAAATTTTTGATATATATTTTTTTCTAATTGAGCTTACTTTATCATTCCTTTTTTTGAGTACAATGTCTTATTAAGTGATGGCTAAACTTTAACCTTTAACAATAGGTTGACAAATTAAGATCAATGTGATCTACCGTAGTCTCGATTATAGATCTTAGTATAATGGCAGCCAGGTGGTTATTTCGTTTAGTAATAAGTTAGAGCTAATATAATATAGTTAGCCAACTCACATAGTATTTATAAGTTACTGGTAGGATAATAGCCAAGTCGTTAAAAATAGGTTTTATATAATGCAAGAATTCTACTTTACATTATAATGTAACACGCAGTGATTATAAATTTCCTAAAAGCAAAAATAATAACAGATTTGTTTAACATCTAGTACTAGTGTCCATAAGCGTTCTATGTCGAAAGCATAGACAATTTTGAAGATACATTAATACTTATTTTGAGTATACACTCTTATAATAGGTGTAAAATATTTAAAAAAACTCACAAAATGTTACAGCCATACTGTCAGGCCTTCTCATGCACTCAATACATTTTATTATTCATAAAGCATTTAGAGTTTAGACTAACAATAAGTTTATAGTAAACAGCTGTGCTTTAATCTCTTTTAATCTTTAAGCTTGTTATATATTTTTGTGGCCATTTCCGTTTGGGTAAATCCAAAAATCTTTCCCACACCAACATTAATCTCTTTCCGTACAAAAATATAGAAAATGTACCTACATCTATTACCTTACACCTATAAAACCATATGGACTGGAAGCATTTTTGCGAGCAATGTGTAAATTAAAACGATTTTTTTCTAATTTGAGTATCGTGAACAGTCTAAAGTTTTAGATATCGGATCGATATAATATAATAGAACTTGTAATGAAAAACCACCTTATGCACTGTCAAATAATTTTGTCAATGGTGATTGTAGAGAATAGTTATTTAGATACCGTACAAAGTTTAATCCTCAGATTCGCTTGTGTCATCAACTTTAAAATGACAGATAAGTTTTAAATACAATAAAAATGTTGAGGCCGTCCACGATATTCATCAAATATAAAAATAACATCTTGATCACTACATTATCCAATTAATAAAATATATTGTATTTGTTCTATAAATTTTAACAATATACATAATATTATACAGCATGACTGGTGAGACATGTTCAATACTTAAGGAGAGTACTCTGTACTCGATTCTCATTATAATTATGTAATAAAATTAGGTACTTAATTTTTGACCCCCTTTAAAAAAATGAATCATGGACATTTAGTAAATTACTATGCGGCCGGCGCGGCTGCATGCCCTCCGCGCTACTCTATCCGCGCGCGGTTCTCATGCGTTGGGTAAATACTAAATAATTATTTAACTTTAAGCTACATTTACACAGTGATCAATTGATATTATTTTTTTATATACTTATTATATTTTTTCAATTAATATAATAGCCAAATATCACGTCCTCGAGTATTGATTGACTCACCAGTCATGCTGTATCGCCAAAATTACGATTCCATGATTTCCCTTATATATATTCAATCAATCCCATTTAGTCATCCTTCTATCTTTGAAAGATTTTCTTTTTTATTATTAGGACATTTACTACAAAATAAACATAAGCATAACACTACCGATACATTTAAGTATCCTATACACCAAAGAAAATTGTTTCTAAAGACAGTCTACCAAGTTTGTGTTTTGTCTCAGTTCTAGAATAAAACTAACGGTCGCACACAGAGAAACTTAATGATTAGGTACTAAAGGGTTTACTCAGTAAAGGTTTCGACGTGACTTCCTTATATCTTTAAACGAGCAATTCTTGTATATATGTATATATATAATTGGAATCTCAGAATCGGCTCCAACGATTTTCATAAAATTTAGTATATAGAGGGTTTCGGGGGCGATAAATCGATCTAGCTAGGAATCATTTTTAGAAAATGTTATTTTATTCGTGTTTTATTGAATATCGAGCAAAGCTCGGTCAAATAGCTAGTAAAACTATTAACACAGCAAAATACATATCGGATCTGCTAGTCCTCGTCTGTAAGTTGTCACATTTAAAAATAACACGATAGACAAAGACACTGGATTATACGCCGCCTAAATATATTTTCTATTAAAGTCTTCATGAATTCTACTAATATTATAAAGGCGAAAGTTTGTTTGGATGTATGGATGTGTGGATGTATGGATGTTTGTTACTCTTTCACGCAAAAACTACTGAACGGATTTTAATGAAACTTTACAATAATATAGCTTATACATCAGAATAACACATAGGCTACAATTTTAACCGACTTTCAAAATGGGGGAGGTGTTATGTTCGTTTTCTTATATTCAACGATTAATCCGCCGTTTGTTAACCGATTTTCAAAATTTTTCTTTTGGTATATAGGGTATCATCCCAATTTGGTATTATATTCACAAAAGTGGTGATCTGATGAAGGATCCATAAGTAATCGAGGGAACTCCTCAAAACTTATAGGGAAACATGTGGTGACTTCGGTTTCGTGAGAAGTATTCTAAGCATATACTACCAACACGTAAGATTTTGCACCGAGATATACCTGGTATACCGTGGTTCGGAAGGTGCTAAGAGAACTCCTGATTCTTTATAGATACAAGTTTGGGAGTTTCGGCGTTGTTTTAAGAACAGAAAGCATATGCTACTATGCAAATTACATTCATCATCACCATCATCATCACTACCATATTATACCATTTCATAGTCTTTTAGACCGAGACTCGAGTTTGTCAAGCGATAATTAAAAAAATCTATACCTACCTAATATTATAAACCTGAAGAGTATGTTTGCTTGAACGCGTCAATCTCAGAAACAACAGGTCCGATTTAAAAACTTATCTCAGTGTTAGATAGATCATTTATCGAGTAAGACTATAGGCTATAGGAAGAAACTCAGGAAAATGTGGAAAAAACGGGGGGAATATTTTTTATGGGAAAAAGTACGGTTTCTGTAAAATTCCTCATTTACGCGGGCGAAGCCGCGCGGGACATCTAGTAACTAATAATTAAATGTCTCTGATGCGACCTTAAAGTGATTTCTACGAAAGTGCTATCTGCTTTACATCACACCGATCAAATATAAACCAATTCTAAAAGACATTTAGAAGGTAAATAGATTAGCAACACGTTAGTAGTGTAAGAACAGTAGCATTTAACAGCAGAGAGAATATCTACTGTAGTAATGATGACAACATGTATTATTATACGATTAACTAACATCAATAACATAATAATATATTTACACTCATCTTTACAATATAAATATTATATACTCATTTGGCATATCTAGCACACCGTTTTACCCCATTATTAAATATCATACAGTAGAGTAACGTTTCAAATAAAACTCTACAATATAAGATTTACGCGCATACTGCATTGCTATGCATCTTGCATGCAGTTATCAAAAATCATGCCATGTTTGTGTTAGCCCGAATACGTGTAGATAGTCTACTGTATATTATTTATATTGTGGTTTTACACTTAGACAGTTTTTTGTGGCTTGAATTATCTATCTAAAATATATCAAAGAGTTTTGAGGTGCCGGACCTTAGTGTGTGTCCACACTGAGACGAAAACGCAGCGCGTTTACCCGACTGCGTCTAGCGTCTGCGGCATTTATAAAGATCCGAGCTGAACCTTAGTCAGAGGAACACACGTTTGAGGTAAAATAAAGCAGTGTACACATTAGCTAATTATAGCTTTTTGCTACACCTGGTATAAAAAACCTGCTAGTGGATAAGTGGCTTAAATGAAATATAAATAATTTGGCCTTGTACGATTTTTCTTACATAAACATTTTAATAATCATACCAGGTATTTGCCAATTTCGAAAAAAATATTTTTAACGAAACATTAGATCATAATATTTATATTAATTAGAATATTTGATGTCATTCACGCGTACCTAACAAATTGCATTATTTGAACGAGTCAATCGTACTTTTATTAAATTAATTCTATGCACCAAATTTATTAATATTATACATATGAATATCATTATAATAAGCATTGTAGTGCAATTTCAACTATTTGTGTAGACAACGGTACTATAATATCTTCTTACTAAATAAAAATGCATCCATTTTCGCGTGGTCACATCACGCGTAAACGGCTGGACCGATTTTACTGAAATTTGGCATAGAGATACTTTGAGTCCCGAAGACCAACTTAGGCTACATTTTGTCCCGGAAAAATGTACGGTTACTGCATAATATACTTTTATGATTTGCGCGAACTATTCAATTGATTTTGATGAATTTTGGTGTTGAGATACTTTGAGTCTCGGGAAAGGACAAGGGATACTTTTTGTCCCGGAAAATGTACGGTTCCCGCACAATAAACTTTTATGATTTTCGCTTGAACTATTAAATCTATTTTAATGAAATGGGCGAAATACTTTATTTGGCAAAACAACGTTTGCCGGGACAGCTAGTTCACTATAAATTAGTATTTTATGATAAGATATTCAATGTATTATAAATCAGTATTGCATGCTTTAAAACATTGATTAGCACTTTATGGTAGGTTAAAATGGAACTGCATAGGCCGTAACTACATTGTTGAGCGACGCGACACGACACGGCCAAAATATTCTGTGTATGATATTGTATGAGATAAACTGCCCTACGCGGCAGCACAACTACGCGACACTTCTCAATTATTTAATCTTAATTTAATGAAGATTTTCACAGAAAAGCTATGGAGTTTATGTCAAAATCTACATCGAATTAAAGATAGATAATAATTAATCCTCAAACCAGACTACGGCTGTAAAAGAAACGTTAAATGTCGCTGCAATGCAGTCTGCGGTTTTCCAGAGAGCACGAGCTACGCACCATAGACAAAATATGTTTACCTACACAATTTGTTAATGGCAACAATTAAACTAATGGTAAATTACCTATATAAGGGGAATATTACATCATCAGGGGTTTTATTACCCATCAATCCCCGAGCGGCAGCAGGCTGCCGCATAGCAATTGAAAATCTATTGTGTCTGCGATACCCACGATGGAGGTGTTAATCAACTATGCCGTGTTTCACCTTTAGATCACGAGTAGAAAGAAATTACTATGATCGCCCCTAAGCACAAATAACACTACATCATTTTTAACATTAATTTTATCAATAAATAAAAGCAGTCAGTAAAGTAAAAAACATTTTAAGACAACGTGTAGACGCCGAAACAAAACAGTCTAAAGTCTAAGCTCTTTTTGGAAATAATCCAGCACATATCAACGATCATACACTTTAAAGCGGCAAATGTCCATTTTGCATTTATATTTCATACGTTACAGAATACTACATTAAATACACGTCTAATACAACGATTAACTTATAAGCCAGTCATACATTTACAAGCGCTAACACCATGGTGGAATTCCTTAGTCCCCTACACTGCTACCAGCTGCGCTTCGCCTCCTGAAATTAAAAAAAAAATAGTGTTTTGTCTCGAATGTAAGATAATATTTATTATTTCATAATATAACAGTGTACGCTAAACGTATACAACTGTAACTATCGTAACTTCATTTTGTGGAATTTAGTACCTGAGGAGCGCCGTTGTATGAGACAAAAAGTTAAACTGTACTTATGTAAAGGCGTTAAGAAATTAGTATTTCAACCTTACAAACATAGTAAAATTTTAGCGGTAAGCTAGGTTTTTCAGCAAATGGGGCGTTCCACGTTGGACTTATTAGGTAGGTACTATCAGAGAAATTGATTGAAAGGCAGATAGCGTACCTACGATCATATTATTATAACGTTCGAGTCAATCTTAGCCGTTAACAGTTCGTAGCGATAGCCTTTGCTTTAGATCCTTGGCTAAGTAAGTAGTTATTAGAATTATACCTAGTAGCTGCCATCAAAGCTTGGTGCGCCTCGCGTTGTGCTGACACTTGAACTAGTTCGGCCACTGTTGCTGCCTGCTGCTCCGCTGGAAAAACCATGCGTCCTTGTTAACTGAGGTTAAGATCACCTAATGACAAGTCTTTATAGCTGCTTGCATCATCAAACTTACGAGGAATAAAATATTTGTATTTTTGATTGTACTTTATTCTGTTTGGTTTTTTTCGGAATTTTAAACAATGATACTTTGACAACCTTGTCTCAAGATTTAGATAGCTTTACTTCAGTAATTGCATCGGTGGTTAATGTGAAGAGAATTTACTTTACTTATATTATTAATATTTTAAAATTAAAACTTTTAAATTTATTTAACTAAGCGCTACACTATTGCATTCTTCTCAATTCACTATCTGTTTGCATTCTTCTCAATTGAAACAAAAAATAATGCACAAAAATAACTAAACATGGCACAATAATGCACATTTCACATGCAAAATATACTTACATTCAAAAAATATATCAATTCTATCACTATCGTTCGAACTAGCACATTTCTGTCGATTAGTTAATGTTATTCTGTTATAACGTAACGGTTAAAATGTGTAATGATACATTACAATGATGCATAATGTGGGAATGTACTGCCATAAATATTTTATTATGAATTTGCAGTATAAGACCATTATCATATTAGCGGTCAGCGAGCGGCTTAGAGGCGGAGCGGGCGCGCAGCTAATACGGCGCGAACACAACGCGGCTGCGCACCGAACACGTATCGCTTGTAACGAGTTTATAAAGCACAGAACGCTGCTACCTCGTTTCATTGTCGTGTTCGCTGCATTCCCGTCCTGTCCCAACCGCAAGTATGATAAAGGTCTTTAGACTGTCGCGTTTCAAGTGAGTTATGGTTACCGGAGAGGGGGCGCGTGAGTCGCCTCTCGAGTCGGGCGAGGCGTCGCGCCGCGGGCTCTGTCTCCTCGCGCGCCCGCCGCTGCGCTACGAGACGCGCCCACCGCGCCTCGAACCAGAGCTGCATCGCGTCTCGCTCGTCCGCGTCGCCCTCTCTCTCTACTGCTATCAAGCGGTTATTCCCAAATGTCCCGCTAACAAGCCCTCATTTGGACAATTGGGAACAATCCACGCGAGAGCTTCGAGGAATAAAAGAGAAAAAAGGAATAAGAGAGAAGAAGGAATGAGACAAGAGAGAATAATTTTATGAAATAAGAAAGAATAAAGTATAAAAGGGAAAGGAATAATTGAGAATGTGGAATAAAAGATATTAAGGCATAAGAGGGAATAAGGAATATGAAATAAGCGAGACATAGAATAAGAGATAATAGAGAAAATGGGAGTAGGTATAGGAATGTTGCAGGGGTGCTGGGAATTATTACGTATCCGCCCGTTCTTCAGCTTCCAATTCCTCGGTACTCGCGCGTGGAATATTGCGAGTGACGCATAATATGGTCCAAACCACGAGAAAAATGTAATAATTTTAGAATTCTATTCATTTCACCTTCAATGTGAAGTTTAGGTGATTTTTTCGTACTTTGGACCCCCGTCCATACCCAAATATTGTACGACATAATAAACAAAGAAAAAGATTAAAAGAAAATAATAATAAACAAGGCAAACGTCTTTATATAAATAGAAAAGTTACGTCGCATACATTTGGTGCGAAGTATAATATAATGTAAGGCGTAATACATAATAATTATGAATTCTATGAACAATTAAAAAATATAGATATATCAGAAAAGCTTGCCATGCTTTTTAAATTTGAAAATGTGGAGCACTGTTTCTTATAATTAATGTTTTCTTTTAGCACTGCCAAGTACAAAATAAAAGTAGAACGTGTTTTAACAAAAATGTTTAAAGGTAAATATTATGGCAGTGTATTTTTGTTTTATCCAAACGTTTATTATAAGAAACCATTAAAATGCAATAAAATTTTATTTTTTCTGTTGCGTTTATGCATGAATTGTAAAGAAAATAATGCATGCATAATAATGAATTCTGATGATCGATATAATCTTGAACTTTACTTCACAATAAGAAATAAATCTATATCGTAATACTGACGAATGCTACTGGAATCGCGGTCATACTGTATAGGGTTCCACATATTACGTCAGAAGGCATGCGTTATGACTTATGGAAGAATTATTATAATAGAGATAGGGAACGTGCACAACTGGTGTAGCCAATCCGATAATTATTACTTTTGACTTACTAGATAAATATTATTACCTGTGGTCTTAGCTAGTACGTTTTCTTTATATAATCAGTAATCAGAAATGTATGGAATTGTCAATTCATTTTTGGTTGACGATTCTATAAAGAAGAGATAAATGAAACGCGTTGCTAAGCATCTGCCCCGTAACCTGTTCCTGCACGTTCCCTATAGCGTGACGTATGGTTAGTTTAACCGTAACTGACGTTATATGTGTAAACCCTTAGCCGGCCCCTAGGCGATCAATTGTATTGTGCAATATTACGCTTAAATTTTATTGAACAGTTTATTTGACAATTAGAATGAAGGCACGCGATGTTCAATATCGACCCTAGACGGTCAATAATATAACGCAATAAAATTGCTCGTCTAGGGGCCCGCTAAGAAACTGACTTGGCACTCTAGTCGGCGGTGGTATGGGCGGTACATAGTCGGTGGGCGGGGGCGGGACCGGCGGCGCCTCTTGCAACGCCCCCGTCGACTTGTGAGCCTCGCGCTGACGTTCCTAATGTGAGCTAAGCCTTAGTATGTTTAAATGTTATGATACGGCTCTACACTGTGAACACACCCTTGCAAGCATCGAAATACAACACACTATAGAACAATAAATAATATATTTTGGACCATTCAAAAATGGCTCCAGTTACAGTGGTAAACACGTTACTAGGGCAACAAAAATTGTATAACTGGTATAGCCGCCCAGAACGTGACAGTAAAAAGTACGCCAGTAAAGCTTCCATAGTACGGTATTGCAATGCTTGCAGGTATCTGGTTGAATTGGCCAATTGAATGTCCAGGCCGTTCAAGAGTCATAAAAGCCACGACATTATACTTAACTGTTACGGTTACAAAATATACAAACTGGACTTAAATTTCGAGATAAATTAGACGCGCAATTATAATTCGCGTGTAATGAACGCCTCGGCAACCAACTGGATGGCTAGTTATACAAGGTAAATGTTTTCATAGGACTAATGTAGAGCCAAGGTTATATATCAAGCTTATATGCGTGTATATCTTACATGCTATAAGTTACTTTAGTTATTACAAAATCATTGATATATAAAATATAATAATACATTTTATATATCAATGATTTTGTAATAATTATTATGTCAATAGTCTTTATAACTAAATCATTTAAAGAAAATCTATTGTCATGTTCCACGTCATCTAAATAAAATGCTGCATTTAGTAGACATAACAAGTAAAATTATTGTATATGACCTGACTAATAAGTAGGATATTTTATACACCTTTGTTAGTAGGCATATTTAAAGGTTAATTTAACTATACTCACTAAAGAATAAGACTTGAAAATTAGATAGAGACAGTATTAGCTACATTGGAGCACTAGCATGGGATTCTTAAAATATTTTTAATACTTAATTAAAATA
Organism: Aricia agestis; assembly: GCF_905147365.1. Lineage (NCBI taxonomy): Eukaryota > Metazoa > Arthropoda > Insecta > Lepidoptera > Lycaenidae > Aricia > Aricia agestis. The sequence continues at coordinate 30,108,223 of NC_056428.1, read as the reverse complement.
TTGTTTTATTTATTATAAAATGACTAGAAGAGGAAACAAAGTAAAGGTAACTTAGTTCATACAACTTCTATTTTCTTTTTCTAATGCAATAAGGAGAAGCAAAATAAGCTAGCATCAACCAGCGTGTGCATAATTACATAATTTGTGAAATTAGTGATAAAACTACCTAAGCTGTCACTTAAGTATTATATTTATATATGCCAAAAATCACAGCCTAACACAGAACATCCTCTTTCTTTGGAAGTCAGTTAAAAACTAGCAAATAAGAAAAACACTTGTAGCATATTGGTTGCATCAAATGAACAAAACATGCTAAAAACTCATGCAAACATTTCATATAGCCTTTGGAACGTTTTTTCTGAAAAAGAAAGTCGCACATAACGATGTTCTATTCATAAACAAGAAGAAAGGTTTTTGACAAAATTGTGTTGACATTGGATCGTTATTACTTAAATAAAGCTGTGATAAAAAATATTGGTTTTATTAGAAATTTGACGAAAAAAAAAAATTTAATAGCCAGATATATTAGTATCCCAATTACAACGGCTTGGCTATTAAAATATTCAGGATATTTATTCTGTATCTTTTATATCTGGGGGCACGGTAGAACCTGCACCAAGAAGAGTCAAACGAATCGTAAGGGGACCAACATACGCTTTCTTAAAATAATGAAAATATTATTAATGAAAGAGAATACACAATAATTTACACATAATTCAGACGAAAAATGAGCTATATTTAGATTCATATAGTTTAATTTATATACCTATGTTTCTACGTAGGTAGATTTAAACTATGTTAAAACAATATTATGGCTTTAACCTAAATACAAAATATTCTTTAATATCCCGATCCAATGTCAAAAGAACATCACAAAGCTACGCGTGTGACTGAGCGAGACAAGACAACGTACAGTTAGCGGATGGTTGGTGCGAGAGAGATGGACACAGCATGCGACTCACACGATACTGTATTTGATATTTGCTTACGTGCGTCGTCAGGTCCGGCTCCGATACACACTGAAAATGCAACTAGTGTTAGTCTACTTCGGGTGTCCGATTATCGTTGATTTTTTTCAAGTGCCAATGGGGAATATGCATAACTTTTATGTGGTTTTTCGAAAACTACTTGGCTGTTACATGCCTTCGCAATGGCATGTCTATGATCTTTCGTTGGCAAAATACAGCCAACATAAAAAGGCATTTTGATTGCTCTATAAATACAATTGAAAACGACCTGTGACGTACTTGTTTTTTTTAAGAATCTTTGTAATTCATTACTAGTATTTTAATAATAATAATAATTAGGGCAAAAAATATATAAGGTACTTTTTTTGGACAATGAATAAAATGTTATATTATGTAAATGATTGTACTGTCGTTTCTTGGTGGAAATTCATTTTAAACACAAATAAAACACAATTTTACGTGCACTTTTTCCACTATATTAATTAATTATTATACATTTTAGTTAAAAACACGACCGGTTTCGAAACACCTGATGATGAATTGTTTCGGAACCGGTCGTGTTATTGTCGAAAATTAATAATAATAATAAATGAACATAGTGAAAAAGTGCACGTAAAATTGTGTTTTATTTGTGTTTAATAAAATGTGAGTAATTACAAAATTATGCATATTCTCAATTCAGTCCGCAAATTTTTACGCCAATGTGGACACCCTCAACCGATCTAACCCACCTCCATTAATCTCAACTATGTTATCTCGAGTTATGTACAATATTCACATTTACTAAATAAACCCTGTGATCATGATATCTGTCACGTGGTATGCGCAAATCATATGGAACGACTACGTCATAAATGTGTGCAACATTTGGCATCGAAATAATTGTTAGGAACACTGTGCGTGGAATGACCATTATTGCTCATATTTTATAACCATATTTGTGTGAAAAGGAAAATATTTAATTACCTTTTGCCGGGGTCCGAGGCGTCGGTTAAAGTAATTCGATATACTCTTCATTATACCTTTGGGCCTTCTCTCTCTGGCGAGCTCGGGGTCGGAGAAGGATGGTGTAACCGGGAGGGGCATGAGCGGGGGTGCGGGGCGGGGCGGGGGCGGGGCGTAGGCGAGGGGTGGAGGCGGCGGGGGCGGCGGCGAGGGCAGCGCGGGGGGAGGCGGAACCGGCGGTGGGACAACGCACGACGGCGACACGCGGCTGCGGCGCGCCGACTTCCTATTCCCCTGGCTGCTTCCCAACCTCTCCAGCACTAGTCTCCGCACCACCTCCGTCTGCTCCTCCCTCTCTCTCTTTATCTCCTGCACTTTATCGGTCGTGTCTCTGATCGGACCGACCGGCGATAAAGGGCCCGAGCCCAGCGATATCCACTCGGGGGTGTGAAGCTTCCTCGAGCTGTTGAACGTTTCACTGGCGGACCGGCAGATGGCGGGCGAGTATAATCGCATGTTGCACGTTCCCCCGATCAGCACCGGGTTAACTAGATTGTTATTGTGTGTAATACTGCTGTGTGACTTAGATTTCTCCGACGCGAGCGGCGGTGATATGTCTTCTATTGAAACTTCGCTCCGCGAGACGCTCGACTCCTGCTTCTCATGGCTGCTATCTTTTTCGCTACTGTCTTTTTCGAGGGGAGGCGAGATTTCTGACATGCTAATTACTTCGGGTTTGACGTCAATAATTTCTTCATTTCTGTTTAGCATGTTGTCTTGCTGCTCACTTTCGCGCCTCGTGTTGTCGTTGACGGGTAGTTCGGTGAGCTCTGCTTCACGTGTCGTCATGGAAAAATTGTTGTTTTCTACTTTCGATAAGCTCTCGGTTGTGGAATCTTGGTCGTCGATGAAATCAATGTTGTCGTCGAACGCCTTGACTTTATTATTTTCGCACAAATTTAAGAACGAGGGCTTGATGGTCGTTTCTGAGAAACTACGCTCGATGAAGTTCATGGAGCGATCGTTAGTTGGAGAGTACCGGCCGTAGTCGTCGTCGACGAACTCCATGTAGCCCTCGTTTCGCGGCGTCACTGGGGTCTTGATCGATATGTCCTGCTCGCCCTCGTCCACAAACTCGAAATGATCCAAGGCGTTCGAAAATACGATCGCCTGCGTCGGGCTGGTTCGGCCGCACACGTGAGACGCTATGGTGGATAAGTTCTTAGCGTCGTGCACTAGTTTGGGTCCGCTCAGTCGTCGGGGATTCTTGTTTCTCTTGTTCTCCTCCTTGTCCTCGAGGCCGCAGTCCTCTAGGACCGCATTCTCAGCCGCCCAATCGGACAGCTCGGTCTCGGTGAGCGCCATCGTCGTGGCGTCCCGGCCCGACTCGGAGGACTCCGACTCCGCAGCGGCGTTGGATGTCTGCGGTGCGTCGAGCGCCACCGGAGTTTTATCATCGACGTCCTCCGTCTCGTTGTTGACGATAGTAAGACTGTCCAGCTGTATCAGTTCCCCGCCCTCGTCGTGGACCTCGACTCTGGGTACGGACTGATTCGGCGCGGTCTCGGTGCGGGAGCTGCTCTCGGAGAGCGAATCGGAGTCCAAATCGGGCTCCTTGATCGAGGTCTCCTCCTGTATAGTTTCTCGCCAGTCTTTCTTGTCCAGCGGCGAGTCGCCCTTGGTCAGCAGATCTACGGGCGCATCGGTGCACAGGTTTTTGATGATGTCCGGCATCGGCTGGACGTTTTTGTCGTCGGCGGCCGCTCGGAAGGCCGCTACGGGGTTTCGAGGGGGGGAGGGGGCGGGGTGGAGCAGCTTCTGGAACTCCGTGATGTTGGAGCGGAACGCCTCCAGCTTGGTGTCGAGTCGGGAGGTGGAGTCGGATTTCCTGACGGCGGGGGGCGAGGGTTCGCCGAGGAGGTATTTCCTCTTGAGTTCGAGGGCTCGTTTTGTGGCTAGCCCGCCGGCGGACCTGGTTCTGCTGAGCGGGTAGTCGTGGGGCGGGGGCGGTGGCGCGGGTGGGGGGGCTTCGGTCACTAGTATCGCGGGGGGAGACGGAGCTGGGACACACTCCTCGCGGGCGAATTCGCTATCGGTGGAAACTTCAGTCGCGGAAGATATCTCCTCGTCGCTTGATTCACTCTCCTCCTCGGATTCCACCTGCAAATATATTTTTGTCAATATACAAAGTGTAACAAAACAAAGTGATAATACTAATGTGTGTGTCCCGTATATAGAGTTCACTGTAAAAGTAGCAGCGCTGAAGGAGTATTATCACTTTGTTTTATTACAACCTGTAGAAAAACACGAAAATTTTGCAAATATCGCCAAATTAGACTACACTATCTCTGTGATCGGTTTGCAGAAGGTAAGCAGAAAATTTCAAGCTATACACAGCAATCAACAATTAGCATCAAAATAATATCTTGTTTGCTGTCCTTTTTACAAACAAGTGAAAATATATATACAAATTGTTATTTATAAAGGTGATATTTTACATTATTAAATACAAATTGAATCTAAATTAAGTACCCTAATAAACATTTCGGTATAATATTATCATTCTTAGGTCGAGTTGATCTAATCTGGGTTATTGTTGAGCGTTTTTCAAAAAAGTTTTCCTTCTCTTTCTAATATAATATGAATAAAAGACAACATTAAGGCAGACTGGCACAAGCGATCTTATAACTCGATACAAATGAGTGATTATAGTGCAAACCTCGTGACTAGTCACAAAATATCATACAAATTTGGATATTAATAAATATGAAGTTTTGTGACCCTCCTGGAAAAGACTCCCCGATAACGTCTAGTTTCCAGTGAAAAACGATGCTTTTTACATATTTCTTTGAATAATAATTTTAACAAAGACACTGACTTCAAACAGCATATCCTTATCATAGAAAAGAAGATACTTTACAGATGGTCCATCTGTAAAGTATCTTCTTTTCAACAAAAAAAAGAATCATCAAAATCGATTCACAAACGGCGAAGTTATTCGCGAAGAAACATAAAAAAACATATAAACGGTTGAATTGTGAAACTTCCTCCTTTTTTGAAGTCGGTTAAAACCTGTGTAAAAACTTATTCTCCTTCACAAATAAACATACACCAATAATAATAGAAGCTTTGCTTGTCTCTGTCTGGCACAATGGAATAGTCACATGACAGAAAAAGACAGCGAACGTTGAATTCGCTGCGTAAATAACTCTTTAGTAGTGAAGGGAACATATTACAATGAGGGTGTTTGACATTCTATTTGCAACCAGGTGCTGCTATGTAGCCTTAGGGTCTTTCGTGTCAAATAGGCAAATTATCGTGACAAATGACAGCTATATCGTGACACATGATAGCTATATCGTGACAGCAGTTTGACACCATAGATCCTAAGGTTACATAGCGGCACCAGGTGGCAAATATAATTTCAAACACCCTCATTAACACCTTAAGCATTTACGTAATCACAGCCAATATGTACACAACATTCAAAACTCTATAGGGGAGTTAGTGAGGCTGACACTCTTTGCCCCCCGCCGCCGCTTGTGTTAACTGCCGTATTAGATTCGCATGCTCACAATGACATCACAACGGAATGAACATCGGCACGATTTTGTTCCATATCAAGGTAATTAAGGAAGCTTACGTTTTTGGGTAATGAAGTAACCAAATATCCCTACAACACGGCTAGATGTTACACGTAATTTCGTCAGCGCAGAAATTCGATTACCGCGCAAGAATCGCATATTTTGCGCTTCTTCATATTACCTTTAATCAAAAACGGTGTATTTGTTTAAAGTCTAGTTAGTAGCTTATGTCCACTAAAGATTTATTGTGCTCATAACTGAAGTGAGAGTGCGGTATTTTTTCTCTCACAGATCTTGCAAATCGATTGACTACAAAAAAGTGAAATTCAAACCATTAGTAGGCAAATAATAACTCACTACAATTTCCTGTTGTTGGTCATGTAGTTTCCTAAAATATTAATTTGCATTAGAATGTAATGAAATGATTCGAGCTGGGAGTCGGCGGCGGGGGCGTTCCTAAGCGCACCTCCCTACGGTGGGTAAAGTCGCGCGACAGCCCCGCGATGGTCGCGCGACTGTCGCGCGTCTAGACGATGAGGCAGCGCGATACCTCGCTGCTGTCGCTCGGTGGTCGCGCGTCTGCGGGCACCTCGCGCCGCCGCGCCTCACGAGCCGCGCGCATCCGCGAGCAAGACTCATTGCCCGACGACTCGGCACCTATATTAAAAAAAAAAATACAGACACTGTACAGTGCTCCTAAAGTAATAATGCGCTTAGAAAATTTCGTAATTTTTTGGCAACGATCGTATTTCCCGAGCGTCGGAAGACGAAATGTCATATAGAGTGGTTAATTGCATTTTTTTTATTGAATTGGGTTTAAGTTCGTCGTGATATTCCTGTAGCTACGGTCCTGAATTTTGTTAAAATAACAATTTCCTTAAAAAAAAAAACATTGGTTTCATTTAAGAAATAAAAGTACACATTAAATATCATTAGCTGCATGATGAATGTATAAATAAACGAAACATGCTTGTTAGTCGTGGTCGCGTGCCGCGAGAATCGGAAAGCCACTATTAGTGCTGCCTCATCTTTATAGTAGGGGAACCCGAACCTATTGTGTGTACTCACCGTCATCAGAATAGTCGTCATATCCGAACGAGTCGTCGGAGAAGTATAGCGAGTGCGGTCGGATGGGCGGCATGGCGGGCTCGGGCGACTGTCGCGCGTCGTGGTCGCTGTCCGGCGCGTCCGTGTACTCGTCCGAACTGGATACATCCTCGTCGCTGAAAAAAAAGTCCGTTCGTGAAATGTTTACAAACAAAAGTCGCATCAAAATCGGGACATAAATTATTATCCTGTTCTAATAAACGGGTTAGGTGTTTATAAGCGATACCCATTAATACCTAAGTCTATTATACAGTTATATAAAGCTTACTGCAATCGCAACCAGATATCCAATACCTCGAATTCGGAACTAGCAGCACTTTGAGCCATGTTGAGTATATTACATTTAAAAATATTTATTTACAGAAACCATGTAATGGTATCAGATAGTTGATAATAATTTCACAGATCGTCCGTCAATTTTTGTATGTAAATGAAGTAAAACCCATCATCAATTTTATCATACCTTAGCCCACCGGCGCCAGACGTCTCCGAGGCGAGGAAGTTCCTATCAGTCCATTCGTCTTCGTCGATCTCTCTGGCGCCGTCCGACAACTCAATGCTGATTCTCTCGGGCGTAGACGTCAGTATGTCGTTTCTGTTCGCCGCGGGTGCCAGAAGAGCGTTAGCAAGTATGACGTCACTGGCGTCCGTGCCAGAGTGACGTAGGCAGACCAATCGACTGCCGTAGCGCTCCATAGTGTAATTTCTGCAACAAATTGCCTCCAACGATCAAGCTAAGCGAGTGATATATACAATATTCCGTTATCAAATATCAACACCACGCTTACATAATAATGCCACATGAATAAGCGTAAGTCTCGAATAATACATATTATGTATCAGAAATTCTGGGTTTTAAATTTTACTGAAACCACAAGCATCGCTAAGCACGCTATATATACAGTGTTAATTGAGTTGCAATATCTATAATTTATATTCCACTGCACTCCCATTATGCGACCATTAAATATTGTATTTGAAGCTTATATATCACGCTTTCGAATTATTAACAAATATAACATATTAACAAAACTGACTGCGTATAGTTACACGGGCCAAGATGTGGGTACTTGTTCGCGAATCACAGCATCATTAGTACCCTATCAGTCAGTGTCCGCTTATTCGCGGTTCGCAGTCTCAGTATTCTAAGACGGACAGGCACCGAACAGATTACCCTAAATCAGAGATCGGCAACCTTTTGAGTGCGTAAGTGAGAGTGAGTAATTGTTTATCGGTACAGAAAAAGTGTATGAGGCTCACGAGTGGCAGGTTGCAGAACCCTAGGTAATAATAAATATGCTATCAGAGAAGTTTATTCATAGGCAGATGGTGGACCTACGTAATTCGGTCTTGTTATGTCAAACCCAGCCGCCAGATTACGACCAACATTGAATTGATATAAACCAACAAAATGGCATAGGTCCGACGACTGCCTATGAATAAATTTCTTCGATGCTACTATCGAGGAAATTGATTCCTAAGCAGTTGACATATTAACGTCATTTGGTCGTATCATGTCAATTCAATGTTATAGTTTGTGCGTTTTATGATGATATGCGTGTCGTAGTGACATTTCAGTGGTGCCGGCGATTTAAAATGGCCGCCCTTTTTTATCGATTTGATTTCGATTCAACAGAGTCAATCTCTCATGACATAAGTTCCGTTTCATGCATATGACATTTTTCAAATGTTTTCGTAACAATAATTTCATACTCCTATTTCACAGTTAATATTTATAATTTTTATTAATAAGTTAGCATTTAGCATCTTTTCATTTTTATTCATTTACAATTATAGGAAACATTTGTTTTTGTAGATGGAATATAATTTATTACATTTTGTTTTCTTGTAAAAAAAACCCGTAGCAAGGAACCTGAAAACTATCACCCATATCATCTTAGAACGCACAAACTATAATTGTGATCTGTCGGATGGGTATGACATAGATGGCTCACCCCGGCCTGAGCACGGTCTTGCACACGGCGCAGCGGAAACACGCGCGGTGGAGGTGCAGCCCGTCGGCGATGACGCCCTCCGCGGCGAACACGCGCGTGCCGCACGCAGCGCACTGCATGCCCGTCGACGCCGGCCCGCGCCATTGTTTCTTGTACTGATAAATTGAAGTTGATGTGGGATTGACATTTATAGGACCGAAACACATAACCGCTTTGCGGCGCCGCGCCGCTGAAATCGGCAGTTTGCGTTGCGGCGTCGCGAAAAACAGCGTTTTGGCAGGGTAACCAGTTCCCCGTGATTTTTTATTGTAAATGGACGTGTCTCTGGATCGGATCATCAAAAGAACCTTATTGCTTATCTGTTATTAAGAAAACATTACTCGGTTTTAAAATGTGAAGATGTGCTAAAGACAAAGAGGAAATCTACTTCGAAAAATAAGGTAAGTCAAATATTGCAGCAAAAAGACTAAATAAAAAATTACATTAGCCTTTAGCTGACACAGCAAACTACGAAAAGAGACTTAGATTTACTGTATCACTCGTCATATGATGAATCGTTATTTTGCATCTCGCTCTGTTGCTTTTGTACTTTCGTGGTTAGTGGCGACAGTGTGGCAACAAGGTTTTATTTGATGTTGCATTCTTATCCGTATGAAAACCTCTGAACTACTACGTAAACTTACCTCTTCCTTCGGTTGATCTTTCTGCTGAGCTTTAGTCGAATCAGTCTCTTCTTTCTTCACAAACTTAGTTGCCAAATCCGCCACCTGTCGAGACATTTTCAAAATTAATAACATTAGTACAGAAGAAAGCTAAACGAAACTGCTTATTTTATATGACGAAGAAAAGAATTGCTCACTGAACAAACCTTTTTAGTGCCATGGACCGGACGTCCAGAATCTTTAAGTTTCTGATCCAGTTTATGAAGAGTCTCATCAATTTCGCCCCACTTCTCTTCGTTCGTATCGCCCTCTTTCAGTCTTCTTTGTCGACCTAAAAACTATAAAAACAATATTATATTTAACTACGTGTAAAACTTTCATTTTTTTTTTATAAATATAATTTGTATGAAATATTATATAATTTTGTATTTTTAATGAGTCAATAACATTTATTGACGTAAAAGTCAATAACATTTATTGACGTAAGTAGTGCGTATGTAGTTTTATTTATATTATAGTCATCTTAAGAAACACAAACTTACTTGTTCCCTGTCCCATTTTGGCACTTTTTCGGCGGTTTTTGGTTCCGGTCTACCTAGCCTATTCTCCATTATCTTTCGTTCTATCTCCTTCACATTCCAGTCGTCTCGCTCTATTTTGCCGACGGATCTCATGAGGTCTTTCGGTTTGGAGGCTTTGGGGACCGCTGATGTAGATGGGGTGGAGAGCTCGGCAGCTAATTTGGCGACGCGAGCCCCGCCCCCTATTGCTCTGCTGCCGCCGCCCACAATACGCCCTTCCTCCTAAACATAAAATATTCATTAAGTATGCATTTCAAATTGTTGTAGTCATTGCTACTAATCCGTACTGATATGTGACAGTAATATTGCGAATAGAGGTTTCATTGAGGGTGCAAAACTTAGTTTTGTTACTGCCAAACAAAAAGTATGATTGACAGTTTTTTATAATAATATTATGTTTGAATAATACCACATGACAGTATAGATGCTAGAGCAATGATACCAATTGAGTTACTGCACAGGTGATCTGCCTATTCAAACAATTTAGGTAAGCCACTTTTGCACTGGAAAACGGTGAGGAATTATTTCAAACGGGTTAATAATACTTTTGTGCTAAACACACACATTTTAGAAGCATTTTTTTGTTTCGTCTCATATAATTTTATGACGAGACAAAGAAAAAAAAACACTAAAATAGAATATATTAAGTTGTGAGTTACTCAAAACATGCGCTTTTCGTCTTACAACTACAGACACACTTGTGAGTATCCGAAGAAGTTAGTGCATAGAAAAACGTAGAAATCACGATTATTGTTAATTAATATATTTCATGAGATTTTTGTGCTTCGAATCCGGGTCGCCTCCTAAGCTACGAAAGTCCCATATCGGGTGGGTTAATCTCGCCATGCAACACACAACGTCAACACATATCTCACATAGTGTTGCAATTTCTTCTCAAGTTTCTTAACGCGCTCGTCAAACTGCGGCGCACTAGCCCGATACTGCTGCAGCCCGTAATCGTTCTCCAGATCTGCCGACGGAGCGAAGTCTAGCCTCGGCTCCGATGCCAACATCTGCAAACTCTTCTCGAACCGCTGCTTCATAATTTCTCTCGCAGCTTTCCTCTTCCCCGTACTCTTAGGCCGCCGGGCCTCGACCCTCTTCTTCTCCATCATGTCAGAAACCTTCTGGACTCGCAAGCCCACTTCCCCCGAGCCCCGCCTCTGCATCGATGGCTCCGGACTGAGGCGGGATTTATTGACGCCGTGTATGAGGTCCGAGACGCGTTTGCGCCGCATTGCCATCTCGGGGGTTCCGATCGTATCGGGTCGTTTAAAGCGATCGGGGCTCGGCGTGTCTCGACGTTTGCCTTCGATAATTTCGGTCATCCTCTGTCTGCGTAGCATCATTTCGGGGGTACTGGTAGGTCCGTACCGATTTGTTTCTGGACTAGGAGTGTGCCTTTGCTTTTTCTCTTCGAACAGTTGTGCTATGCGTCTGGTGTTCGCCACTTCCGAGGAACCGATCGAATTCGATCTCCCGTATGAATTGACCTCCGGGCTCTCTGAAAATCTTTTCTTGCTCCTATCGACTACGTCCGACAGTCTTCGTGCCTGCGGTACTGCCGACTCGGTCGAAGAGGCGCGGACGAACTCCTTTTTCTTTGGGCTACCCGACTTTAAATAGTCCTTTTTCTTGGGGACGGACGAAGTCAAAGTTACGTCCGTGTCGGGCGATTCATCAGCGAATATGTCCGAGAAATCTATCGATTTGATGGTGGAAGGATCTAAACCTTTCAGCTTACGAGGTGGTCGCACGGGCTTCTTTTCGAGGGACTCTGTGAAGAACTGCGCCACTTTCGCATGATCTTTGTTGCGTACTTTTGGCTTGGACTTGGTGGTCCCTTGCAGCAGTTGGGCTAGGGAGTCTCTGATGAGTTGCGGGTCGGGGGAGTCGTCGGGGTCCAACAAGGCAATAATTTGGTCCTGCAATTCTTTTTGTTTGTTGGAGCGCTGATCGTCATCTACTATAGCGTCGTGGCCCTCAATGAGGCGAGCGATTTGTGTGATCTCGTTAAGATCAAGTCTGCCAATCTTATTCCTTATATACTCGGCGGAGTCGCTACTTACTTGTGGTGTTCGGACGGAGCGTCGCTTTCGTCTGTAGCTCGAGTGCGATTTTTCTGAATCGACGGCATCTGTTGAGTGAGATAAGAAATTTTAAAACCACTAGAAAGTTAAAAAATAATAATGGTAGATAATATTATAATACACACTTGAATAAGCCGCAGAAGAATGATCAAAGACCTTGCGAGCATTTTTCTCCAATTGCTGACTCTGTTTAATCTGGAAAGAAATTATTAAAATGTCAAATGCAGAAGGATTATGGCTTTGATATTGCCAGATAGTAGATGTAAGCTACATATTATGTATAAGGCGAACGACATCACTTTTTCTTATTCACAACATTTTCTTCCCATTTCTTTAAAAATCCGAAAATTATTTCAATATGGTGTTTTAATTCGGGCGTTATTATGATCAAACAGTGCTTACCTGATCAAACATATCAGTATCGTGTTGTATGTGCGGTACTTCCCCCTTGAACGCGTGGTAAACTCGCAGCAGGTATGAGCGCAGCTTCGCGTCCGGGATCTCAGGAGTCGGACCAGTAGGTGAAAACGGTTGTATACCTGACAATTGAAATATAGTAAATAAAATGTTTAATAACCTTCTTTACTAATAAAAACATTCAGACAGCGCATGAGCTTTACAATGTTAATGTAATGTCTTCCTATAAAATCAGAAAAAACGCTTGACAAACAAGGACAAATGATTATATGTGTGGATATGTCCATTGCGTGAAAATGTTTATTATGTAAACTCTTGGCAGAATAGACAGAATGATAGAGTATGCCGACTTAGAACTGATGTTGAAATTTTTAAATTTGACGTATTATGACGAAATTCGTCGCTAGGGTTGTTAAATTGTTACTTACGAATTTAAAAGTATGACATATTCGATGGACGTGTTCCTCTTTGGTCGTATTGTTGTTTGTGTTTTATCACATGCGATTAAAATTGTCAGAATCCAATTTTGAAATCTTTATTTTAAATATTTAAAAATAAATTATATCAGCCAGCGCGAGGCACATTCCGTTCATAATCCTAGTGAAACCCGACGAATTTGACAGATATTGAAACCTGTCCGTTTTTTTGCAGTCGAACTACTGGTAGTTATGTCTATTGTGCTCTTGGTCTACGTTTCTAAAAATTTGCTGTGAATCAGTGTTAGGTCAACACTAAAACAAACCAAGACTTCTTCTATTAGTAGACTGTTTTTGACAACTAAGTATTAATTTCACATGCAAGTCAATGATATTCTACTTAGGGCGGATTCGACCAAACTGAAGTAAAATTTTACTCGAGTATAACTGTCTCCTAATCTAAGAGTAAGCTGGTTTTGCGTTTTTCCAACTTCTAATCCAAGAATGAGGTAATTACACGGGAGTAAATATTTACACGGGCTATTTTGGTGGAGTAAATATTAAACTGAGAATAGTTGCACAACAGGGTTCAACTGTCACGGTCGGTGTCATTGTGAACTATAATTGACATTTTATTTCATACTCTTCGAGTAACTTGGTAAAATGCAAACGATAATACCCTAGATTAAATTAAAGGAGTAAAATTATTCTCATGATAGTTATACTCGTGTAACTTCAAGTTTGGTCGAATCGGGCCTTATACAGATATGTTACGTCCATACTATTTTCCGGCTTAAATCTCTTCCGAACCATTTTCAAATTCAAAATTGCAAATATTGACAAATTTGACAGATAAGTGAAACAAAAGATACGAAAAACCATTTACATAAAAGAGACACTTCTATTTTTAAATGTCGAATCGTATCGCTGTCTCTTTCTTCGCCTGAGCTATGACGAAAATTCTATTTTTTCCAGATTGTTCGAAAAAATAATTGAAAATGTAAATAATCGAGGTATTTATTGCAATCAAGACATGTGGTAAGAGATTCCAATTTCCATGTGTTTTGTTTACTTTTGAGTCATAATTCGTCATTTTCAATTTATTTAGGTAAGATAAGACGCAGCTCTTTCGTGACTGCGCTCGATGCAGACTAAACAGCTGACGGCACAATTGGGCCGTATTTGAATCTTCACAACGCGCGCGGTAGTAACATATCTGCTTTGAGTTTTTCATCATTGCATGCAAGTAAATTGATTCTACTATCTGGTACTTGTGGAAACTAGACAAAATATTCGTTTAAGATTTCAAGAAACAAGTCAATGGCATACAATAGGCTCCATAATTAGTACTCACCAACTCATCCTGAAGTTATGCTTTGTTCAAACCTACGCGACCAAGCGACTGCGAAGCGGGAGCGTCAAGTTATGAAATGTGTGTTTTGAAGTGTACATAACTAGACTTCTTTTTTAAAACCATTTGACAACTTGACGCTCCCGCTTCGTAGTCGCTTGGTCGCGTAAGTTTGAACAAAGCATTAGTTGTACTCACCGAACTCATCCTGCAGTATATCGTAGACGGACCTATCCGGTACGGAGATGAGGTCCGGGCGGTACCGCTTGACCAACTCCGATAGTGCGGCCTGTCCGGTCGCCGCGCGGACACCGGGCTCGGTGTACCCCACCCACGCGACTAGCGCCTCCTCTGATATCTCCGGCTCTGCAAAGTTATACAAGGTGTAACAAAACTAAGTGATAATACTTTAGGGTGTGTATGTGTTCCTGATATTGAGTTCGCTGTGAAAGTAGCAGTTTTTGTGATTTGTATTGGCAAGCGCCCGCGCGTCATGAATTTTTCCATACAACGAAGAAAAATATGTTACTCTTTCAGCGCTGCTATTTTCACAGCAAACTCTACATAGGGGACTTATACACATCCTAAAGTGTTATCACTTAGTTTTGTTAGACTGGTCATAGACGGACCGCACGTTGCAGTCGGGAGCGACTGCTCCAGAGTGGTCGCGTTGTTTTCACCGACCGCTAAAGAACTGCTCGAGCGGTCCGTGTATTGCGGATATGAATTTAGTATGAAAACTGCAGGTCGCCGTGCGGCGACCACGTCTTGCAGTCGGGAGCGACTGCTCTAGAGCGATCGCGTTGTTTGCACCGACCGCTCAAGAACTGCTCGGGCGGTCCGTGTATTGCGGATATAAAATAAGTATGAATACTGCAGATCGCCAAGCGGCAACCGTATTTAGTTTCGACTGGCTACGTGTGCACCATATTCAAGCAAGCTACGTGAGTCAATTCGTGCGTAGCGTGTCCGTGGGTTGCAGTGGAAAAAGTCGCATAAATTTTCTTACAATGCGAAGCTTGATGCACGTGCGTAGCCTCTCCGTGCACGGCGGTGGAATGGAGCCCTAACGTAAATGTTAATAGTGCAGGCTGGGTTTGACGTAATGTTACCAAACTACATAGGTCCCCCATCTGCTTAGGAATCCACTTCTCTGATAGCACATTCGTTAGGCTTGAGAATAGGTTTTTATCTACTATTGTAATTGCAAAAAAACATTTGCCGGGTCAGCTAGTTTATAATATAAAATGTTGATTTATTCTGAATAATTAAAAAAAATTGAAGTAATTTAGACATAATTACCTCTGCGTCGCTTCCTAGCGCTGAGCGTCGCATCAAGAGGCAGGGGGTCGTCGGAGTCGTAGAAGCCGGTCACACGATGTGCGGTGACGGCCGCGCGGTTGAGGTTTGGGTACCGGGTACCAGGATCCAGTGTGTACGACCCGAAGTCTCGGTTAAGATTTTCGGGGGTTGTTTGTGCTGGTAATATATTCATTATAAATTAGTACTCACTACAAAAAACCTATAGATGTGAATCATAGGCTAAAGAGCTAAACTTATATTCGTAGGCCTGTATTCATAAACTGTTTTCACTACGATTGCTAGTTCTACCATGGATTGAGCGTCATTTTAACAATAAATATCTTATGGCGAGCTTTTGCCCGCGGCTTCGCTCGCGTTAAGAAGTATTATTATATACAAACTTTCATCCCCTATTTTAACCCCTTGGAGGTGGAATTGATTTAAATCCTTTCTTAGCGGATGCCTACGTTATAACATCTACCTACATGCCAAATTTCAGCCCGATCCGTCCAGTGGTTTTGGCTGTGCGTTGATAGATCACCATGTCAGTCAGTCACCTTTGAGTTTTATATATATAATATAGACATATCAGTATCTTATGATTTCCCATCATGGCCTAACATGTAGGCCATAGAAGCATTAAATAAATTTAATTTCTGAATCAAAATATTGATTGTAAAATATAACAACCTAGTCACAAAGAGGTTACTCTGTGTACCTATCAATCCTAACCCAGACCTTTGTCAGAAGGTAGTTACCATTCAATTACAACCACTCCATTATTATTTATTGGTCCAAATACCGTTCGGATACGTACCAAGCAGCCTGTATATGGATTCTCTCTCAGCGATGACCTCCAGCGGGTGCGTAGGCGGGTTCTGTCCCCACGAGCGCACCGCCCAAGCGGAGTCCAGGGCGGATAGGAACCCGCGAGCACAGCCGGAACCGGTGGGCCAGAATGGCTCTAGCAAACTGTCACCGACTAGCTGACACAGCACCCGCCGCCCGTGACGCTCGTATACCTGCAGCATACATGTGATTAGATCTTAAGCTATTGCTGTCGCAAAGCAATACATATTGTATTGAAAATCGAAATATATGTAATATGAAACATGTTGCCACTTTTTTCAATCACACTAGTATCGCATGTCATTTTGAGTATGAGTTTTGTTGCAGATTTTTGCGATGCGATGCGAATTCGCAGTTAGTGTTGTGTTGCAACTCGCAGTTTTGCAGCGGGGCTAAAATGGTCGCTTTGAAGAATCATATTATGAATCATGTTATGATTCATTCTTTTAAAAATCGCAAAATGCAAGTCTGCTTGCAATTCATATTCAGTAATTCGTACTAATTTGACATTTGTCAGTTTGACAGTTTTGACAATTCATTTGCTATATTGATTGAGAGGAATTACTAAATGTGACCATTTTAGCCCCGCAGTTCGCATCATCGATGTGACAACGCCTTAACATTTCAATTTTAATTTAATATTTCAATGGTCTTATGTTGCATCTTGCTTTACAGTTGTCAGATGATGTTGCCAACGGTTTTCTTTGACTTACCATGCTAGCGTTCTCAGCAGCATACATGGAGGTGAAGTCGAACAACGCTACATCAGGCTCTCCGTAGTGGTTCAACGCAAAGTCCTTCAACGGCAGACGGCCGTCGGTGGAAAATCTCGCTGCTTCTTGCGCATACCGCATGAGTGCTGCCCGGTCTACGTTCTCCACGCTAAGTAGCTTCGATACCTCGTTGTAATCCTGTAATAAGTGTTGGCTATAGCTTAAGCCTTTAATTTTCCGCAGGATTAAGGATCCACGGAATAAGGATCTTCGGTAAATAAGTATTATTGTACGGAAAATGAAAAGTTATAACATTTTTAAGTTTTCATTATATAATTTTGAGTTACATTATATAATGTTGAGTTTGATTATATAATTTTGAGTTGTATCAGCTGGATTATTCGGGTATAAATTCATTCATTTTACACGAACAATGTCGTATTCGAACAAAATTAGAGTTGTGAATCAGCCCCTTCAATCGTGCAAATGATTCAAGCAGAGTCTGATACATATATCTGATATTTATTTCCGAAAAGGTGCCAAAGTAATTATTTCTGGAAAGTCTACGATGCCTACCACCGGTTTGGGAAATAGCCTGGCGAGAAGAAACGACGTAAGAAACTCGCTAATCGTTCATAAAATCATTAACACTAAAGTATGCTTTGGCATTATTACATTAATACTGGGTTTGTATTGAAAATGTGCTTTAAGAAACTTTAACAAATTCTTTGTTATCCAACACTGTTACTTAGCATATTTAACTTAAAAAAATTATCCACAATAATAATATAGTCATCAAAAGAAATGCTTACATTCAGTAGTACTCCTTTCACCAGTAGACTGTGTTTTTTAGCTGTCATCACAAAGTAATGTGTATCGTCTTTATAATAAACGATATTCTCTAGATCAATACCAGTTTTTTCGTGGAGATCTTTGAAGAACTTTTGGTTAAAAATAAAAGCAACACCACTGATTTCCGGCACCTAAAAATAAAACAAAAACATATATCTTTAACGGCGGTTCCCAATATTTGATCTATCTCTGGTTTGGCCCTACTAGAGATAGGAATAACTCACATTAGACATATATATTTTATGTCAATTGTGAGCTATTCCTATCTCTAGTAGGACAAAACCAGAGATAGATCAAATATTGGGAATGGCCATAAGACTTTTTTGCAACAGGCTTTAGCTTTATTTATTTTAATTAAGTCAGTACTATTTATTCATAAGTTCATTATTGTAAAGTGATTTTGTTTTTTTTTTTTTTTTACGGGGGTGACTTACGGCCGTTCCCAATATTTGATATATCTCTGGTTTTGCCCTACTAGAGATAGGAATAGCTCACATTAGACATTAGAGAATGTCAATTGTGAGGTATTCCTATCTCTAGTAGGGCAAAACCAGAGATAGATCAAATATTGGGAACAGCCGTAAGTGATCAAACCCCCTTAAAAATAAAGATAAAAAAAAGACTTTTTTGCTTTTCATGATTGCATTTCACAAGTCTTAGTAGACAAAATCAGAGAATCGTCTATACTTATCGATCATGTGCCAACATAAAGGGGCCCTTATACTACTTACTGCTATAGCCTAGTCATCAAATACTGCACTAATATTTAGCCATCTCGTTACTTATATTAGAATATTGTGAAATATTGTGATAAATAAAGAGCGAAATAGACATTGTGTGTGAAATTTCTACTCGATACTTACCGATGCTTCCTGTTCACTATGTCTATTGATGAAGTTAGCGGTAATAGCCATGGCCAGTTTCCCTCGGAACTCCTTTCGTTTGAAGCCCTGTAGGGTATTCCTCTTGCCGTCAGCACCAATTAGCACATCAAACTCGTATTGTGATACGGGGTGGTCGGTTGGAATTACCCGCGCGCGCCAACCTAATGCTGTAAAATAATAAATAGTTTAAAAAACTAAAAAAACATGCTTTTGGCACCCACTAAGCCATTCCGCCATGTTGGATTTAAGTCACGTAAATTTTTTTCGTATTCCTGACAGCAGACCCTTTCATTTAATACCCCATGGGGGTGCATTTGAAATAGCCTGTCCGCCATTTCGGGGAGGCCGCCATATTGGATTTGTAGTGACGTTTCTTAGCAAGTCATGTATTGTAATCAGAACGCAGAGCGTGAAAAATTTCATCCTAATCGAATACTGGGAAGTGGGTCAAATTAAGATTCCTAGATCTTCTTACATACATGGTTACAAGTGAAGCTAATAAAAGCGTATTATAGTTTGTGCGTTCTAAGATGATATGGGTGACAGTTTTTATGTTCCTTGCTACGGGTTTTTTACAAGAAAACAAAAAAAAAAACAAAATGTAATAAATTATATTCCATCTACAAAAACAAATGTTTCCTATAATTTTAAATGAATAAAAATGAAAAGATGCTAAATGCTAACTCATTAATAAAAATTATAAATATTAACTGTGAAGTAGGAGTATAAAATTATTGTTACGAAAACATTTGAAAAATTTCATATGCATGAAACGGAACTTATGTCAATAGAGATTGACTCTGTTGAATCGAAATCAAATCGATAAAAAAGGGCGGCCATCTTAAATCACCGGCACCACTGAAATGTCAGTACGAAATCGATAATTTCGATTGCAATTCCTTTACGAAGTGATTCGATATTTTTAAACTATCGATTAATTATTGTTAGGTAACTTCCCTACTATTGTCAATTATAATGTGTCACGCATATCATCATAAAACGCACAAACTATAATAAATTGTTGTTATAGAAAGGTTTACAGACTGATTCAGTAAACTATTTGCTTTATCAATAACGTGTTGGCCTGTTGGGATCTGGACAAAACAGTATTTAACACGATTATTAATCATGCGATAAAAAACATTAGAGTGCGTCTCAATTTTCCCGTTGTTCTTTGAATCAATAAATAGCATATTAGAATATATGACTTTATAAGCGGTAGGGTAATAAAACCGATTTGTCGTCTTAATAATAACTCGATGTAATCTAAGCGCATTGCTTTAACTTACTTTCAGAATTTTTTGTGACAGTTGGCTCCAATAATTCTTCAAAACTAACATTTTCATGAATTTCAACGCCCAATAACAGCGCAACCTAAAACAAGTACAAGAGTGTTAAATAACAATTAATTAATAGACAAAAGCAACAATACTATGCAAAATTTCGTTAATTTGATCTAAAGTCCTAGATGGAGAAAATCATACATTTATACATATATACATTATCGATGTCATTTGCGTACAAAAATAGTATTAAACGCGCTCTTTTTGCGTACCTACAAGACAAATCACGTTGAGTCATTGTACGAAATTTTTGCAGCTCCGCGACCATACTGTAATCAAAACCGTAAGTGTCTAAACACACTAAGCCGAAAATACGCGGCCGAAAATCGGCATGATTACATCAACAGTGCGCTACGCATACAATTATAACCGCGACGTAATTTCGGCATGGTGTGTCATCGGTAATTTAAAATACATTGCAGACGTAATCATGCCATACTTCGGCTGCGTATTTTCGATGACACACCATGCCGAAATTACGTCGCGTTATAGCGTACAGCCGAACATCGGTCGAGCGTAATTTTGGCAGCGATTCGGCGGCAATGTTTTATTTTTCAGCGTCAATTCGGCGGCGCTCGAGACACTGAATACTCGGGCAAAGTTACGCAACTGAATTTACGCCGCGTAATTTCGGTTCTTATCGCGTCTCATATCAACCGAATGCGTCGGAACGTAAATTCGGCCACGGAAGTTCCGTCGCGTATTTTTCGCCTAGTGTGTAAAGTCTAACTTTAGACACTAAGATGAATCACGAACCATATAATAATTATTAACCAAAAATATATTTTTCGTTTCTTACGGTTCGCCTAATTAATCTTGTGTATTTAGTAGTTCATTTTGTGCAGTAAGTAAGCATACCTTCATAAGTATACACTGGAGCTGCCTAATGCTGATGTGATCTATGGATCCCGCGCAGAATTTGCCGAAGAACTTCTTAGCACCGAGCGCTCGCAGGTCGTGGATCACAAACGGCCACAGATGGAGCACGTTGTTACGCGACATACGGTCCCGCTTCTCTACTACAACCTGGAATTATAGTAATAAATTATATAAGGCTTATATTAATAAGCCGCTCTTTCCCCTTATTTCCAAGAATCCGCGGTCGAGGGATAAAGGTACGTTTAAGCATAAAGGAGAACAAAATATAAGAAAACATTGACACCAACTTCCGAATTCTTCCACAAAAATATATTTTTTTAAATTACAAGGTTTTTTTAAGATCTTGAGACGACTTTAACATTGATCATAATCTTTACTAATGGAAACATGTGAAATAATTAGTTAAGATGTCATTGACTCGTCCGGCTAAATACAACACCAAAATAATTGTATGATTAACACGCGCGAAGTTTGTATCATAAAAACTGATTAATGAGGACTTCCTCGAAATCTTCATAAAACTGTTTCGAAATAACATTGTTGAGAACGGGAAATCTTATCTTTTTTTAAGAATTAGGGTAAAGGAATCTGAGTATACTGTAGTAGTGTAAAAAGTAGTAAAGTAGATAATATTACTGAATAAATAATAATATGTATGTACTAGCTGACCCGACAAACGTTGTTTTGCCATATAAATTATTTCTAGTATCAATATAAAAAGTGCTAAATAAAAACCTATTCTCAGGCCTAACGAATGTACATACATACAAAATTTCATTGTAATCGGTTGAGCCGTTTTGGAGGAGTTCGCGAACAAACACTGTGACACGAGAATTTTATGTATTAGTTTAAATTTGTAGAATCAAAGTCACATTGATCAGTATGCAGTAGGCAGCAGCATACAATGGGTTTCTACTCTAACAAACGAGAAATTACGTTGTTAAAGCAGGACTCAGCATTCTCATCCGATTGAGTCTCATAACGGTTTCGTAGTAGGCCTACAGGGTTTTTGGGACCAAATGGTGCTACGAGACAGACAGCATGATAATTATCGCTTTCCTTTCTTTTACAGCGGCTGTGAATCCAAAAGGAAATTACGGTACACTGTAGACTCTTAAAGTCCGAGTCGATTTTATTGAATGTGGCGTCAAGAGAATGATCTGCAGCTTTAGATTTTTATGTTGCTGGCCAGTAAAAAACTGTATGTACTGACACCTAATAGTGAACTTACTATTGGCCCAAGAACCAGTGGGGACCTTCGTAATTTTCAACTACTCTCTTTTATAGGCTCTTACTGTTTATTATAGACTCATATCCACAGACATAGATCATGATAGATATCGCATGTGTATGTACTTCGCGTGCCATCGCGTTCCCAAACGACGAGCAACGCTCGTCTTTCGAAAGTATGTTCTTCAGTCTGCGCTCCATCGTTATCAGAATCAGACGTCAATCGGATTGAAAAAATGTCTAATTGTGCCGTATTGAGCTGTAGAAATTCGAATAGAAACGTTGGCCATGACAATTGACATGTTTCTTTAAATCATCGGTACGTCACAGTAGGTAGGAAAAAGTGGCACCCTCGTTTTCATACAAATGGTATGCATGCGGTATCTATCTTGATCTATGTCTGTGCTCATATCCGATTATCATAGTGAACAGACCTAAGGAGTACCTCGACTACATAAAAACGGGCGAAAATACGCTGGTTGGGCGCTAATGTCATTTTTAACATGTTTCACAATGCTTAGTAACGCATTAGTACGGCGCGCGCCGGGCCGATATGTCATACATGGTCATACTACGTCTAAATTTCGAGATCTATTCTGAGTCGGCGTGCTCGTTAGTTCTGTTTACTCTGCTATTATTTTGTTTACTTACTACTTTGGCACCTAACAGTTGACATTCGATGGCGGCCCGCATGCCGCAGGGTCCCGCACCTATTATGAACACCTTGTTCAGGGTGCACAGCCGACCCTTGCCGTACACCTTGTGGTTGGCGCGCGCGTCGAACTTCTTGAATAGGGCTTGAGCCTTCCACGAACTAGCCAGCTTCGCCTGAAATTGTATAGGCGAATCATTAGACAGACACCATGTCGATCGAATAATTAAAAGACCTTTACGCGCCAATCAGCTCTGAAATTATATGACTACGGAATACGGTAAGTAGCGTGACTGTTTGCGTCACTTTGGCTAAAAATTGCCTGAGATGCAATATGTCAATCGAATCAAATATTTTATATAACTCAACTTATAACCTAAGATAAAGCTTTATGACAATCCAGTATCTTATATGACTGGCCTTATATAAATTAATCGATTATTATCATACATAATTTTAAGCTTCATAAAGTCAGTCAAATAAATTATTCAATTTTCAAAATCGAATAATTTATTTGACTGAACTCGCCAATTTCACCTGAAATTAAATATCGAATAATTCGTTTGACATCAAATACGTCGTGTCAGTTGCGACCTTAATTAAGCGAAAAGCATCTGATTGTTTCGACCTAGAATGTGAAAATTAAACGTAGTACACAGAGTAGTCATTTCAATGAAAACTAAAAAGAAAATAGTTTGCGTAGCAATTACATTGAGTTAATTACAATCGCTCTGGAGTCATAAAATAGCAGCTAAATTGCTCGCATTGTAAATTATAAACGTTAATGAAAATAGCCGGTTATGTACCGCAATGAAAAAGTAATGTTACTTTCGCTCAGCATTAACATTGAACAAGTTCTTCAATTGTATATGAAACTGTTATATTGAGGCTGCGAGATTAATTAGTCGTATAAACGTTTTAGAAATTATCAAAAATTTCCTCTAACATGTGCGAAAGCGAAACGTACGCTCCCGTTCTTCTGGTGAAAACTGGCACATTTCAGGTTGAAAGTGCTTGATACTTGAAGCAAAACATACATTAAAAGTTAAAACATTCGCCTTGCAAACTCTTAAATCTAAGTTTTCTGCCTATATATATTCAGTTATTTTAATTAGATCCGTTATTGTACTCCTTATTTAAATTTTAAGTAAGTCTTTGTTATAATAATAATTATTGTGTACTCCCAATGATGTTTTAATAAAGATGGCGTATGCTCATACGAAGCGGTCCTCAGAATTTGTTCCTATACGACATATAAATACCTACCACTGGTATATCTATAAATTACAACAATAAATGCGACAGATAATACGTAACGAATGATATAGAAAAGGATTGTTATATATTTTGAGTTGCACTTGACAGGCGCATCGGCGCGCATGCGCGACATAGATCAAGAGAATACTGTTACTGTTGAACAGAAGAGACATTTAATATAACAAATTGTTTGTTCGATAATTTTTTATTATTCTATACATATTATAATATAATAAAGTCGGTCGTAACTCGTAGGAAAACAAAAGTGTACCCAATGTACATAATATTTTAAAAAATCCTAATACCCCATGTATTAGGATTTGATTAGGAAAATTACACGTTTAACGTGTAATTTTTTTCTCTTTGTCTGTATATAGGTACATAATATAGAGTTACTTTAGGAGTTCAGTCCGGATATACGTCCGAGCTAAACTCTTAAAGTACTTTTATAATCCATACTTCCCGGAAAAAGGTACAGTTCCCGCGCGATAAACGAATTTTGGCGCAACGGAGTTGCGGGCGTCAGCTTACTAGATGACGCCCGCAACTCCGTCGCGCCAAAAATCGTATCGCCCCTTATTTTAAGTATAATATATATTTTAATCTTAAAATAAGGGGGCAAACGAGCCAATGGGTCACCTAATGGGAAACAACGACCGTCACCCATGGACACTACATCCCTGATCCAAAATGAAAACAGATTGACATACATCGCGACATACAGACTAATATAGTCACTAGTCAGAACCATATTGAAATATTGTTCGGAGATATTCGTCGACACGGAGGGTATAATAACAATCCAGATACAATTCAGTTCAAGGGCATTTATAAAAAAATATTTAACCACCTGGAACTGCGGTCTTCTTTTACAGAAAATTGTATACTTACCGGTGGAACATTTTCCAATACTTAATTGTTCATCAGCAGTTAATAATGTAAATATAATAAAAAATCTCAAGATAATGTTACAGTTTTAACTGATATCCTTTACGAGGAAAACGATTTATGTAACGTGGAACAAATCGTTGGATATATTTCAGGTTGGGTTTCCAGAAAACTTTGCGAACGTTTGAAACGTGAAACGTGTCGTTCATCTTTGTTTATCGATAAAAAATTATGGTTTCACAAACTGGTCACATTGAAAGATATCTAGGAGGTTTATGTTTTGCTTCACCCAATGTTTTTTTTTTGTGTGCTTATCAGAAAAATTATCAAAAAATTCATTTAAAAGAACGGTCCCTTTTTCGGTAATTCTCGAGACATTCATTAGTTACAATATACTATTTTGAAATTTTTAATCATTTATTTTATTTATTTATTTTGTTCAATACTGTATAAAATAATATTACAAAATACAAGAAATCTTGCCACAAAAACTACAATGAGTTTATCTGGACAAGATGTGGTCGCATTAGTTAACTTTACACAATAGATGTTTTTAGGGTTCTGTACCCAAAGGGTAAAAACGGGACCCTATTACTGAGACTTTGATGTCTGTCCGTCTGTCCGTCAATTGATAACCTCTTTTTTTGAAGTCTGTTAAAAATTGTGCTCTCTGGCCGATGAAATCACAGGCACCGCAAATTTTCTCATCCTTTTGGCGTAGTATATTTGTCTTGGTCTTCAAAATGGGCAGAACATATTGTACTATTTTTTTCAGGCATCCAGTCATACTTACTTCTAAAGGCATATTACTTCTGTTTTATAATACTTAAAAATACTTACTTATAAAATGTATAGATTTATAATATAATACCGATAGACCCACCCCGGAAACCGAGCGGCGCATGGCGTACTAGACAGCTTACCTATCCATATTTTAATTTATAAAGTAATTAATCTAACATGGTTTGGGATAAAACTAAATGTTAAAAGGGAAAACGCATGTGTAGTTTTAAATTAAAAAATATTAAAACGAAAAGATGTTTACAATATTACGCAATTAGTTGATGCCTACATGTTGGTGCCTACGCAAGCGCTTCTGATTATTTCAATTGATTATTCTATTATCTGTCCTTATCACGCTGCAGTAGGGTCCGTATTTTCTATCCTTTTTTTAGTTAAATTTTTTGCATTGAATAATTTGTCGATAATTTTGGAAAATATCCAAATAAAAATTAATTACTAGATGTTTTCATGTACTTACTTGTGGTACGTAATTTTTTCATCCTTTTTTACATTATAAGTATAATTTTTGCATTTCCTAAAAACGCAGCTTGGCATTTTAAATCAAAAACGTGACACAATGATATTCTAACGTGACACCTCGTCGCTCACTCGCTGCCAACATGCAACTAATTCAAAAGAAGGGACTTAGCTTCATTTGGCCGTATCAGACTGTACGCGCTAGTGCGATATCTACCTTTTTTATAATAGATAGTAAAAGATAATTACACAAAAATAAATAAATTATTATTAATCAATGCGATAATTATATCTAAGAGCTCTTGTCATTTCAATCAAGACTGACTTATAAATTTACTATAAGTACTTGTAAAATTGCATGCGCATGCGACGATGTTTGGTCACCAACAATAATAAATGAATACGACCAAATTATGGTACATTATACGTTTACTATATTATAATTATTATAATTTATAAGTATTAAAAAGGAAACCGTTAACGGCTTTTAAATAAGGTTAGGTTCTGCATTATTACAAAACAGGAAATATATTATTAATGAACAATAAGACAGGACTTTTTTAGTATGTGTCTGTAATTTTTAACATAATATAAGACAAAGACAGCTACATAATATAAATGTAAATAGGATCTTGTTTTTCCGGTTGTATAATATCTACGAATAATAAAAACTAATAATATGTTTAAATATCTAAATTCTAAAGTATCCGAAACATTAACAGGTGAGAAGAAAACGCCATTGATAAGATAAAAGTGATATCATTCACTCGGATATAACAATAATATGACGTACAGCGTGACTCATCGCGTGTTTAGGATGTAGTAAACTATAAATATATTAACACTCATAATATTATAATAACCTAAAATAATATAGAATAAGAGCCAGCGACAGCAAGTTTTTCGTTATTTTATAAAAGCTGAAAGTTTACGACGGAGCTGAGGTAAGAACGAGCAGCAACTATGAACTATGAAGTTTGGATCGCAGTGACGTCACAAGCGGTCACGGGACTGTTAGCGGGACCACAGAATATATATTAGTAGTACCAACAGAAGTCCAACTCGTGAAACCCGTTTAAAAAAATAACAACCCTTGCTGCGATACTATAAAGTTCAAATTCCGACCGCGCAGTGCTAGGTGCCTACAATTATATTTGCCTACATGTGCGCTCTCTTTCCATCGCGTAAGAGGTACCCTTTCTGACGAAATCAAGATTGTCACCTTTTAGAAAATAAAATAATCTTCTTTTAATTACTATAGCTACTAATAGCAAACTTTTTTATAGTAATAATCAAATTTTAGTAACCCAACGTATATTTTATAATAGTTTTATATTCGATTATAGTGTAGGAGCTGGTCAGGATTTTTTTACAACTTAAACATAGTAACTTGTGTTTATTTATGTGTAGTATGCGGTTTGTTTGTAACAAATTGGTTTATTTGCTATGTTTGTGTATTTTTTTACCTTTTTTTGTATTTTAAAGTCTTAAATTAGTTTATTGAAATATTTCTTTGACTTTTTCAATTGTTGTTTTACTGTGACAAAATTTCAAGTGATTTGGCATACCTAGAAACATTCTTCATTCTGAATAATAGTGATTGACACATTCGATAAAGAGTGAAGGTAATTTTTTTCTTATTTTCTTTGGGGTAGTTTAAGCAAGCTCGTCTTTCTCTGTCGGACATTTTTGACAGTTGCCTTCTTGTTCCTACTACTAGTCAGAAGCCCTTAAACTTCCTTAAAGTATCAGACGTTCAGCTTTTATAAAATTACGAAAGTCTGGCTGTCGCTGGCTCGTATTCTATATTGCAAACACAGACAATAAGATTATATGATCCGATTATAGAACGTCACCCTTCTGTGCCAACGACACGTCATTATGCAACTGCGAATTGCGATAGTCCCTGTTGATTTGCCAGTAAAAGTTTTCACTGACTGGTTACTAATTAATAGCTAGTACGTAGCTTGTTATGCCTCTAATAGCCGTAATCTGCAGGGATCTATTTTAATGATTATTTTAATTTAATGAAAACTTTGACAATTAACAATAAAGAATATCATTATGAACCTTTTCTGTCAAACCTTTATTAAGGTCTCTGAGTGCAGACTGCAGACGTAAAATATAAGGTCTAAAAGACAAAAAAAACCTCTTTATAAGTAGATTGAGCAGTTTTTTGGTGTTACATAAAAATAAAACTTATTAGTTATTACTTAATCATTAATTGCGACAAAATCAATATAATGCCAATAAAGTTATAATGAGAATTGTCGTCCTCAATTTGTGATTTTATAGCTAAACGTAACGACCTTTTAAATAGAAAATGTAAGTTTTACGATCACCAGCATTAACAATTAGAAAGGCGTAAGAAAAACAAGACCTGTCGCCGTATGAAATGTTAAACCAACATAAAAGTGAACGCACAATCATAATCTCGCAAACAAGCAACATAAAAAGAAACTCGCGTAGCAAAATGACATACAATAATACCACTTAGCTAGAAGATAAAATCATCAAATCATTCGAGTTTTTACTAATCCTCCGAACGAATGCACATAATTCTAATTAATATTCAATAATGCCAATTAACTAAGATTAAAAGATAATTTTAACAGACGTTCATTTCTCACAATTTCAGTTGGTGTGCATCAATTTGTCTGATACTATCTACAGGTGGTAACAAAAATAAGTGATAATACTTTAGGGTGTGTACTGTGTACGTGTTCCTTGTAGAGAGTTCACTGTGAAAGTAGCAGCGCTGAAAGACCTTTTTTTTCACTTTTTTTTCACTTTTGTATGGGGAAACTCGTGACGCTCGGCCCTTGTCCATACAAAAGTGAAAAAAAAATTCGTCTTTCAGGGCTGCTACTTTCACAGTGAACTCTCTACAAGGAACACGTACAAGTACACACCCTAAAGTATTAAATCACTTATTTTTGTCGCACACTGTATACATGACGCCCACAACTTCGTTGCGACGAAATTGGTTTAGCGCGGTAACCGTACATTTTACCACAGCAAAAGTTATCCTATATCCTTAACCGTCATTGAAAGTATCTTCATAACCAATTTCATCTAGAAATCGCTTTAGACGTTTCACCGTAAAGAGGTAACAAACAGACAGACAGACATACTTTCGCATTTATAATATTAAGTAATAATTATTATCAATTAAAGACATTGTGCAAGGTTCAAATAATACAATCATTTAGAAAAATAAGCATGAATTAAATTTCTAATCACAAAATCAATTCGCTTGGCAAAAATTTTAATTCAGGGTTAAATAAAACTGGCAATTTCCAATTATTATTATATATATACGATGTCTTGTTCTTGTCTGTCCAGCGACATTTTTGACACACTGGACAAGGAAAGACAAAACATTGTATATCAATAAATAGTTACGTCTACACAGCGTGGATCTTTCTATTAGTAAAGTAACGTATACCGCTCATCAGAGTCACGCTAAACATTTTCATCTCGGTTTTGCAATGACGCTGCATTCGACATAAAGACATCACACAAGGGACAAGGCGGAAGATCTCAGTTGAGTGTAACCGCCTACTTAAATTGTTCGGTCGAAGCCCGCACTGCACGGACCAGTGTGAATTAGTCAGAAAGTCGGCTATACGAAATCTATTTATATAAATTACATTTGCGTAATGCCCTGGAATTGGTTTCATCTCCAGCTATTTCTATACAACTTGAGTTCATCCCACATTATCTCCAAATTTTTCGGTGGCACCTTGCCAAGCTCTAGGTTCACGGAGCGGAAGATAATATCGTGTTTTACATTCGATGAATAGGTTTGGAAGTGAGCTGCTAATAAATTTTTTATGAGTTCATTAAGCCTGAATGGATGCAGCTACTAAGATCAGCGTAGTGTAAGGCCCTAAGCATTTAAAGAACTGTGTGGAAATCTACTAAATTATGCAAAACGAACAGAGAACATTACAGCTTGAGAGCTATCAAATAATCATTATTCTTTCTCTTGAAATCTTTTGCCGTTTTTATATATTTTGATAAAGTGGCATGGAATGAACGAGACGTGAAGCTGCATTATAGCCATAAAAAACAATAATCGAGGTGTTAGTCATAAAGGTTTGCAGATCACGTCGCCGGGTGACTGACAAGGGATTTCGCAAAGGCCGCTCGCTCGGTCGACGCACGCGACGGACACCGCGTCACCTTTGCGTGACACCAAGCCCACGGGTGTCACTTTTAACAGACTCTAAGGGACACAGCCCGTAGCCTAAAGACCATTAATTTAATTTCGTTCTATTTAATTGCTTTACGCATTAAATATTTTGTAGTTATAAAAGCCCCTATAAACATACAATTTTAATCCATATAGGTTTAGAAGCTTGTCATGGAAAGGCGATTATGAAGTAGGTAACAAAAAATACCGTTTTCTTTTGAATTAGATCCCAAAGCTCGGCTTGAATGTTAAACAAAATCAATATTGCGTTTATGTGAGACCATACGCGTAGGAATTTAATTTACACCCATACGAACCACGAACCACGAGCCGGGAGCAAGGTCGCCTCCTACGAAACTACCAGTTTATGGACGTGAGATAGGTACTAAATGTAATAGTTTTGGACATTGTTGTGAGATATAGATTAATCTTGAGACTAGTAGATGGCGAGGGAAAGGTTTAGTTCAGGGGTCACCAATTAGTTTCACTCGGGGTCAATTTTAAGAAATGAAATTACTTTCGCGGTTCGCACATTTTATAAAAAAAAAAAAAGGTAATTACGGAAAGGTTTTTTTTTCATCACCACATATCAATGAGAAAAGTGATTTTTTGTAGCTATTTGTTATCTCTCTTATGTTTGGAGTTAAATTGGTGCAAGCTATTGATATGAAATCCTGGAGAGGTTGATCAGCAAGTCGAGACCGAAATTTGTTCGAAGTCATCTTTGAAAATGCGTGGTCCGCACACCATGGGTTCGGCGGTCCGGATGCGGACCCGCGGTCCGCCATTTGATGACCCCTGGTTTAGTTATTGGTCATGTAGGAGAAAACAAAAAACGTCGCTACTTTCACATGCCAGTGACCAATACGTGGGACGCATACACACCCTAAACTATCTACAAATACAACCAGTGTATTTACTAACGGCCGTTCCCAATATTTGATCTATCTCTGGTTTTGCCCTACTAGAGATAGGAATAGCTCACATTAGACATTAGAGCTAGACATATATTTTATATCAATTGTGAGCTATTCCTATCTCTAGTAGGGCAAAACCAGAGATAGATCAAATATTGGGAACGGCAGTAAAAGATATCTTTACCGCCTTGTATCCTATTATTGTAAAAATCCCATCATTATAAAGAGTCTTAAATCCGACTAAAAATTTCCCAATCTCCTGTGTAAAACATAAGTGCAACAAAAACACTACTAAACTCCCCAATCTCCTGCTGATAACACAACGCACCTTGAGTTTGGGGTAAAAGTCCGGTAGCCTGTTGGGTTTAAGGTTGAGGGTGTTGCAGATCTCCCTGTGCAGCGCCAGGATCTGTTTCATGGTGCCGGCTGAGCAAAAGTGGTCGAACATCTCCGCCGCGAGCGCGCACTCCGGCGGAGTCGGCTCCACCCGACCCCCGCGATTCATCTTGGACCCCTGCAAATGGAAAATTTATATTAAAATCGGTTCATCCCTTTGGCAGCCACAAGGCACGTCAAAACTATTCCCTTGTGTGTTCATTAGAAGCTAAAATCGCCATGAGCTCCGATAAAGTACTAGAGGTTTAAATATTGATTGCAATAAAACAACTGCGGGGCTAAAATGGTCGCTTTGAAGAATCATGACATGAATCATAAAATACAACTCTACTTGCAATTCATTTCTATATTTCTGTACTGATTTGACATTTGTCAGTTTGACAGTTTTGACAATTCATTTGCTGAATTAATTGAGAGGAATTGCTAAATGTGGCCATTTTAACCCCGCTGGACAAATTTTAATGCAATTTTGTGTAGATGAAGGTTCTTTTGTATATATATGGCTATTACATAATATTATACAATACCTAGGTTTCTTAACTAGTATAGTAAAACTAGTACCACAAACACTTACAGTAAAACACTTGTAGATAAGTGCACTATGTTATACTTTATTCAAGCTTGTAATTATTAGCACATGTCTTAGATATATATGTATACATCATCGATACAACATTTCTGTTATTTCTTCTCTGAGTCTAGGTTCACTCGTCGTAACTGGGCGATAGCGGTCATTGACTCCCTGTCAAAAACTTGTCATTTTCTATATGTATAAACCGCGATTGACAATAAGGTGTCAGATGTCAATCGCGGCTTTGTATAGAAAATGACAAGTTTTTGACAGGGAGTCAATGACCGCTACCGTCAAGTTACGCCGAGTGAACATTAAATTTCCAAGTTTGTCAAACTATCCTTTAAAGTGTCCATTCACGTAGTCGAATTATTCATAAAGAATCATGGCATTATAATTCATAATTATTTACAAGCCGCGTACCATTTCCGTTGTGATTCAATGTGTTCTGCTCAAAATAGTTCACTATCGATTAGGTGCCAGGCTACGTCTAGAATTGAAATTGGTTTTCAATAACTGTTTCATACCAGCCGTAATCTCGTATCGCCTAACACAAAAGAGAATAAAACTTCGACTCGATTTATAGCGTTGTGTTCGATATTCAAGCAAGGCTAAGAAACTTCAGCGATGTGAATTGTGATTCATAATTTCCGTATCTACTCGAATTCGGAGTTAAGGCGAGCACTTACCTCAATTCCAAAACGATAACCTTGCACACAACCGAAGTCGTGTACGCATCGCAATAAGATTCATTTTAGCTTAGAATAAAATTGTATTTTCGAGGGGCGGATCTTCTCTATGTTATTTTTCATGTATTTTTAAAATATCTTTGGAAATAAATATTAAGAAACAAAATTATTCGGTTCAAACCTTTTTAATATAGATTCACTAACAATTTTATTCAAATAAAATGTATGTTATCCTAGTTAATACTTATAATATTTCGATGATAAAGATTTTTGTCAGAGGTGAGTTTGTAAATTAATTACAGCCAAAGTATTACGTTTTATTAAAATGTTTATGATTTAAACCCTTTTAAATATTGTGCTTTATATCTCATATTTTTTAAAATTTCGTTATTATATTGGAACTAGTAGTAGTCTGATGGAGACACACACTTGAGTATTAATGTGTGGACCGCAAATTATTTCTTAAAATGGACCCCAAACGAAACTAATTGGTGAGGTTCTGCTCTAGGTCATAAAGAGGCATTTTGTTTGAAATTATTGTCGGTCACGGTCGCTTGTGTTAAAGATCGAAAAGCCACCTTTAAGGAGTTAGCACATTGAGACGGGCCGTGCCGGGGCTCATCGCAAAAATCCGACTCCATATAATTTGTATGGAAGCGGATGCGCGTATCGCACACTGTGTCGGGGCGCAGCGGATTTCCGTTAAGAAGGCGACTAATCCAAAATTGTCGATTTTATAAATCATTTTTGTACTTGATAATAAGCCCCGAATTGTTTAATTTTCTAAACACAGATACTACATTATATTTCCGAGAATTCGATCTGAGCGAAAGCACGATATCGTAAAATTTTCTCGATAGAAAAAAATCACAAAAATGCATCTAACTTTGACGATTTTTTTCATATATTGCCAAAACCATGCATTAAACTGAGTTAATATTTTTACACATCTTATCCTAAAAGTCTATCGCCGAGGGTTCGACCTAGCGGATTTTTAATATTCTTTATATTTTTAAAGATATTTAAGAAAAACCACATTGGAGCTTCACCGCTAAATTTGTCTCACCTCTCAGTCGCCAACAGTCGCGTTCGCGCGCATGAGGAGAGGATGTACTTCTTTTTCCTTTACTCCAGATTGAGAAATATTTAATCGAAACCATGGGAAACAAACAAAAATTAAATAAACACACTAAAAGCAACCATTACAGGAGACCATAAATAGATCGACTTGGACCTCGCATGAAAACACAATGTATCTTACAATTTATACATAATTATTTTATTATTAGATTGTTTAGTCTATTGCGCTCCATGCGATTGATGCAGGCCCGTAGTGCTGTGTGATACTGTATAGTGTTATACTAAACAATCTAATCATGCGATGTCCAAGTCGATCTATTTATTTAAAACGTAAAAGATTTTTAATATTGATATGGTAATAACTTACGTACTAACTTGAGACTGAAGGTCCCCTAGGTAGGGACTGAATAAATTAACCGACTTGGTATTGCATGGATCTCATTTACGGTATAAAAACTGAGTTGCGAGACTTGGTTTTTTTTACAGGATGTTTTTGATGGGATCTCTCTTCTTTTTGTAGAGTCCTACTTTTCTCCTTTTTGGTACCTTTTATTACTATAAATATCAATAACGAGTTTTATAAGAAACAAATAAAACTTACAATTAATAATAATATAATCATTATGTATACAGTATTACTATACTACTTACCTTTCATGACTACCTAATATCCATACTAATATTATTATAAATGCGAAAGTGTGTTTGTTTGTTTGATTGTCCTACCTTCGAGCCTAGCGAAGCAACGTACGATCAAGAGTAACACAGGCTACTTTTGGTCTTGGAGAAACGTCAGGTTTCCAAAGGAAGTTTACAAGAATATTCGTATTTTACGCGATTTTTTAATTTCCACGCGAGTGTCGATTTAGTAGTCCAAAATTTTTTGTAAATTTTAATAGAAGATCGATATTATATAACAAATAATATAAAAATTTAAAATGCATAATGAAGACAGTCCATACAAACATTTTAGATTTATTTTAGTTTCGACCACGTAGAATATTAATAAAGGTAGATTTTTGGTAGAAGCTAAAACACGTTTTAGTAGATTTTAGCAGAATATAGCAACGTTTTTGATATATCGGGTCACGAGTGATTTAAGAGTGGTCACACTGGAGCTATCCAAGATGCGACTATCTCACCTTTAAAGAATACCATGAATTTTTACACGTAAAGGTGCCTTACCGATACTTGTCGCAAAAGACTGTGACGTACAAAAATACAAATAAAATGCAACCTTATGACCTAAGCTATTGATTTCATTTTGCTCTACGCCACCTTAAAGCAGCGGCGGCTTGTTTCGCTAGAGTCTAGAGTCTAGACTCTAGAGTCTAGACCAGCGGTCAGCAACAGGCGGACCGCGAAAGGTTGAATCTCAGACCGCGAAATATTGTAATGAATTTTATACCAAGACGTATCAATCAATTAATATATGTATAGATAAGGTATATACCGTATTATACCACTACTAGATGTCCCGCGCGGCTTCGCCCGCGTAAATTAGAAATTTTACAGAATCCGTAGGTACATTTTCCCATAAAAAATATTTCCCCCGTTTTTCCCACATTTTCCTGAGTTTCTTCTGTCGTGTTAGTCTTAGAGTAATAATATAATATAACCTTCTCGATAAATGATGAGTCTTACTCGATAAATGATCTATCTAACACTGAGATAAGTTTTTAAATCGGACCTGTAGTTTCTGAGATTGACGCGTTCAAGCAAACATACTCTTCAGGTTTATAGTATTAGGTAGATATAGTTTTTTTTTAATTATCGCTTGACAAACTCGAGTCTCGATCTAAAAGACTATGAAATGGTATAATATGGTAGTGATGATGATGATGATGATGATGAAGAATGTAATTTGCATAGTAGCATATGCTTTCTGTTCTTAAAACAACGCCGAAACTCCCAAACTTGTATCTATAAAGAATCAGGAATTCTCTCAGCACCTTCCGAACCACGGTATACCAGGTATATCTCGGTACAAAATCTTACTTGTTGGGAGCATATGCTTAGAATACTTCTCACGAAACCGAAGTCACCATATGTTTCCCTATAAGTTTTGAGGAGTTCCCTCGATTACTTATGGATCCTTCATCAGATCACCACTTTTCTGAATATAATACCAAATTGGGATGATACCCTATATACCAAAAGAAAAATTTTGAAAATCGGTTAACAAACGGCGGAGTAATCGTTGAATATAAGAAAACGAACATAACACCTCCCCCATTT
The DNA here is from genome assembly GCF_905147365.1 of Aricia agestis. Lineage (NCBI taxonomy): Eukaryota > Metazoa > Arthropoda > Insecta > Lepidoptera > Lycaenidae > Aricia > Aricia agestis. The sequence goes on along the minus strand of NC_056428.1, from coordinate 30,071,949 downwards.
TGAAAGTCGGTTAAAATTGTAGCCTATGTGTTATTTATTTAATATTTTAATCAGCACATGAATTGAATAACAAAATTTTTTCAAATTAATCGTAGCACCATCTGTCAGGACAAACTAAAATTGAAATAGAATAATATTGAATGCGATGATAGCGCCGTCCGCCGGATCTAATGTAAAACATTCCAAAATCAACAACTCCTTATAAATAAGAAATTAATTGAAAAAACATTTTCCAGTACACCAAACTGTAAATCTAAACCATTCTCGAATCTCCACGAACACACACAAAAAATTTTATCAAAATTGGTCCAGTCGTTTAGGAGGAGTTCAGTCACATACACACGCACACAAGAAATATACATATTAAGATAAATTAAAATTATATTTTGAAGCTTTATAAGACTTGAAGTGTTTTTTTTTTTCTGGACCTCATGAGTACTCATGAGTCATGACGCACTCATGAGTCATGACGTACATGTACGTCATAAAGTGACATTTTATTTTAATTTTTGTCAGACGCAGTCGCGCTTGGCGCGTAGCGCGTAGATAAGAACGGTGCCTTAAGAGGGCGACTAACCCAAAAAATGAAACATCGTCCTTCTCTCTTCACACTCACGCCCGTCTTTCATATGCCAGGTGAAAAAGGACGACGCGGATTCATCGCCAAATTAGTTTTTCCTTAATAACTCGATAAATATACAACATTTTAAAAATCCGCTAGATCAATCTCTCAATGATAGAATTTTCTACAATGTGTTAAAATATTAACTTAGTTCAATGCACGGTTATGGCAATAAATGAAAAATCCGTGAAAAACAGATGCATCTTTGTGTTTTTTTCTATCGAGAAAATTTTAAGATATCGTGTTTTTGCTCAAATCGATTTCTCGGAAGTATAATGTAGTATCTAAGTTTAGAAAATGAAACAATTCGGGGCTCATTTTCAAGTGTAAAAATGAATTATAAAATCGACACTTTGGGGTTAGTCACCCCCTTAAGAGCCAGTCCACACAGCGCGTTGCGTCAGCGTTGCGTCGACGCAGCGCTGCCGTTGCGTTGTTTTACATACATATAACCAAGGTGTTCACACGGCGCGCTGCGTCGTCGCAACGCACGTACATGACGGACTGCAGCTCCCCTCCCGCTTCGTCTCGGGAGCTGCAGTCCGTACGTACGTACGTACGTACAATTGACGTTAAGACTGCTTCGTAAATCGTAATAAACGCTGCGATGGCGCAGCGCCCGTGTGGCCGGCTATGCGACAAAATATTATGTCGCATAGCCGTTATGTTGCGGTCGTGCAACTATCTCTTAAGTCTTAAGCTGCATGATACTGCCATGGCGAATGATTAATGTGATCTACATAACTCAAAGGTCGACAGTCGACTATACTCTTTGTTCTTTATCGTACGAGGAACAAGTTGTTTAATCACTCATGGTCATGTGTGTGGTCGGCGGTCGCACAAGTATGTGTTTAATGATATGTGTCTTTGTACAGAACACATTATTACACCTACGACTACTTATGACATCGTCGTAAAGGCTACCAAGGAAAATATTAAATAACTCCTGATTGTACCGCATACATAATGATAATAAATAATAGTTATTTTCCTTGTTTTGTGTGTAAACAATAACACTATCCTAATAGTATCTTTATTTTAATTGAAATGATGAATATTGTCGAGCTTCTCTCCAACACAAAATTTAGATGAGATTTGACTCGAGCCCCAAGTTAACTTGTGGACGCCCCCTAAGGGGGATATTAGATTATCAGTACCTGGATGACCGAGCTTTGCTAGGTATAGCAAACACTCATTGACTTCGTGTTACTTAATAACGCCATCTGCTGGTCGTTAAAACAATTAGTTGCTAACAAAATAGTATTATTATTTCAATTCAATTCTTGTATATATATATACAAGAATTGCTCGTTTAAAGATATAAGATATATATTGGATCCGAGATCATTGAGTCAATGATATTGGATAATGTAATATAGACATGATTCATTTCTTCCTTGATCATAGATTTTTGACATTTGCTGAGAGATTGGATCCAATACGGTCATAGAAATAGGTGTTACCAGTTACTTAATATAAAAAAGAGTTTTTAATTTCTTGTTCGTTAATATGTTTCAAATGTAATGTAATTATTTTTCTAATTATATACTTGGATAATCTTGCTGAAATAACAAAAACAAGCCATATTAAAAATGACGATGTCTTTTGACAAATCGAATTCTCTAAGATCTAGTAACCCTGACGTCAATACCTGTCAGCGTTAGCGCTCTCCATTGGCTATTGAAACCACTATGACGTAAAATTGGATCAATGAAATATGATAATGTAATATGTAGATATGATCAAATTATCATTTATATTGGATCCTATATATGATCATAGAAATGATCCAATATAAATGATAATGTAATACCCCCCTAACGCAGGCAAAGCCGCGGGTAAAGTCTAGTAATATTGACCACTTTTTAAAAATAAAGTACCTTATGAATGCACTTAGATAGTCACTCAATGACTCCCTAACCATGAAGATTTTGTCATAAATCCCATACATCCTCAATGAAAATTAAAAATATATTGTTTTTAATCACTTAAAAACAATATATTTTTAAACTGTGTTTAGTAACTTCATCAATTGGACTTCATTAACACGAGTTTTAATCGTCAAAACCTTTCTAATTATTCATGAGCACAAAGTGCCTTGCTCCTTAATTGAAGAAATGTTACGCCTTTCTAGGTTTGACTAGCTGTAATAAGTTGGTTTCTACAAGAGCATTTTCTTAATACATCATGATCATCATCATGACCAAACATTAATGTTGCTACTTGAAATGAAATATCTAACAATTTTATGGACACAAAACATAAAATAATTTAACATTTCTAGAGATGGAGGAGAACTGCCAGGAACACAGACAAGTAAAAGGAAATGGGGGAGGTCTATGTTGAAGGACAACCTAAATAAATAATAAATACGTTTTTATGGTTTTAGTATAATAATTGTATTGAGTGTAGTCCGTGAATAAAGGCTTTACCTCAACTGAAATTTGGAACACATAAAACTGAATTACTGATTTTATGAAACGCTGGTAAATGTAGGATCCCGTATAATAAACGAATTTTGGTGTGTAGAATTTGAAAGAAGATAAAGCAGCTTCAGTTGTTTTCTGCTTTCAATAATAATTTTAGGGAGTATGTACTGCTATCTTATTATATAATTATATTATAACTTTAGTATGATTGTCGGTAGGCCTGCTATACTGTGATATAGAAACATCATTAATATAAGCCCAAACTTTCAAGAAATAATAAAATAACCGGGTTATGTTAAAGGTTAGGTTTTATTTGTAGATAACTATGACGATAATATGGAAAATCTATCATATTATATCTTATCAGTACTTTTCATGTGTTTGATTCACATTAATCAGATAATAATTATTATCCATCATTATACTAGTTGTTTGGAAGTTTACTTTTTTAGAATGACACTATGTTTGTCCACGACCAATACAACCGTTAGGCTGCGTTTCCACCAGAGATGTGTTGAGAGGAATGTGTTTTTAAGATCCAATAGAATCGCTTTAGCCAGCCCCTAGGGCCTAGACAGTCAATAATATTATAACTCATAATGTGATATTGCGCAATAAAATTGCTCGTCTAGGGGCCCGCATAGACTTCTTCACATTCATGGTGGCAATCATGGTTAGTGATGATTTCATGTCTCATCTTACTATTTAGATAACATTTTGTCAAACAGCATGAAAATGTTTTAAAATGTTTCACATAAGGAGGGATGTTTTAATGTAGTTTTATATTATTATTTTTAACAAGAAATTAAAACCGACTTCCAAGGTAAAAACAATAATTACATCCATATTATATGAACTAAAAAGTATTAAATAATTTTTCCTATTTAATAGTGCCTTTTGCCGAATTCGGCTAAAAATCAACTATTTCTGTACTCAATTTTCATAATTTTGAAGTTGGTACCAGATAGCCGAATCTTCAGTCCGCCATAATTTTTAAAACTTTTGGAACTGGCACCAACTTCAAAATTATGAAGATTGAGTACAGAAATAGTTGATTTTTAGCCGAATTCGGCAAAAGGCCCTATTAGATAGGAAAAACTATTTAATACTTTTTAGTTCATATAATATGGATGTAATTATTGTTTTTACCTTGGAAATTGGTTTTAATTTTTTGTTAAAAATAATAATTTCACTCTTTTTAGTTACTTACTTAGAATAACACACCTGTATCTTATTCTGCGTATCTTATTAGTTATTACAATTTGTTAACAGGCACACATACAAAATATAATATCAGCTGCAGATAATTTTAAACAATAAGTACTTACTTAAAAAAAATCGAAGTGAGCATGTGGTAAAAGAAACAAAAGTAAGCTGGCAGATTGAAGCGAAACGGCGGACAGTTATTGTACTTACTATGAACGCTAAACGCAATGCAAAAGGATGAAATTAGGTTGTTTTCCAGAATAGTAGGTAAATATCTCGGCGATTTTGCGCAGTTTGTATGGAAGTGAGACAGGCATGTTAGTTTGTATTATCGAAGCAGCTTACTTCTCAGAAGTAATGTCAAATGTGTGCCTTACGCTCTGGAGTTAAGGTTGAATTTGTTATGTTCAATTTTTGTGACATTGGTGACCCTGACGTGGTAATGATGATGATGAATGTAATTTGCATAGTAGCATATGCTTTCAGTTCTTAAAACAGCGCCTAAACCCCCTAACTTGTATCTATAAGGTATCCAGAGTTCTCTTAGTATCTTCAGAACCATAGTATACCTCGGTGCAAAATCTTGCGTTTTGGTTGCATATGCTTAGGATGCTTCTCATAAAACCAAAATCACCATATGTTTCCATATCAATTTCGAGGAGTTCCCTCGATTACTCATGGTTCCCATCATCAGGTCACCACTTTTGTGAAAATGAGATCAAATTGCAGTGAAACCAAAAATTTTTGTTTTGTTGTACAAAACAAAAATTTCGAAAATCGGTTCACAAACAGCAGAGTAATCGTTGAACATACACAAATAAAAATAAAAAAATATCCACAGCCGAACATATAACCTCCTCCTTATTGGAAGTCGGTTAAAAAGTGATACATTATATCTTGATATCCATTTATGTGATACTCAAAGATTTATTCCAATACAATACCTTGTGCTATTTTGTGAACAATAATTTAATCCAGGCGTTACTTTAAAACTGTTACACAACCAATTATAGTTGTTATGTGGTTAGGTAATTTAATTGACTGTGATAATACAATAATTACTTGCATTAATTAATTTCCTTTTATTGTTTTATACTTGCAAATAATATTATATAACCTGATAAAATTTTGTTGGTATTATATTAACTACGGATGATTACTTTTAAAGAGATACACAGTTTACATACATTGTATATGACAAGTTATGTATGATAATATTATAATGTTGTTGCATTGGACAATAAACTATTTTATTGAATGATTGATGGATTTATAAATAAATTAAAGGTCTTAGTTCATACAATATAATAAGATTTGCCACCATACTGCATTTTTAAGTTATCGATAAGCCTAACCATCATTGAAAAAATAAAATAGATTATTGTTTACCCCTGAAAATTTGACTAAAAAAACATAGAGGATTTGGCAAGCGCAACAACAATAAAGTGTTTTGTTGTAGAAAACATTGTACAACTAAGTACTTATATTTGTTATGGACTGGATCTTTTTCTTGGAGATATAATCAGTCTACTTAATTAACTTTCTCAGTGGCATATTAATAAAATTGCGTTTTAACAGTGTACTGAGTAATACCAAAAAGGTATTAAGATGTTAATTATTATGATTTAAGCAATATCTTAAAGAAAAGACAGGATTATAATAAATGCTCAAAATTTTGTGATTATAAAATGTTAACTGTTTAAAAATTTAAATGAATCAACATGAGCATGCATTAATTTATGGGTTACAGAATAAGAAATGAATAGTGTTCCTATGTAAGGAACCCTATTCATTTGTTATTTTTGTTTGGTGTGCAACTCTATAACGTTTGGCTCACTGCCCATTGTGCATGACTTATACAACAACAATAATTCATGGCATGGTATCTAATAATAATTGAATATTTAAATGCTATTAAATTCGCTACTTTGACCAGTTAAAATAAGTAGCAAAGTATGGGTGGGTCTCAGAAAATACTTTACGCATTGTTTTGCCAAACACAGAAAAAAATATACAGTGACCTGTGGGCTGTGACGTAAATGAATATTATCGATATTTACATTACCTTAACTATTTTTATTTAAGCACCGACTTTTGATTTATATAAATTGGTATTCAGCACACCTAAGTGTTACACATCACAGGTGAATGTTCATTATAATAAATATTTAGAAAAAGACCCATTTTACTCTCGAAAAAGCGGATCTTTCATTGTTTTCCAAAATGCATATTTTTTAACAATTTCTTATTTAATTAAAGTAAGGAAGTAATAAAGCCATCATACATACCTGTAGCTATCTCTCTGGCCCGAGACGTAGGTATAAATCGGTTGAAGAAACACAAAATCCACCGTGAAGAAAAAGCACTGAAGTGAAATATAAAATAAACTATCCTATTCCTCAAACCAATAATCTACTGTTTTCGTAAAAGAATAACTAAATCTTCGTAAATCATAATTACTCTCACAAACTCCGTCCCCACCATTGATAGCACAAATAATTTACGGTATGTAGGTAGGTACGGTAGGTATTGTAAAATTTTCTGTTTATACAATCCACGAGCACAGACTAAGAAGAGATACCGTACTAATGCCGTACTACCACAGATTACTAGTATTATATTTGTAGACGTACTACGTATTCCACGAGCAATCCACAGATTAGTAATTTAGTTATGGTCGACTCGTCACTCTCACTCGAGTAACTAACTCGAGTTATTTCGAGTTGGCCCTACTCAAACACACTCGAGTTGAATGAGGGACCTGCACAAATTTAGCACCCTATCGAAGGATTTTTGAAATCAAAATGACCATAATCGATAGGTCTACGTTAGGTCCGTATAGGTCCACCATAATTTTCGTTAGGTCCCCTATAGTTTTTTAATAAATATTTTTTTAAATTTTGCAAAAAAAAATGGTATCTTAGCACCTCATCTAAACCGAAACTGATAAATTTTATATATTTCTTCATTCTTTGTCGTTAGGTCTGTATAGGTCCACAATAATTTTTGTTAGGTCGCCTATAGTTTTTTAATAAATAATTTTTTTAAATTTACAAAAAAAAATTGCATCTTAGCATCTCATCTAAACCGAAACTGATTAATTTTTATATTTTTGCATTCTTTATCGTTAGGTCTGTATAGGTCCACAATAATTTTTGTTAGGTCGCCTATAGTTTTTTAATAAATATTTTTTTAAATTTTGCAAAAAAAAATTGCATCTTAGCATCTCATCTAAACCGAAACTGATTATTTTTTATATTTTTGCATTTAATATCGTTAGATCCGGCTAAAATGGTCACATTTAGCAATTCCTCTCAATCAATTCAGCAAATGAATTGTCAAAACTGTCAAACTGACAAATGTCAAATCAGTACAAAAATACAGAAATGAATTGCAAGCAGAGTTGCATTTTGCGATTTTAGAAAAATGAATCATATTATGATTCATATCATGTCGCCTATTATATTAAAAAAATATTTATTATAGTTTTTTAATCAATAATTTTTTAAATTTTGCAAAAAAAATTGCATCTTAGCATCTCATCTATACCAAAACTGATTAATTTTTATATTTTTGCATTCTTTATCGTTAGGTCAGTATTGCTCTATAGGTTTTGCTTCTATATTATTCATTTGATTATTTTTATTCGCAGCGCATGCGCTCCACGCACCAAGTAAATTAATCTAGCAACCCAGTGATGTTTGTACGTTACTCACGCAGCTTTGGTAAATAAAAAGAGAAAATGTTTTCGGAAAAATGACCTTTTTGACTATTTTAAACAACATAAATCTATTGTTTTTTTCTTGGCACCATATCATTCTGTTATTTTTTTTTCAAAATTTAAAAAAATATTTATTAATAAACTATAGGCGACCTTCCAAAAATTATTGTGGACCTATACAGGCCTACAACGATATAGAATGCAAAAATATAAAAATTTATCAGTTTAGGTTGAGATGAGGTGCTAAGATATCATTTTTTTTTTTGCAAAATTTAAAAAATTATTTCATAAAAAACTATAGGGGACCTAACGAAAATTATGGTGGACCTATACGGACCTAACGTAGACCTATCGATTAAGGTCATTTTGATTTCAAAAATCCTTTGATGGGGTGCTAAATTTGTGCAGGTGAATGAGGGATTTTCGGTTTTCCTATATTTTTAATTTGATTGTCAAACAGTTTCCATTTCAGTAACTAGATGGCGTATGGGTAGACAACTATCGGTAATACCAGGGAATACCATCAATAATTGCTACAAAACTGGGCAAAAGAATGTAAAACTTGATACATTTAAATTTAAAAAAGACGCAATAATATTCCAATGAATAGGATAATAAAGTTATTATAACGATATTTTAGCTAAAACTCACGGAAGAAATAGCCTTATTTACCGATATTCACACCAAATGTCACAGGAATTATACATTTTGGTTTTGACAATATCTTACCTGCACTTGTGCAAGATAACGGATATTTAATGGCTAATATTTTAACATCAAAAACCCAAATAATACAATTTGGGAAAAAACAATAAAAACCACACCAACAATAATAAGTAGAAGAAGTTGGAAAGTGACATGCCCGCCAAAACTCTTTCAGTTGTCAGTTTTCAGTTTGACAGGTATCAAATTATGTTAGCGTGTTCCTAAACTGTTACCAGTATACTGGCCTAATAGCTTAGGCCAATGAACACTTAGGTTTAAGATATTTTGATTTCTGTCACACTTGACAGTACACTGATATTTTTTGGAAACACAACCCATATGTAGTCAGTGATGCCAACCTTTCAGATCGGTGAGTAACCAATAGAAAATCTCATGAAAATCTAGAAGTGTTTATCCTTACGCCATCTAGTTAAGATTGTTAAAAATAAAATTAAAAAATAAAAATGAAAATTCCCCATTCTCTAAAAGTATGTACACGATCGGTTCCAACCACCAACAAAGGTTACCTTGGTTGGGTCAACAAAGTTAAATCTCTATATACACGTAAATCGTCAGTGGAAAATTAGTGAACAATGGGACCACTATCTGAACCCCAAAAAACCGGAATAGCGCCCGCTAGCATTGCTATATGTGATGAAAAAAAACGTAAAAAAAGACGGTTGTGGATGAAGCGGTGGTTAAAAGAAAGAAAAACATTGAGCCATCTAAATATTTTAAAAATATTGGACAGTGGACTCTAATGACTTTATAAAGATCGGAAGCAATGTCCCATAGCGTAGGCAAATTCCTATACATTTCTAAAAATTCAGTTAAGATTTCGCGTTCACTGCGCGCCGGCGCCGCCATTTTCAATGCAAAGATAATATAATCATCCCACCAAAACATAATATGTAAAAGTAGCCAAGCAAAATATTGCATAGCTATTCAATACTTCTGTCGTAATACCGCAATTACACATTCGCACGAATAGCGAGGCGAATCACGAGGCGAATGACGAACACGAACACGAATCGCGAGGCGAATAGCGAGCGCCTGTTTACACATTCGTGTTGTATAAATGCGGTATAAAAACTTAAACTTATTTTGTAATTTAAATCAATATACAGTAACTGTATCAATAGATTTCTTTATTTTATAATTATTACAGTGGCTTGGCAATGAGCACAAGAGAAACAAATATAAAACTGTATGCAGTTTTATATTCCTCCTCCAAATATGTTTGGAGGAGTTCATACTTACACAGACGGCAAGCGTAAAGCGTAAGTGGCAACATCGTAGTGTCATCCCTTTCAAATCAATCTAAGAAAAAGGGATGACACTACAATGTTGCCACTTTTTAATTTCATGACTTTTTTGATAGACTGTATCTACTTTGAGTTTTTCATCGTTGTTGTTGGTGTGGTTTTTATTATTTTTTCCCAAATTGTGTTATTTGGGTTTTTGATGTTCATTATTGGTAAAATATTAGCCATTAAATATCCGTTATCTTGCACAAGTGCAGGTAAGATGTTGTCAAAATCAAAATGTATAATTCCTGTGATATTTGATGTGAATATCGGTAAATAGGGCTATTTCTTCTGTGAGTTTTAGCTAAAACATCGTTATAATAACTTTACTATCCTATTCATTGGAATATTATTGAGTCTCTTTCAAATTGAAATGTAACAAGTTTTACATTCTTTTCTTCAGTTTTGTAGCAATGATTGATGGCATTCCCTGGTATTACCGATAGTTGTCTAGATCCATACGCCATCTAGTTACTAAAATGGAAGCTGTTTGACAATCAAATTAAAAAAAATAGGAAAATGCCTCATTGTGCGGCTTTAGTGACCCGTGTAAATCCAGCATTACTGACTACATATGGGTTGTGTTTCTAAAAAATATCAGTGTACTGTCAAGTGTGACATAAATCAAAATATCTTATACCTAGTTTCCGTTAGCATAATAACATAAAACTGTATGTATTTAAACATTTCCATATTATATTACTATGTTTTTTTGCTTCGTCCCTCTAGTTTAAATTTCACGAAGAGCATACGCCTAAACGATCATTGGCCTAAGCGATTAGGCCAGTATACTGGTAACAGTTTAAGAACACACTGACATAAATATAATACTTGTCCATAGATTAAGTATTATAGTATAGATCATAGATAAAGTATTATATAGATGTAATCTTGGCCTGTCTTCACGTGGCCATTTTGTGCTTACTAGGCTTGTGTTATTTTCATACAAGTAGGTAGTGTGCGTTTATTTTCTTGAATATTTCTATTTTTCGATCATTTCGAAGCACATTATAATACAGAAAAGAAAGTCATTTAGTTCATGATATCGATAAACTATAGTTCAAGTAATGAGAATCCGTAAACACACGTAAAAAGCTATGCAATTTTTGTAGCCAAATTATTAATTTGGCTACAAAAGCTTAGTTTCCGTGATCATAATATGGAGAATATAATAAACAGGACTTCTAAATTGACAGGATTTGTAACAAGACAAATGAAAATATTTAATGAACCAAGTACCTATATCCATCCTAATATTTAATTATATTATTCGCAGCATTCTGGAATACTGTTCACCTGTATGGAATCCGACTTATCAGACGCATTTGATACAGAAACGTTTTGTTTATTTTTTATATTTCAATAATCCTACGTGCAGAAGGTTTTTTAGTTATGAAGACAGATTAAATCACTGTATTAAATACTGTGTTCATCATGTAATGCTATCAATATGACCTATGACATATTCTCTGGTTCTCTTGTCTCGTCTAAAAAGACTCTTAAGGAGATCTTCGGCTAGGGTAATTACTGTTTTTTCTTTGTAAGTAACTCCAACTAAGGATGTGTTTAAAAAGAGTAGTTAGTTGATACAAATTCTAATTGTTATATGTGCATGTTGTAGTATTGGATCCGACCGTAAAATCCTGCAGGAATCGTTTTTTTCGATCAAATTTATTTTAAAATAATCTTTAGAACGTATAGAATGGATTAATGTTGGGTTGCCTTGTCAAAAGTAGCCGCAAATACCTCTAATTAAGTTTAATGTTCATGAAATAAATGCTAATAATTTGTTTGAATATTTTTTTCAGTAAATTTTACATCATTTAAAAGAAAATGACGAGACAAAATAAGGTGTAAATGGTTGCCAGCTCTAAGTCGGCCGCAACCTAGGGTTGCCAGCCCGTAAACAGACATAGTTCATCATCAAAATTGAAGCATCGATTTTTTTAATAATTTTGATACAAAATTAAAGTTTTATGCATTTTGTGCATGAATATCCATGGTTGCCAGTTGCACGATAGCCGCAAACTGGGGTTGCCATCACTTTTGTTTAAGACAAATGTTCAGGCCTACAATTATTATGCCTGGGAGAATTTGAGGACGTCGAGGACCCGCAAGATTGCAATGTTTATTTAACAGGCGTTTTTATTTTTATGCGTAGTGTCCTGTCATTCCTCAATGTCATTCCTCCTTAGTTCTTATTTTTTCTATTGAATACACGCAAGTTTGTATTACGGGCTTTCATTTTACTCAATTAGAGGTACTTGCGGCTACTTTTAACAAGGCAACCCAACATTAATCCATTTTATAAGTTCTGAAGATTAATTTAAAATATATTTGATCGAAAAAAACGATTCATGCAGGATTTTACGGTCAGATCTTAGGATATTGTGTTCACTTCTTCGAGAGATACATTCTCTGGCATTATCATTTTATACTCTACTAGCTGTTGCCCGCATCTTCGTCCGCGTTAGCATAGTATAATAACAGAGATAGATAATTTTCTCCTTTTTATGGTCCCTTACTCAAAGAGTAAAAACGGGACCCGATCACAAAGATAAAATATCAGCCTGTCGGTCTGTCCCTGTCCAGGCTGTACTATTTTGTCATAAGCAATATTTCTGTATGTTTAGTTTAGGATTGAATAAATTCACTTTTAATTAATAACTTACTTTGTTCCTAAAATAGTAGAATAATAATTACAGCTCAACACGAAAGACGCGACACCCTTTGGTTTAAAGCAACATTTTCAGGAGCGGGGGAGGGGGGAGGGCTGAAGGCTGAAAAACTCAACACTAACGCCGTGACACAGTTTTGTTTTAGCAACATTTCCCATTTCCAATGGGAAATGGGAATACTGTAGCATGTACAGAAATAGTTGCGATTTAGACGAATTCTGAAAAAGGCACTATTATAGAGTATGAGTTATTTACTTAATACTTTTTAGTTCATATTATTATTGTTTTTACCTTGGAAGTCGGTTTTAATTTTTTGTTAAAAATAATAATTTCACTCTTTTTAGTTATCTACAAGATAAGGCTTTATGCGTAAATAATCACTACGAATGTTAACTATTCACATTATGTCACTGTAAGCGAAATTGTGGTAAATGCTTGCAGTTATCTAAGCGATGCTGTAATTTAAAAACTTTTATCTTTAAAGGTTCAGGAGTTCTGTTCAGTGCCTTTGGACCTAGAGACACCTTCGTATGAACTTTCTCTTATTCGTAACATAATATGTTTAAGTTACTAGAAACAACATTTTAACCACTAGAAGTCTTTTGATAAATTTCAAGGATTTCCCTCGATTGCTCATAGATCCCATCATCACCACTTTCGTTATTATTATACAAAATCAAGATTATATCCTACACAAGAATTTTGGAAATCGGTCCACAAACAGCGAAATAATCATCAAAAACATCTGCTTCGATGCAAAATATCACGAAAAGCGTCATTAATTGGGTCATAATGTGATGACCCATGGCATAATTATGATTTTAATGATGATGATTAAATAAAGTGATTGATGGCTTATGCTTTCAGTTGTTCAAACAACGCCGAAATTCCCGAACCTGTATCTATAAGGATTCAAAAGTTCTGTTGGGTACCTTCGGATCCAGGGTACCTGGTGCAAAATCTTACTTTTTGGTAGCATTTACCTCGAATGCTTCAGAAAAAATTGAAATCACTATATGTTGGAATTTGGAATTTTTCTGTCTCCATATATCTATAATAGACTTATAAACCTGTTTGATTTGAAACTATACTCTGTACATAAAGGTAAAAATGTTCTTACCCAATCACTGCTGTCATATCACGCCGAAGCCGAAAACCTAATAAAAGTGTACAATTAATAACCACTCGCACACAAACACACACACACACACATACACACACATTTTACACATTTATAATTATATTTATAAATAAATAAATATATATATATATATATATATATATATATATATATATATATATATATATATATATATATATATATATATATATATATATATATATATATATATATATATATATATATATATATGTATATATGTATATATATATATATATATATATTAGGATAGGACTTAAATGTTAATTATTGTTTTTCTGTCCTTACCTTTTGTCACTTGTACGTAAGTATATAATATTTTTTGTCATAATATCATATTCGTCGATACTAGATGGTATAGACTATCGACACATCGTACAACCCTAGATCCCGTGGGCGTAGGTCACTGACCTCTATAATACACTGGACAGGCTATGCCGTACAAAATGACAGCTATTTTTTGTGCGAATTGAAGCGCCGCGATGAGCGTACTGTGAACTAATTACATAGAAAATTACAACCGTCATTTGCAAAATAGTAGTTCCAAGTACACTCACTACTGCTTTCACATAGCAATCAGCGCCAATATGGCGACTTTCAAATAGGAATATTTTATTGATAGCGATCGCCTGTCCAGTATATTATAGAGGTCAGTGGCGTAGGTATTTTATACTCTATGGCAAGTCTATGACAAGAAATAATCCTATCACCAAGAAGCTTAAAATGGCAGGTATAGGCCTCTTGGATATCTCTAGTGGCGCGGCGAGTGGCAGATTCAGGCAACACGTGGGTGTCAGAGTGCGATCAGCTGTGAAATACGGTTTACTAGTTAAAAATGAAAACACGTTGAAAACGTTAAAAAGTGATCTGAATAAGGAAAATATGGGCGGTACGAGGTACTGTTGTGTTGTAGGGTGCAAAAATTCCCAATCTCGTTCCCAATTCGTGAATTAACGTTTTATTCGTTTCTGAGACGGAATTGGGAAACGTATCGAAATCAATATGCCGATTATTAATCATGCTTAAATCTAAATCTCGCATGAATATTTCTAAAATATCACGTGCAATTTATTTTTAATGTCATTGTTTTATGTATAAATAATCTATTGTAATTGAAAAAACGATATAAATAAAATTATTGTCGGTTCAATATTTATTAATAATTCCTTCAATATTCACTTTGGCATTTATAATATTATCATACTAATATACTAATTACTGATATTACTTATTTACTAATAATATTATAAGTGCGAAAGTGTGTCTGTCTGTTACCTCTTAACGCCTAAACTGCTGAACAGATTTTGCTGAAATTCGACATGGATAACTCCATAATATATTCTTAAGAGTCCCGAAAATAGACAGTGGCGTAACTATAAGATCCGGGGCCCGTAGCAAATTCATGGGGCTCTATCAGTAAAAATCGTCACGTTTATAATAAACAATATTATGTACTTACTTAAAAATTTTTGCTCATTTGGGTCGGGGGCCCGTGGCATTTTGACAGCCCTATACTTACGCCACTGGACATAGGATACTTTTTTTCTCGGAAAAAATGTACGGTTCCCGAATCCCGCGCGGTTGGCACAACGGAGTTGCGGGCGTCATCTAGTACATATTTTATTATCTATACTAATATTATAAATGCGAAAGTATCTCTGTCTGTCTGTCTGTCTGTCTGTCTCGCTTTCACGCCAAAACTACTGAACCGATTGCAATGAAATTTTGTACACAGTTATTCTAGAGTCTGAGAAAGGACATAGGCTACATTTTGATGTGGGAAAATATCTTATTTCCATGAAAATATCGATGAAAATTAATTCGCATTGCGCGTGGCCAGCGCTCATCTCGGGGGTCCTGGGTTCGAGTCCCGCAGGCGGAACAAAAAGTTTTCAATGTTCCTGTGTCTTGGATGTGTATTAAAATAATATTTCAAAAATCTTAAATATATTTTATGTATAATATTATAAAAAATCCAGAAATATATCGATGCAATGAACATTTTAGTTCTAAGACGATTCAACAGATGGCGTTTTATTTTTTACTTCATTGTAACATAGAACTAATCATACTTATTAGTTATTATGTTTTTGTTTATAGTTTTTAATACGTTAGAATATTATGTTTAATAATATTATCACTTGGTATAATAATAATCAATCTATCTTATCTTATAGAACTCCTACTGCATTTCTAAAGAGTTCGAGTGTACCGTGTTGGCCTATATTCCATCCAGAAAATATATCAATGCAATCAACATTTTAATTCTAATATATGAAAACAGATAGCATTTTATTTTTTAACTTCATTATTGTAACAGAACTAATCATACCTACTTTCTTATATATTATTGTTTTTATTCATAACTAGCTGTTGCCCGCGACTTCGTCCGCGTGGACTTTAGTTTATAGCGCGCGGTGTCAACAAAATTTGTGTCAAATTTAAAAACTTTTTAAAACCCTGGTAAGTGGTACCCCTCTTAGGGCCGCGCTACACCGGAATTGCAGCGCTGAAAGTGCTCGCCTCGCCGCTGTAAGATGATACCACCTCTTATAGAAAGACTTTTGAGCAAGCGTCAGCGCGATGTAGAAGACGCACGGCGCCATCTATAATGAATTTTTTGAATAAATTTACGAACCTTACAACCCTTTTTTCCAGTAAAAAGTAGCCTATGTCCTTTCTCAGGCTTTAGACTATCTGTATACAAAATTTCATTACAATCGGTTCGGTAGTTTTGGCGTTTGGCTTGAAAGCGAGACTGACAGACAGACAGACATACTTTCGCATTTATAATATTAGTATAGATTATGTGCACTCTGCACAGCTGTATTGATTTAAGGGAAGGGAAGGGGTACCAGGGTTTTTTTATAAAAGCTTTTGACACCAATTTTGTTGACATCGCGCGCTATAAACTGAAGTCCGCGCGGACGAAGTCGCGGGCAACAGCTAGTTATTAATACAGCTGTGCAGTGTGCACACGATAAGTACTTCATTTTTGTATATTAAACTTTATATTTTATGCCAAATTTTAAAGCTTATTTAGCCCCCCAATTACACAACTTTACCCATAAACTATTTATCATTGATAGGTTTAGCCCCAATTTCACCAACGTCTGTTAGTGTTAACAGCTTGTAAAAATGTCCTGTCTTCTCTTTCATTCATATGAAAAACGAAACAGCTAACGTGATACTAATTCGAGCATTAACTTTAACAGTCTTTGGTGAAATTTGGTCTTAAGGTTACGTCACTGCATGCACAGATAAAGTACTGAGTTATTTAATACCGTAGAATAGATATAACAATCGAAAAAAATCGAGACTTAAATGTAAGATGATACCACCTCTTATAGAAAGACTTTTGAGCAAGCGTTAGCGCGATGTAGAAGACGCACGGCGCCATCTATTATGAATTTTTTGGACAAATTTACGACCCTTTACAACCCTTTTTTCCAGTAAAAAAGTAGCCTATGTCCTTTCTCAGGCTTTAGACTATCTGTATACAAAAATCGGTTCGATAGTTTTGGCGTTTGGCGTGAAAGCGAGACTGACAGACAGACAGACAGACAGAGATACTTTTGCATTTATATCATTAGTATAGATTATGTGCACACTGCACAGCTGTTTTTGGGTATTTTGGTTAATTAAGGGCCGCGCTACACCAGAATGGCAGCGGCGAGCCATTCCGGTGTAGCGCGGCCCTAAGGGGTACTACTTACCAGGGTTTTCTTCTTCTTCTTCTTTAATGGCAGTTTCGTGTATTGCCAATGTCAGAGTGTATTGACAGATAGACTTTGCTCTATTGTAGGTCTGGTGAAGCAACAAGGGTATGGTTAATTATATTAATACATATTTACAAGTTGATTCACCTAAAACAAAAACAAGTGTTAGTAAAGACATCACAATTTAATATTGTTAACATGTATATATGTACACAAAATCTCAATAAAAGGGGTATTTACATAACTTACCAGAGTTTTAAAAAGTTTTTAAATTTGACACAAATTTTGTTGACACCGCGCGCTATAAACTAAAGTCCACGCAGACGAAGTCGCGGGCAACAGCTAGTAACTAATAAGTATGATTAGTTCTATGTTACAATGAAGTAAAAAATAAAACGCCATCTTTTGAATCGTATTAGAATTAAAATGTTCATTGCATCGATATATTTCTTATTTTTTTTTATAATATTATACATAAAATATATTTAAGTAAAAAATAAAACGCCATATGTTTTTATATATGTATTAGAATTAAAAAGTTGATTGCATTGATATATTTTCTGGATGGAATATAGGCCAACACGGTACACTTGAACTCCTTTATTTTAGGGCGCCTTCTGTTGTCAACTTGTCACATATATTAGAAATGCAGTGTATAAGATAAGATAGATTGATTATTATTACTCGTATACCAAGTGATAATATTATCAAACATAATATTCTAACGTATTAAAAACTATAAACAAAAACATAATAACTAATAAGTATGATTAGTTCTATGTTACAATGAAGTAAAAAATAACACGCCATCTGTTGAATGGTATTAGAACTAAAATGTTCATTGCATCGATATATTTCTGGATTTTTTATAATATTGTACATAAAATATATTTAAGATTTTTGAAATATTATTTTAATACACATCCAAGACCCAGGAACATTTTCAATGTTCCTGGGTCTTGGACTTTTTGTTCCGCCTGCGGACTCGAACCCAGGACCCCCGGGATAAGCGCTGGCCACGCGCAATGCGAATTAATTTTCATCAAAATGTAGCCTATGTCCTTTCTCAGACTCTAGAATAACTGTGTACAAAATTTCATTGCAATCGGTTCAGTAGTTTTGGCGTGAAAGCGAGACAGACAGAGATACTTTCGCATTTATAAAATTAGTATGGATTACTTAAGTTACGCTCAAAGACCGAAAACGCTCAGTGAGCGAAAAAATAGCTCACAACGCGTTGTGGCACTAATAGTAGGTGATGCTATTTTTTGCAAAGTCATTTGATACCGACCAAAATTTTGTCCAGTTGTAGATTAATATTGAATAATAATTATTTGTTGATTAATAATCAACATAATGAGCGTCAGTCGCCGCACCCGTGGTGGGTTGTAAGTACCATCGAGGAAGTTGATTGCTATACAATTGACAGACCAACGTTATTTGGTCGAATATGTCAATTCAATGTTAATTGTGATCTGTCAGCTGGGTTTGACGTAACGCGACCAAACTACCTTACTTAGGTCCCCGATTTGCATAGGAATCAACTTCTCTGATAGTACATTGAGAGTGTCTGAAGGTTGTCGAAAAATTTTGCTAAAAGTAATTTTATACCGTATGAAAGTTTGATGGATGATTATTGAGGTCATGTTTAACCAAAAAATCAGACGGGGGAATTATTAACGTCAGTTGCCTTACCGAATATGTAAAAAAATGTTGAATATAAAGTCATTTATACCATACAAAATTTATACAGGTGAACGTTTCTACTTTGTAAATAATAAAGAAAACCGTCAGTCGTTATTATGACGGTGGAGAAACCGTCAGCCAGCGATATAACCAATAACCATATTTCGAGCTCAATGTATCTAAGGGCGTCGTGTAGGAGTAGACGACGATTTTCGTTTGAATTAACTATAACATTATCTCTTAAAGCAATTTTATTCGGTAAGTAACTATTTCGATAGTCAATATTAATTGTGGGGAAGAATTATTATATATATTATATTTTACTTGTAAAGCGCCATCGGTTATTACATACTATAACTAAAATAACACCTATCGAACCTAAATGTCTATAATCTAGATATAAACCTTTATTGGGTGGGAATTGGGATCTTTATAATGTCAATACAATATGTATTCCCAACAACAACTTTGAGATACTCTAAATTTTTATTCCACCCATACTGAAGTAGCTGACGATCAAAACTCTTATGTATTAATAGAATACTATTATTGTTACGTTGAGTACAGACAGACAGATCGACAGTTAGGTAGGGTAAATATTCTTTAGGATATTTGCCCAGACCTACAAGACCATAACGCGAAATCCGTGTCGTGAGGTAGGATAGATCAAAATACTTCAAATATGTGGCACCATCCCTATTTACTTTCGAGACTTCCTCAATACACCCGATAGGTACAACATATTTCTAAAAACAAAATTTTACTTCGTAATTGGCAACATTAGATTTTTTAATAATGGTAGGTAATGGAACTTTCATGGGCACACAGATTGAAATCGGAAATTAATTTATAATATGACAACTGATATACAGCAATCTGTAAAAAAATCATAAGGATAGCTCTAGCGGTTCTTGAGTTACAGCCTAGAGACAGACAGACAGACAGACAACGAAGTCTTAGTATTATTAGTTTTTACCCTTTGAACCCTACAAAACGAATAACATATCAGCCACGACACGAATTTCGCGTTATGGTCTTTTCACAATAATTACCAGAACGCGTCGTGGCTGTTCCACTGTGACCACAACGCGTTGTGAGCTATTTTTCCGCTCACTGAGCGTTTTCGGTCTTTGAGCGTAACATAATATACAAATACATATTAAGACTGTAATGTAATGTTCTCTCTAAATAATATGGATTAGTGAGTTATCTTAATCTTTGTTAATATAAAGCTATAAGCCATATACATTTTCTTAAATTCAACAGTATGTTGTTTATTGCTCAATGAGTTCTTTGAATTTGGTTTTTAGCTGCTTGCTGTAGGCATCCAGACGATAAACATTTGCCTCGAGTTGTTCTATCTGTGCATCTATTTCCTCTATTTGCTGCAGCATTGGTTTTATTGCGACATCATCTACAAATCGAATAATTATTAAAAATATTTACAATAAAATATGTGATCTAAAACATTATTTCCGCCATATAGTAAAAAAAGGGAAATTGATTCATAGGCAGGGCATTTCGATAGGTAATATTAACTTTACGGTTCTAAGCCCGGCCGCACATTGTCCGAATTCTGATCAGAAACAGTGGAATTTCGCCGGACCGCCACCCCGCACGCTATCCGAAATATCCTTCCGGCGAGTTCGAGCTCACTCGGTTCAGTACAAAATGTAAGAGACAGCGCGGACGTTCAACTGTCTCTGATCAGAAATTTCGGACAATGTGCGGCCGGGCTTATACTTAATTGTGATCTGACAGCTGGGTATGCCATAACGCGACCAAATTACGTTCGTCCCCCATCTGTCTGTGAATCAACTTCTCTGATAGTACCATTGAAGAAACTGATTCATAGGCAGTTGATGGACCTACATCATTTGGTTGAATTGTGTCAATTTAATATTAGTTGGGAATTGTGATCTGTAGCCCTAGCACGGCCACCCGTAGAAATGCGAAAGTATGGACAAACTATCCATACTTTCGCATAACTATGGAGATAAACTTAAGGTAGCGTTCCGATCTTTTTTCGTTCCTAAAAATTCCTAAAAATTCAAATAATATCCTACTCTATGACATATACTATAGTCCGTCATAAAGTGGCATTTTAATTGAATTTTTGTCGGTCGCGATTGGCCGTGGTAAAGATCGGAACGGCACCTTTAGTTTATGTCCACAGTTAGTCTATAGCGCTTATTCCACTTATCTTAGCTAGGATCCTAAAAAAAATTAGTCAAGTGGAATAACATTCAGAAAGCTAGGATCCTAGATAGGATCCCAAATCGGAAAAAAATGTGGCTCCTGAATGACTAAATCAGTGTTGCCAGATGGTTTCAACCTTTTATCTGTAGTGGGAACTGCTAAATCTGTATTATAGTCAATTTATATTATGTTATAAGATCTGGAATACATTCGTAGGTAATTTCTTGAGTCTGCTGGTTCCAAGTAGTTCAGAAAGTTCATAATTCATAATTTTACGTGGAGCAAAAATTCTTTCAACCATCTTTTTCGCCTTTTATTTATTTTTATTTTCATTGAGCCAACAGCTAAGCCTATGAGAAGACCAATTTTTTGTTGCTTTGATAGAACTGGAGCCATTAAGAAAACGTCTGACCAAAATTACAACTGATTTAGTCACTAAATTAGGACAAGTGGAATAAGAAGCGAAATAATTAGTCTCCTATTTAGGATCCTAGCTAGGACTTCTAAATAGGACAAGTGGAATAAGCGCTTATACTTTCGCATTTCTACTGGTGGCCGTGCTAGGGCTACTGTTGGATGGGTTTGACACAACACGACTAACGGCCGTTCCCAATATTTGATCTATCTCTGGTTTTGCTCTACTAGAGATAGGAATAGCTCACATTATACATTAGAGACATATATTTTATGTTTCTAGTAGGGCAAAACCAGAGATAGATCAAATATTGGGAACGACCGTAAATTACGTAGGTCCGCCATAGATGCTTTGGAATCAACTTCCTTTATAGTACATAACAATGGCAGGTATTACTAGGGAATGCAATCTTGGACCAAGATTGACTACTGAAGATCGTCAAGATCTTTTTTCTGAACCAAGATTGGTCAGTTCGAGATCTTGTTGAGATTCGGGTCGAGATCTTGGTCGCGAATCAAGATTTTCGGGATTTTCAAGATTGGGCAAAATAATAGAAAAAATGCGTTTTTTGCTGCAAATTGATAGTAACCAATACTTTAATATTAAGTTATATATTGTGTAAAACATAACTAACTCAGTTTTTACAAATTCAAGTTTTTTGAAACATAAAAATCGGCGCAGCGCAGACGACAGACTATCCGTGACGCACTTTTTAGTCCGTGGAAATAGAACCTATATGCAGTAACGCACACGACGCCCAGCGCAGACGTGTGCGTTAGTGCATATAATTTGGCAATTGCATAGGTTCTATTTCCACGAACTAAAAAGTGCGTCACGGATAGTCCGTAGTCTGAAAATCTCGA
Organism: Aricia agestis; assembly: GCF_905147365.1. Taxonomy (NCBI): domain Eukaryota; kingdom Metazoa; phylum Arthropoda; class Insecta; order Lepidoptera; family Lycaenidae; genus Aricia; species Aricia agestis. Next base: position 30,049,240 of record NC_056428.1, on the reverse strand, counting down.
AATCTTGTTACAATCTTGGACTATTTTGTCAAGATCGCGAACAGGATTTCGAAATTCAGGATTGATGGCTTTCAAGATTGAATCTTTGAAAATCACTCAAGATCTTGTTGGAATCTTGATCTTGCAAGATCAAGATTGCATTCCCTAGGTATTACATTACCCGCATCAATATTATCACGATTCCGTGATAATATTGATGGTGTAATAGCTCTAAAAATAAAATGGCGATGGGCAGGACATGTAGCCAGGGTCCCAGACCAAAGATGGACTCTCAAAATCACAAAATGGAGAGGCCTCCCAGGGAACAGACATCGGGGCAGACCAAAAATGAGGTGGATGGACGACATTGCCAAAGTGGCAGGCACAAACTGGCTAGAGCAAGCAAAGGATAGACAGGTTTGGAATGAGATGGAGGAGGCATATACCCGGATGGGGAAGGCTGCAATAACTTTTACTAACATAGTTTAAGAAATATCCTAACTCAAAATAGGTTGTAAACAAATCAAATTGTATAAGTCTTGAATAAATATGCTCTATTATTATTATTATTATATAGCGAGGCAATGATTGGAGATAGATACAAAGTGTAGAGTTGTAGAGAATTTAATTAGCTTTTAAAATTTCGTACGAAGCACCGTTTTTGATGAGTAAGCAAAAAACCAAAAAACGGGACCTTCTTTGCCCCCCCCCCCCCCCCCTCCCTCGGGCACACCTTGGAGGGGTCAGAAGTCAGGACTTTTAGTATGTTTCTCTCCTAACTACTCTAAACAAAGAACCATAGTTAAAATTTCTGTTTTCCAAGCAGACCCCCATTTTGGGCATTCGTTTACTAGTCTATGGGTAAACTTCTTAAGTACTAGTATACATATTTTAATTTTATTTATCTGCAAAGATAGCGAGTTGCGAGTGCGAACTCACAATAGGCACTGAGATATAGAGAGTCAAAAGTGTGTCAAAACGGTTCATGTAAATAGTGCATGGCATGCTTGCAGCCTGCTCGAACTAGGACTGCGCACTTCCATGCACTGTATGACTATCTATGTACAATAACAGTCTCAATATAACAGTAGGGACAGCATCTAACAGAAAATTTGTACTCACAATCTCTCACACATGTGAAACTAATGTAAGATATATTTATTTATGATGTCAAGTAACTCTAAAAATCAGTTTATAATAATGAATTTAAAACATTCATTTTCAAATACTTAAAAATAAATACTTTTTAAGAGCTAAGGCTTTGGTATGTAATCATACTTACACATGTCTATGCATTCAGTTAAAGTTTTACTCAGGTTGACAGTAAGGTGCCTCATGTCTCCAAACTTGGTAATGGCCATTCTGTTAATTTCTTCCAAAAGTCTATAATTTTCCTATAAAGAAAGAAAACTGGCTAACTTCAATTTAACGGATTTTTAATCCTAAATGGACTAATTATTGTTGTCATTGGGCATTCAGACGTGGGTTCGGTGCATTATAATTACTTATGTAACATACATAATATTATTGTGTTTGTTAAAAATAACACAGAAAATCAATATTTATAAAGAAATTATAAAGATTTACATATAATCGCGAAAAATTTAGTTTCTGCTAGATCCAGCTTATAATTATTATAAATGCTTAAAAGTCAGTTTGTCTGTTACTTCTTCAAATGTTAATATTTATTCTCCCAAATGTATGGTTACTTTTCAATGATGAATTTTCGCGCTAACAGAGTAGCAGTAAGATCTAGTGTTTTGTAAATAGTTTCATTTGTTTACCTGGCCTGAACTCATTTCCCCTTGCAAGTAATCATTGGTCTTTTTGAAAAGTTGTGTCGCCAAGCGGCTGATAACCGGGTCATGAGGATCCAACATCTCGAAACTGGAGGATCTTGTAAATATTGCTGGGTCTGAACAATCTGAACAAAAAGAATACAGTAAAATAAAATTCTTACAGGAAGTCATAACATTATTTTTATACCACTATCTTATTGTCCATATTTAGGTGTGTATTAAATAAAAGCTACCTGCTGACCAAATAAATAAAATAGTAAAAGAAAATAAACGCCCAAAGTGTTTATGGTGCTGAAAACAACTCGTTTTCAGCAGTAACAACTAACTAATATGTAATTTAGGCATACATACCTCTTGCTTCTTCTTTCATAGATTTACTCAGATCCTCTTTAGACATTTTTCTTTTAGTCCAAATATATTATATTAACACAATAATTTTACTAAAGATAAATATTATTGTAATCGTAAAAATCTAAATGTTTATTCTAATTTCTACATTCCACGAGTGACAACAGTTCTTCTTCCTCTTTATTGTCAGTTTTGACTAAAACGTAGGCTGCGTTCCAGAAGACGTTAATTTTGACCAAAACGCTCAAAACGTCCCCTTCTGCCGTTCCATTTGACGACCGCGGTCGTGTTGATCGCGGCTATGACGTCACTCATGACGTCATCATTTTCGCTCTAAACGACCCTCGATGAAGATGGGTCAAAGTGGTCGTTCTAGTTTTTTTTTTAATTTTAACGTAACTATATCGCGAAAGCCATGTTCGGAAAGTTTTCACGACAGAGTAGAGACAAAAAACTTTATATTATTTCATTACAAATAATATTTTAATTGAAATATGTATATTAAATGAAATAACATTTTATGAAATATTTTGATTGGAAAATAAATTGTTTTAAATGAAAGGTCAAATGATTTCTTATAAAATATAATACTAATTTTCATCTCTCCTATACCTGTTGACCTCGTACTTGACTAAGCATTACGCGGTATTGTTACCTAACGTTTATAATATGTGACAATAGTCAATATTCAACGTATGTGGTTTTGTTATTAAAATATGATTCAATGTGAAAACTCAAATACATATAGGTACTTAAGTAATAAAAGTTTAACTATATTAAAATACTAGCTGTTGCCCGCGACTTCGTCCGCGTGGACTTCAGTTTATAGTACTTTATAGCGCGCGATGTCAACAAAATTGGTGTCAAAAGCTTTTATAAAAAAACCCTGGTACCCCTTAAATCAATACAGCTGTGCAGTGTGCACACAATAAGTATTTCATTTTTTTATATTAAACTTTATATTTTATGCCAAATTTTAAAGCTTATTTAGCCCTCCGATTACACAACTTTACCCATAAACTATTTATCATTGATAGATTTAAGGTTACGTCACTGCACAGATAAAGTACTGAGTTATTTAATACCGTAGAATAGATATAACAATCGAAAAAAATCGAAACTTAAATGTAAGATGATACCACGTCTTATAGGAAGACTTTTGAGCAAGCGTCAGCGCGATGTAGAAGACGCACGGCGCCATCTATTATGAATTGTTGGAACTAACTTAATTTGAACAAATTTACGCATTTTCACCCCCTTACAACCCTTTTTTCCAGTAAAAAAAGTAGCCTATGTCCTTTCTCAGGCTTTAGACTATCTGTATACAAAATTTCATTACCATCGGTTCGGTAGTTTTGGCGTTTGGCGTGAAAGCGAGACTGACAGACAGACAGACAGACAGAGATACTTTTGGCGTTTGGCGTGAAAGCGAGACTGACAGACAGACAGACAGACAAAGATACTTTCGCATTTATAATTTTAGTATAGATTATGTGCACACTGCACAGCTGTTTTTGGGTATTTTGATTAATTAAGGGCCGCGCTACACCGGAATGGCAGCGGCGAGGCGAGCACTTTCAGCGCTGCCATTCCGGTGTAACGCGGCCCTAAGAGGGGTACCACTTACCAGGGTTTTAAAAAGTTTTTAAATTTTACACAAATTTTGTTGACACCGCGCGCTATAAACTAAAGTCCACGCGGACGAAGTCGCGGGCAACAGCTAGTTAGTTAATATTAACGTGTATAACAATCGAAAGAATCGTAAAACCTACCTCAACATGGTACCACCTCTTATAGAAATACGCATGAGCAAGCAATAGCGCGATCTAGGGGACTCTTGGCGCCATCTGTTTTGAGTTTTTTGGAACTAAGTTAATTTAACCAAATTTACGCATTTTCACCCCCTTACAACCCCTTTTTCCAGTTAAAAAGTAGCCTATGTCCTTTCTCAAGCTTTAGACTATCTGTGTACAAAATTTCATTACAATCGGTTCAGTAGTTTTGGCGCTGTTGTTTTTGAATTTGATGTCTAAGTTGGTAGGTGAGTTATTAGTTAATAACGTGTATAACAATCGAAAGAATCGAAAAATCTAGCTTAATATGGTACCACCTCTTATAGAAATACGTATGAGCAAGCAATAGCGCGATCTAGGGGACTCTTGGCGCCATCTGTTTTAAGTTTTTGGAACTAAGTTAATTTGACCAAATTTACGCATTTTCACCCCCTTACAACCCCTTTTTCCAGTTAAAAAGTAGCCTATGTCCTTTCTCAGGCTTTAGACTATCTGTGTACAAAATTTCATTACTATCGGTTCAGTAGTTTTGGCGTGAAAGCGAGACAGACAGACAGACAGACAGAGATACTTTCGCATTTATAATATTAGTATGGATTAAACATCATATTCTAACGTATTAAAAACTATAAACAAAAACATACTAACTAATAAGTATGATTAGTTCTATGTTACAATAAAGTAAAAAATAAAACGCCATCTGTTGAATCGTATTAGAACTAAAATGTTCATTCCATCGATATATTTCTGGATTTTTTATAATATTATACATAAAATATGTTTAAGATTTTTGAAATTTTATTTTAATACACATCCAAGACCCAGGAAAATTGAAAACTTTTTGTTCCGCCTGCGGGACTCGAACCCAGGACCCCCGGGATGAGCGCTGGCCACGCGCAATGCGAATTCATTTTCATCGAAATTTTCATGGAAATAAGATATTTTCCCACATCAAAATGTAGCCTATGTCCTTTCACAGACTCTAGAATAACTGTATACAAAATTTCATTGCAATCGGTTCAGTAGTTTTGGCGTGAAAGCAAGACAGACAGACAGACAGACAGACAGACAGACAGACAGACAGAGATACTTTCGCATTTATAATATTAGTATGGATTAAAAAATGTAATACTAAAAACGAAACAAATATAATATTATGTATTTTATTTGTAAAATAAATGTAACTATAAACAATTACTTTTATTTACGACTTGAAGAAAAGGATCGTAATATCCAAGTTCGGTTCAATGTACCTATGTATAAAAAAAAATTATAGTTCTTTTTTTAAACTTTTCTCAAAACGCTCAAAACGATCCATAATCCGTTCCACTTGGGTTTGTATCACTGACGCTCACATGCTAGTGGAACGGGAAAAACTACAGTCTTGAGCGTTAGCGTTTCAACGTCATCTGGAACGTAGGGGTAGTAACTAGTAACTCAATGGTTCGACAAGGCTTTAATCCACAGATTATTTGTAGACAGATTACTAGAGTGCGTTTCATCGAATAGTTCCTTTGCCGTCATGTAAAGTCATGTTGACATTACTGTCTGTCAATAACGTAAACACGGCAGATATGCTCTGCGAGTATTCATAAGTTTTACTGTGATTTCGTGAGAAAATCATGCCGAAAACAATAAAAAGTGGTGAAAGAATGACGGTGTTAAGAGTGAAAGTGTTTTGTGAACGTGAAAAACGTAACGGGGGCCCAATAAATGTGAAAAGCTCAGGTTGCCGCCATTTCAGCTTAGTGAAATAGCGTTACCAGCATCAGTTTAATCACCCTGAAATACAGTAAAACTTATGAATACTCGCAGAGCGTGTATACCGTATTTACGTTATTAACAGACAGGAAATCCAACATGATGACAAAGGAACTATTTGATTAAACGCACTTCTAGTGACGAAAACTACATACATGCGTCATGCGAACGAAGTCGCGGGTAAAAGATAGTACTTATATTATTATTATCAGGGCGAGCGAAGTGAGCCCCCCTAGTATATCCCACAACCTGTACATTTTGTGGTACACTTTACGGAAAAACTATCACGCCTATTGATTTGTGCTTTAACATAGTAATTTTTATTTACATGTAAATGTGTTATCATCAGTCAGTCAAGGTGTAACGACGCGAGCCCTCACAAAGCTCGGCATTTAGCTAGTAAATGCGAAAGTGACTTTGTTTGTTTGTTACGCCTTCACGCATAAAGTACTAAGCGGATCATCATGAAACTTTCATACGTAGGTACACGTTGTCTGGGGTATGGAGAAGAACATAGGGCACCTTTCATCCCGGGAAAAAGAACGGTTCCCGATGGATAGATGTTACCGCAGGATAAGCCGCGGGCGAAAGTTAGAGTTATATAAAATTAGGGAATTATTAAAAGTATTTTGTGATAATATATTATTATCTCCCCTAATTTAAGGTAGCACAGTAAAGATAATGAGGCAACACTAATTTGCATTAGTGCCAACATGACGGCAAAGGAACTATTTGATGAAACCATAAACCTATAAAGTATATATTACGTCTATGGATGAAACGCACTATAGTATATATTTTTATTGAGGGATTTTCATTTACTTATATATTTTTCAATTTTATTTTTAACAATCTTAAAGTAGATGGCATAGATAAAGTATTATAGTATAGATGTAGTCTTACGGCCGTTCCCAATATTTGATCTATCTCTGGTTTTGCCCTACTAGAGATAGGAATAACTCACATTAGACATTAGAGACATATCTAATGTCAATTGTGAGCTATTCCTATCTCTAGTAGGGCAAAACCAGAGATAGATCAAATATTGGGAACGGCCGCTAGCCCGTCATCGCGTGGCCATTTTGTTTTTTTTTCATACAAGTAGTGTGCGTTTATTTTCTTGAATATTTCTATTTGTCGATTATTTCGAAGCACATTAAGATACAGGAAAGAAAGTCAATTAGTTTATGATATCGATTAACTATAGTTCAAGTGATGAGAATCCGTGAACACACGTAAAAAGCTATGCAATTTTTATAGCCAAATTATTAATTGATTTGACATTTTTAGCACTAATGCCTTATATAGCACGAATAAGGGATTAATAAACTTATAAATTATCTTTTTAGCTTACAAAAATACCGATTGAAAAGCCCAAAAAACGTTGTTCAAAACTTACGTATTTAATGTTAAATCTACGTGTTTGAGGCATTCTTTGGCCATTCTTATGGTTTATTATTTAGCAGAACCACAGAACTCAACAATATCTAGCATTAAATGTTCACTAAAAACCTTTATTAACACTTTTATTTCATGAAATATGCAGTCCGACTCCTTTGTTATGTCCTACTAAGTAGGACATAACATTACACGCTTTTGAGGCTTGTACGCCGTTAAAAGGCTCTCTCCAGTGTATAGTACCTCAATGCTAGATGGCGTAACTATGAATAATAAAAACTAAGGAAACGTAACTTCCATACTTCAACCGTTTTAAATTTGGCTCCTTTTCGAACACTAAAATATGACAATTCATATTTTCGCCAAGGTCATATCCCAGGTAACGCAAAGGTAACGTATCATAATATTGCGCGCCGGACGACAGCCTGCGCGGTTATTGTCAATGTCATAGTTATGAAACCTACGAATAATAAAAACTAAGGAAGAGTAACTCCGTCAAAAAAGTGCACCAAAAGGCTACAAAATGTGACCCGAATACATGCATATTTATGCATGTGTTCGGTACACATTTTTCGTGTATGTATACTCGAGTGACCTTGAATCAGGTTGACATGGCCCTGTGAAATGGTGTAGAAGTCATACAGATACGACTTTTAATACAGGAATAACCACAAAATATAACCTTTCATCTGTAAGTGAATTGTTTAAAATTATGCTTAAAGTTCTTGTATTTTTGTCGACCCAAAACATATGGTTTATTTAATATTGTAAATGAACAAAAATAAAAAACTGCTCATAAAATATTACTTATATTAATTGTGAGTTAAATAATTTATAAACTTACAAAATTTACGTAAGTTTTTAATTTCAATTCTGTCTTAATTTAGCACATAGATTTTAGTAGATCTCAAAACGTCGTCTCTAGTTTAAGATTCGTACAACAAGTTTTGTTCATAATTATTACATGTATATTATTATTAGGGCCCGGATTTATATGTAAAGTACCTGGATGACCGAGCTTTGCTCGGTATAGCAAACACTCATTGACTTCTTGAATCGTGTTACTTAATCTGATTAATTCTAAAAAAAATCTTTTTAATTTGCAATCTGATTAAAATTACTAATTACTTTTTGCCCAACTCTGCACCTGATAAACTTATTATTTCTAAATTAACTAAATTTATTCAAAATCGGTTCAGCAGCTTAAACGCAAATTAATAAAGTTTATTGCGTGAAAACCGAACATTTCCCAAATTTCAGCCAAATCGGTTCAGCGGTTTGAGCGTGAAGAGGTATCGGACAGACAGACAGACGGACAGACGGACAGACGGACAGACGGACAGACGGACAGACGGACAGACGGACAGACGAACAGACGGACAGGCGGACAGACGGACAGACGGACAGACAGACAGACACACTTTCGCATTTATAATATTAGTATGGATATCCTTCTCCAAAACCTTACGCAATATCTACATGTACTCAATATCGATATCATAAGCCAAATTCATTTTTGTTGACTGCGCGGGAGCTTTTTTGTTGACTGCGGCGAAACACAGCGCTTGCGCTGTGTTTCGCCGAGTGAGTGAATTTAGCGGAGGCCCAATCCTCTACCCTAATTATTCCTTCAGGTGACCCGTATGCTCGTTTGCCCCCTTATTTCATAAAAAAAATTATTACATTATGTTTTTTTTTGTTTTGTTGTAAAAAAATCCGTAGCAAGAAATATGAGAATACCCATATAATCTTATAACGCATTTAGTATAATGTCAGCCAGACCCTAAAATTTCGTTTATGATTAAATTGTTACATCTTGCATAACACTGTCCATGGCGACTTTGTAAAAAAATTGTAATCATATTATTTTTTGATTATTACACTTTTAGAATAAGTAACATGTAAATTTAATAAGACAAACACAAAGAGACCAGCTTAATTTTATGCAAATATCCTAGCATGCAACTTAAATAAACCATCTTTTTTGGGTCAACAAAAATACAAGAAATTAAAGCATAATTTTAAACAATTTACTTACAGATGAAAGGTTATTCCTGTATTAAAAGTCGTATCTGTATGACTTCTACACCATTTCACAAGGCATTTAGGCATTTTAACAACAAAATTATTGTAAAAAGCTACGTAAAAAGTAAGTAAAAAACCTATGTAAACAAATTGTAAAATGAGTTTGACAAAATTGTCATGTCAACCTGGTTGAATGTCACTCGAGTAAATATACACGAAATATGTGTACCGAACACATGCATAAATATGCATGTATTCGGGTCACATTTTATAGCCTTTTGGTGCACTTTTTTTGACGGAGTTACTCTTCCTTAGTTTTTATTACGGCGTTTTCACACGAGACACGACACGACACGATTCATAGACAAATATAAATTGCACGACAGACGTCACACAGTCTGTCGTTTGAACGTTTTCACACGAGCGACGGTTTCTGCGATGACACCGTATTTACTTATGACTGGTTTACACGTATTAAGTAGATAAGTAGTCAACAAGATTTTAACTTAAATGACTTTATACTTTCTTAAGTAAATTTGAACTTGCTACTTGCTACTAAATTTTGTGTTTACATGCAATTAATAACTTAAAATTAAGTTAAAATTTAGCTGTTACCTCGATAAGCAATTTATACGTGTAAACCAACCATTACTTCCTAAAAATATTTAAATGTCATTCTATTGTTGGGGTCCTAAGCTGATAGTTAAGCTTATTTTAAAACGTAGTCATAATATAATATTATTTATGTATAGTATAAAAAACCTGCCAGTACCTCGCTACGCCCATGTTAAATGTTAATTATTATCATATTATAATACTAGGTACTCGCCAGAAAACCGCTATGCAGTTTGGCAGGCTGTTAGATTATGATTAATTATTTATTTAACAAATTTTCAATAAATAAGTAAGGCCGCCTATTTGCTATGTTCCTTGAGTAATGTTGTTTTTTGTTATTTTATATTGTTTATAATGCAAATAAAGAATTTATAAATAAATAAATAATTTATTTATATATTATCTGTAGACAAAAAACGTGACGACATAGCGGATTGTCGTCTCAAAATCGTGTGTCGTGCGGTGCCGTGTGAAAACGGTACATAGAAAATGCATAGAAATGTATGGCGCCCGGAGTCGTCACCGCATTTTATCGTGTCGTGTCGTGTCTCGTGTGAAAACGCTCTTATTCGTAGTGGCGTAAGGATAAACACTTCTAGATTTTCTATTGGTTCCTTAGCGATCTGAAATTATCTGCAGGTTGGCACTACCTACTTTTCAGTTTGACAAGTATTATATTATGTTAGCGTGTTCCTAAACTGTTACCAGTATACTGGCCTAATAGCTTAGGCCAATGAACGCTTAGGTTTAAGATATTTTGATTTATATCACACTTGACAGTACACTGATATTTTTTGGAAACACAACCCGTATGTAGCCAACCATAGACTTAATATATACTGTCGTAGCCAACATATGGGTTTATTTCTGTATTTTTGTACTGATTTGACATTTGTCAGTTTGACAGTCTTGACAATCATACATAAATATACGTATCATAAATACTTTTGAAACTAACATAATATGGGTTGTGTTTCCAAAAAATAATTTCCTGAAAACTGACAACTGAAAGAGTTTTGGCGGGCATGTCATTTTCAAACTTCTTCTACTTTGACTTTTGACTTTTTCTTCTATTTTGGCAACTGTTATTGTTGGTGTGGTTTTTATTATTTTTCCCCAAATTGTATTATTTGGGTTTTTGATATTAAAATATTAGCCATTAAATATCCGTTATCTTGCACAAGTGCAGGTAAGATGTTGTCAAAACCAAAATGTATAATTCCTGTGACATTTGCTGTGAATATCGGTAAATAGGGCTATTTCTTCCGTGAGTTTTAGCTAAAACATCGTTATAATAACTTTATTATGCTATTCATTGGAATATTATTGCGTCTTTTTCAAATTGAAATGTATCAAGTTTTACATTCTTTTGCCCAGTTTTGTAGCAATTATTGATGGTATTCCCTGGTATTACCGATAGTTGTTTACCCGTACGCCATCTAGTTACTAAAATGGAAACTGTTTGACAATCAAATTTAAAAAATAGGAAAATCCCTCATTGTTTATAAACTGAGTTAGCATTCACTGTGCCAAAGTTTAGTCCATGTTAAGTTAGCACTTGATGATTTTTATGTGTTCTTAATTATAATTAACATAACAGATTAAATTGGGTTTTATTTAGAATAAATGATGTTCCTAAAAGTAATTTAGGTGATGGTTTTCCTTTAAAAAGTTGTAGTATGTTTGTTGAACTAAGGAATTGTTAGATATACTATTTTAATAATAGTTATTCGTTCAGTAAAACAGTTACCTACGAAAATAACTTTAAATAGTATGCTGAATTCGCATTATTTAGGGTGCATAATTAGTGTGCAAGTCAGTATTTTTGGTGAAACTTTCAAATATTTTGATCGAGAAAGGGAATATACAGATATTGATTTAAATACATGCCATATTTTATCACGCTAAGCCCCAATTTCACCAACGTCTGTTAGTGTTAACAGCTTGTTAAAATGTCATGTCTTCTCTTTCATTAATAAGAAAAATGAAAGAGGTGACGTGATTCTAATTCGAGCGTTAACTTTAACAGTCGTTGGTGAAATTGGGGCTAAGACTTATTAGGAGTGAAGAAATAGAGGAAAATGTGGAAAAAAAAACGGGAGGAAATATTTGAAAGGGCTTATCTCTCGAACTACTGGAGCAATTTTTCTGTTATTTGGCACAGATAAGAAGTAGACCACGTTAAGGATCATAGGCTATATTTTGTGGACTAATTTGTCTGTGAAATACCCTATGTCATTGGAAATACCTAATTTACGCGGGCGAAGCCACGCGGAACGTCTAGTGACTATAATATTATTTTTTAAAACCTATTTGGATTGGCAACTAATAATTTTAAAATAGAAAATTTTAATTTAAACTTGACAGGTATAATTGTTTGGAACCCAAATTTGTACATTTCAAATTTCCATTGGGTCGTGTACAAATATAGAATATTTTGTTCCATTTAAGTATTATTTAACTTTTAATTAATAAAAAAATATTCAAATCGTCAGGGAAAAATGCGTGAATGTATTTCAATACACGCTGGACAAGCCGGAGTTCAGATCGGTAACGCGTGCTGGGAGTTGTACTGCTTGGAACATGGGATCCAGCCCGACGGTCAAATGCCCTCGGACAAAACGGTCGGAGGCGGTGACGATTCCTTCAATACTTTTTTCAGCGAGACAGGCGCCGGAAAGCACGTGCCCAGAGCTGTCTTCATAGACCTAGAGCCGACGGTAGTAGACGAAGTACGCACCGGCACCTACCGCCAGCTGTTCCACCCCGAGCAGCTTATTACCGGCAAGGAAGATGCGGCGAATAATTACGCGAGAGGACATTACACAATAGGTAAAGAAATCGTAGATCTCGTTCTGGACCGAGTACGTAAACTTGCCGACCAATGTACGGGGCTCCAGGGATTCCTCATATTCCACTCTTTTGGAGGCGGCACTGGATCTGGATTCACCTCCTTGCTGATGGAACGACTGTCTGTGGACTACGGTAAAAAATCTAAATTGGAATTCGCTATCTATCCTGCCCCGCAGATATCCACCGCCGTGGTCGAACCCTACAACTCCATCCTCACCACTCACACGACGCTGGAACATTCTGATGCCGCATTCATGGTGGACAATGAAGCTATATACGACATATGCCGACGGAACCTCGACATCGAGCGCCCCACGTACACCAACTTAAATAGACTGATCGGACAGATCGTGTCCTCCATAACGGCGTCGTTGCGATTCGACGGAGCTCTGAACGTCGATCTGACAGAATTCCAGACAAACTTAGTACCTTACCCACGAATTCATTTTCCTCTCGTGACGTATGCTCCCGTAATCTCCGCCGAAAAAGCCTACCACGAGCAACTGTCGGTAGCGGAAATAACGAACGCGTGCTTCGAGCCCGCCAATCAGATGGTGAAGTGTGATCCTCGGCACGGTAAATATATGGCGTGCTGCATGCTGTACAGGGGCGACGTCGTTCCCAAGGACGTGAACGCCGCCATCGGCACTATAAAGACGAAGCGTACCATCCAGTTCGTGGACTGGTGCCCGACGGGATTCAAGGTGGGGATAAACTACCAACCTCCTACCGTAGTCCCGGGGGGCGACCTGGCGAAAGTCCAGCGCGCCGTGTGCATGCTCTCGAACACCACGGCCATCGCGGAGGCCTGGTCGAGGTTGAACCACAAGTTTGACTTGATGTATGCGAAAAGAGCGTTCGTCCACTGGTACGTGGGGGAGGGCATGGAGGAGGGCGAGTTCTCGGAGGCGCGCGAGGACCTGGCCGCTCTCGAGAAGGATTATGAGGAAGTCGGCATGGACTCCGGCGAAGGCGAGGGCGAGGGCGGCGAGGAATATTGAGCTGCGCAGTTTCCCTTGTAGGTTTTAAAATTACTAGTTATACTTATATATTTTCAACATCAAAATTGTAAGTGGAGTATGTGTATTGTTAGTACCGTGTTGTCCATAATATCTTTAGTATTAATAAATTTTATTTTAGTTACTGTTTTTTGTCTTTTTATATTAGCTCTTTTACAACTACTGATGGTACCACAGATAATACTTTTTGCAATCACTCGGCGAGTTGCGAGCGAGTGGAGGGCGGGTTCGAATCCCGTCGAATGGGCTACCACCACTGACATCATAAATGGAGGTCAGTGGCTCCCACACACACTGCTAATTCGTGCGAATTGTAGTTTTTATTGTGAATTTTTTCGCAGATATTTGCGATGCGAATTCTTTTTGTGTGGGAGTAAGGGCCAGGATACAAAAACACGATAGACGTCGTGTCGTACCACGACGCGGCTATCATTCTGTCTACTCTGACGCGGCGTAGTTTTTCTACGACGCGACGTCGTGCCGTGTACCGTGGCACGTTACGATGTCATGTCGTAGTTTTTTACGATGCTCGTCGTAGATTCCCACGACACGATCAAAGAGAATATAATCACTACGTTGACACGATGTCGCATCATGAAACGACGCCGCGTCGTGGTACGACACGACGTCGTATAGACGGTCCGGCGACGGTGACGGTGGACAAACGGCCTAACCTTTGTGCTGATAGTTATAACTCAGAAAAAGTATTAACTTTTTGAAGCCTGTCTCAGCCTGTCTTCAAAAAATCCACACATAGCAAAAAGTATAATCTAAATTCTAGTAACTATTATATATCAGCAATCACATAAAAAAGTTACAAAAAGATTTAAAATCATGAGTATCTAACTAGTTTTCAATCAAGATGTTTAAAGAAACTGGACATTAAAAATTACAATCGGATGTCTTACTTTTGTAGCCAGGTACTCTTTCAATAAATACTGCAATATGGGTGAAAGCGTGAACGATATCACAAACAATAGTAAGATTCTGAAGAGAAAGTATCTTAGGAACAAAAATAGGAAACGAATTTATATTTTTTCAAAAAACAAGCCAGGCGGCAAAATAAAACGTATATTGTTAGTTGGATCATCACAAACAAGAGTTAATGAAACAGTAAATAATGAATATGAATTAGAAAATGTGCTCGACATAGACTTAGTACCACGAGCAGTAGTTACCACTCCTCAACTTCAGCCGATCAGAACGGACACGAAAAATAGAAGTAAACTAGGAGTAACTACTGATGATCGAAGAGCTTTATCACAATGTTCTCTGGAAGTTCGTGGGAATTCATACCATTACTATCAATCCAGATATATTTCTCATAATAATGCAAATTTCAAAACTAATTGTAAAGTATACAGATGTCAAATCAGTACCAATCAAGAGGCTTGTTGTTGCTCTTGTAATTCTGATGCCATGTTTGAAGTGATGAAAAGCTTATACGATTGCTATAAGAAAAAAAATTGTGATAATTGTAATTGTATTTTGTGCGGTCGTTGGCCAAGGGAAAAAAGAGGACCACCAGCAAGCCATGAAATAGAAACCGCCAGTAAAAAAAAGTTATTGGAGAAGAAAAAGTTAAGCCAAGAAGCTATAGAAAAAGGAGAAAGTATGGTTTTACCAAAAAAAGAAAAAGCTGAAGTAGACAAAATGTCGCCTGAGACTAAAGACCAAGTAGTAAAAGCATTGTCACCAAAAGAAGCTTCAGTTTCTACTGAAAGGGTTAAAGAAAAATCTCCTGATCTTTTAAGGATATTAGAAACCACGCCCCAAGACCAAAAAGAAAAAATTATACGAGATGCAGTATTAAAAGGAGCACCAATTCCAGAAGCCAAAACAACGACAGAAAAGAAAATTATAGATAAAATTCAAAAAGATGTTGGCTTACCACCAAAACCAAAATCGTCGTCAGAAAAAGCAAGATATGAAAAGGCTTTGAATAAAGGATTAATAACACCTTTACAAGGGAAAACAGCTTTACAGAAAGAAAAAATACTTCGGGGTCAAGCTAACTTAGGCTTGAAATTACCAGAAGGCCGAACATCATCTGAAAAAGCTTTGATTAGTAAAGTTCAAACTGAAGCTAAAGCTACAAAAAAAATTAAACAACTAGAAAAAGAAACCGCAAAATCAATTAAAGAAAGTAAAGGTCCTAGTGATGAATGTTTATGTGGCTTAATGACTCCGACGGTCGATGTTTCTGCTCAAAAGATTGAAAGTGCTCATAAGATAATAAAAGATAAAGAACTGGGTAGAATTTCCCTATTACAAGGGAAAACAAAATCTCAAAAAGAAAAGGTTTTGAAAGGATTAGCTTTACAGGGAAGTCCACTTCCTGAAGGAAAGACTTCATCGGAAAAAGAGATCTTGGATAATATAAGAGCAACTTTAGGATTACCCCCTGCTCCTAAGACTCCTGCTTTAAGACAAAAGTATAAAGAAGCGACAGCTGCAGGTGTCATTATTCCTTTAGAAGGTAAAACTGCAAAACAAAAAGAAAAAATCCTTCGAGAACAAGCTGCACTTGGTATACCTCTACCGGATGGTCGTACTGCCTCTGAAAAGTCTATGGTTGCAAAAATTAAAGCTATAGCTCCACCATTATCAGACATTCCAGTTTCATCAAAAATATTAAAAAAAGCTAAAGACACCGGTCTGTTAACACCATTAAAAGGTAAGCCACGTGAAGAAAAAGAAAAAATTTTGACTGGCTTAGCGATGCACGGAGTACCATTACCAGAAGCAAGAACAGCATCTGAAAGAAAAATTGTTGGTAAAATTCATGCTGACTTAGGCTTGCCTCCACCACCAATGTCATCTGAAGCAAAATCAAAATATCAAAAAGCTTACACTGATGGGTTAATAATACCATTAGAAGGTAAAACAGTAAGTCAAAAGGAAAAAATTCTCAAAAATCAAGCTAATGTTGGTTTAGACTTGCCAGTAGGAAGAACACCGTCTGAAAAAGTTCTTATAGAAAAAGTGAAGGAAAAAGTCAAAGAATTTGCACCAATACAAAAATTAAAAGGAAAGTCACCGAAAGAAAAAGAGAAAATACTAAAAGGTTTAGCTATGAACGGCATCCTTCTTCCAGAAGCAAAGTCTCCTTCAGAAAAAAAACTGATTGACAAAGTTCGCGACGATCTGGGCTTACCACCAGAACCAACCAGTGATTCCGAAAAAAGAGCTTACAAACAATCTATTGCTACAGGTGATATTGCACCTTTAGAAGGTAAATCACAAATGCAAAAGGAAAAAATTTTACGAAATGTTGCTAAACTGGGTTTAAAAATGCCTACTGGCCGTACTCCATCTGAACAAGCTTTAGTCTCTAAGGTCCTTGCAGCTAAATCGACCATGCCTCTTTTAAAGTCCCCGACAGTTGAGATGGAAAGGAAGGTTAAAAAGAGTATGTTAATGGCACGACTTGAAGGAAAACCTCCTGACCATAAGGAAAAAATTCTCAAAGAATTGGCCATTCGTGGTATACCTCTGCCAGAAGCAAGGACAGCTTCAGAACAGAAATTGATAGACAAGGTACGAAAAGATGTTACCTATCCACCCACCAAAGCTACAATTGGCTTACCAGAAGGTCAACAGGTTACTTCTGAAATATCAGAAGTACGGTTACCATCTCAAGTTGTAAGAAAAGCTAAAGCTGCTGGTTTAATGACACCATTAAAAGGCAAGAAAAAAGAACAAAAGGAAAATATTCTAAAAGGCTTGGCAATGAATGGCATTCCACTGCCACAAGCCAAAACACCATCAGAGCAAAAAATAATTGACAAAGTACAAAAACAATTAGGCCTTCCACCAGCACCTGAAACACCTTCTGAGAAAAAATTGTACACAAAAGCAATAATATCTGGGAAAATTGCACCTTTGGAAGGAAAAACTGCTTCACAGAAAGAAGACATAGTAAAAAATCAGTTAAGGATGGGACTAGATGTTCCTGTAGGTCGCACGCCTTCTGAGAAAGCCATCATAGAAAAAGCAATACAATCTGAAATACGAGTTCCATCACACATATTAAAGAAGGCTAAAGATGGCGGTTTGCTAACGCCCTTAAAGGGAAAACAGAAAAAAGAAAAAGAGTCAATCTTAAAGGGACTGGCTATGAATGGCATCCCGCTTCCAGAAGCAAAAACATCATCAGAAAATAAAATTATTGAAAAAGTTCGTGAGGACTTAGGACTTCCTCCTGAACCTGCTACACCAACTGAAAAGGCAAAATATAAAAAAGCTATAATTTCAGGGCGCATAGCACCGCTAGAGGGTAAAAATAATTCTGAAAAAGAAGAAATTTTAAAAAATATCATGAAGACGGGATTAAAATTACCTAAGGGTCGAACGTCGTCTGAAAAATCTTTGATAAATAAAGCGAAAAAAAGTGCCCCAGCAAAGAAGCCGAGAACTGTTTCAGCTGAGAAACTAAAAAAAGCAATTGATTCTAGCATGGTTGTACCATTAGAAGGTAAAACTAAAGAAGAGAAAGAAAAAATTCTTACAGACTTGGCGATGCGAAATATCCCACTTCCAAAAGCTAAGACTGCTTCTGATAAAAAAATCATACAAAAAGTTCAAGCAGATCTGGGACTACCACCTCAACCTAAAACGTCGTTCGAAAGGCAACAATATAATAAAGCTTTGGCACAAGGTTACATTGCACCTTTAGAAGGAAAAACGGATGAACAGAAAGAAAAGCTACTTCGCAATCAAGCAGCAATGGGACTGACATTACCAAAAGGTCGCACAACTTCGGAAAAAGCTTTGATAACTAAAATTAAAACCTCAGCACCGAAAGTGCCAAAAAGTCGTGAAAAAATAGATCAGTTACAAAAGAAATCGGAAAAACTCATGAAAGAGGCCAAAGGACCTAGCGATGAGTGCATTTGCGGTATTATCTCTCCTGGTGTCCCATTAGAAACATCACCAAAAGAAACCAAAGGTGAATTTCAGATACGTTTGCCATCACAAGTATTTAAAAAAGCAAAAGAGGCTGGATTACTGACCCCTTTGGAAGGTAAAAATAGACAACAGAAGGAAAAGATTTTCAAAGGTTTAGCTATGAATAATATTCCACTTCCAGAAGCCAAGACCCCATCAGAAAATAGAATAATACAAAAAGTCCGAACAAACCTCGGTCTTCCTCCACCACCTGACATACATACTGAAAGAGAAAAATATAATAAAGCTATAATTTCTGGTCAAATTGCACCTCTGGAGGGTAAAACTTCTTCCGAGAAGGAAAATATTATAAAAAATCAAATAAAAATGGGTCTAAATGTGCCTAATGGTCGTACCCCCTCCGAAAAAGCTTTAATAGATAAAGTAAAAAAGACCACACAATCAATTCCTAAATCAAAAAGTTTAATGGTGCCCCTAGAAGGTAAAACGAATGAAGAGAAAGAAAATATTTTAAAAGATCTTGCCTTGCGTGGGATTCCTTTGCCTAAAGCTAAGACTGCATCTGATAAAAAAATTGTAAAAAAAGTTATAACTGATGTTGGATTGCCTCCTCCACCTAAAACGTCATTTGAAAAGGAAAAATATGACAAGGCATTTGCACAAGGCTATATTGCACCTTTAGAAGGAAAGACTGCCGAACAAAAAGAAAAACTTCTTCGTAATCAAGCGGCAATGGGAC